>NC_056522.1:81433956-81485367 GCF_019175285.1 Sceloporus undulatus | reverse complement strand
ACAAGTGCTGGTTACTACTCCAGCAACAGGCTCCGTGAGGCCTACTAGGCCTTGCCTCTCCTCTGGAGTCACAACAAGATCCAGCCACCGGCCTAATACAGACAGGCCCCAAATAAAGCTGCTTCAAGCGCTTCAAGTCACTTTGGAGGTATGGTGTTTCAATGATGCATGCGTCCTAAGAGTCTGGAAACTGCACCGAAGCTGCACTCCAGTCCTTGGAGCATGACTTTGGTGCCACTTCTGGACTCTTAGGACGCATGTATCATTGAAACACCATACCTCCAAAGTGACTTGAAGCAGCTTTATTTGGGCCTGTCTGTATCAGGCCAGTGAAACTGAAGACAAAAGAGCCCATCCTATATCCACAAGAGGACTATGTGAATGTACCAAAAGGTTTTTTTTTTTTAAATGGAGGGGGGTGTTTCTGGTGAAACATTTAGGAACAGATTGTAACTTGTCTTCTATATTTTGATTAATAATTTTGGAAACGTAATCATGTTTGTTAGTTACACTCCCTGAATAAAATGGAGAAAGCAGAAAGACAAGAAATGATACACACAAAACATCCGTTCACACTGTAGATTAAAATGTCAATGCATAAAACCAATACTTGTATCTGGGAATATTTGTTACAAAAATCACATGTCTTGGCTCCACTCTATGGTTTGTTCAGAGCCTTTTGTGAAAGTGGGCACTGGCAAAGCGTATTGGGATATAGAGTCACAAGGAAAATGTACAATGTGGGTTTTAATAGTAACCAGGCATTAAAGGGTTACTGTGACCCATAATGATTAGGCATTTAAATAGGAAGTGACATCAAAAAGATAGTCAGCAAGTGCTGTAAAGTCCTGTAGGATGCTGCCAGTCTGAAAAGTCACTCAGGAGGGTTGAGAGCACTACACTACAGTATTATGAGGAAATTATAATACAGTTACTGCCATCTGTTTCAGTAAAACCAGTTATGGTATACAATACACAATACTTGATTATAATTTCCAGTCTATCGTACTGTACTTTCAAAATATTTTTTAAAACATAAAATAAACTCTGATGTATGACTCAAAAGCTGCAGTTGTTGCTGGGGATATTCCTAAACTTTACTCTATTGCAGGGGTCGGCAAACTACGGCCCGCGGGCCGGATCTGGCCCGCCGAGGCCTTTCCACCAGCCCCTGCGCAGTCTTGCCGCCGATCGCCCCCGTTTTCGTGCCACTCCAGGCGCCATTTTGTTTTTCAAAATGGCGGCTGAAGTCTCACGTGACCTCAGGATGGCAAAGGTCACGCGAGATTTCGCCGTCATTTTGAAAAACAAAATGACGGCCCCCATCTAGGAGGCCCGGAGCAGCTCTTGAAGCACTCCAACAGGGCTCCAGGGGCTGCAGTGGGCCTGCAGCAGGCTCCACCTTGCCCTCCGCCCTCCTCCTCCTCCTCCCTAAGAGCAGGGAAAGGAGGCCGAGGCAGAAGGAGTGCAGAGCCAGGGAGAAAGGGAGTCAGGGAGCCAGAGCTGCAGCCACAGCGAGAGGTTGGTTCATGGGGGGGGGGGGGGGTAGCTGAAGCAAAATCCCTCTCAGCACCTTGTGGCTTTTGGGTTGAGACAGTGCATGCTTGCTGCCTTTAATTTTGAATTGAAATTTAGTGATTTCCATGCTCATAACTTTATTATTATTATTATTATTATTATTATTATTTATTTATTTATTTATTTATTTATTTTTAGTTGCCCTGGGTGTTTTATGTGCAAACTTCCTTCTCAGCACCTTGTGGCTTTTGGGTTGAGACAGTGCATGCTGGCTGCCTTTAATTTTGAATTGCATTTTAGTGATTTCCATGCTCATAACTTTATTATTATTATTATTATTATTATTATTATTATTATTTTCACTTGTCCTGTGTTCTATGTGCAAAATCCCCTCTCATTGAGAAAGAGGAGGAGGAGGAGGGTGACTTTCCAAAGTGCATTTCTGTGTATTTTTGGTGCATTTACTGTATTGCTGAAAGGTCTGCTGTAACAATGATAGTAGTGATGATGATGATGGTGCTTCGGTCGAAGCTCCGCCCCTGGTGTGTGGCTCCACCCCCAGAGGGTGGAAGCTCCACCCCGGCATGTGACTCCACCCCCGGAGGGTGGAAGCTCCACCCCCAGCTTTGGCCCCCCAGTTGTCTGAGGGACAGCAACCTGGCCCCCGGCTCAAAAAGGTTGCCTACCCCTGCTCTATTGAGATTCTCCTGGTAACTGATCAGAGTTAGATAACAGGAGAGATCAACACTGGTCCAGTGGTTAGTTTTAGTGATTTTTATGCTCAGTTTCCTCAGTCTCCCTGTTGCCTTTGTTCTCAGGTTGAATGTCATCTACTGTTAAATGTTAGGAAATTTTGTTCAAATTCAGGGAATGGGGTTACACGTGCATTTATGTGTGATTATTACCTTTGTTTCCAAGGAGTTTATCAAACAGGAGGAATTTCTCTTAAATTCGAATGAAAAGCATCGACAGGGGAAATATGACTCTGTTGGTGCTCTTGGACATCTCAGTGGCCTTCGATACCATCGACTATGGTATCTTTCTGGAACACCTGAGAGAGTTAGGTATCAATAGCACTGTGCTCCAGTGGCTCTGGTCCTACCTCTGAGGAAGATTCCAGATGGTGAAGCTGGGGGACTGTTGTTCCGTAAAAGAGAGCTGACATCTGGCATCCCTCAAGGCCCTGTTCTGTCCCCCATGCTATTTAACATTTACATGAAGACGCTGGGAGAGATCATCCGGGACCATGGAGCTCGGTGTTATCAGTACAGTGGTACCCCGGGATACGAATTACCCAGGTTACGAATTTTTCAGGATACGAATAAATCCCATAGGGATTTATTGTTTCGGGTTACGAAGGTTTTTTCGGGTTACGAAAAAACCCTGGCGCTGTTTAAATGGAGCCGCGGCAGAGCCGCGGCTTTTTTTCCCATTAGCGCCTATGGCAATTCGGGTTACGAAGGTTTTTCGGGTTACGAAATTAGCCGCAGAACGAATTAATTTCGTAACCCGAGGGAGCACTGTACGCTGATGACACCCAGATCTATCTCTCCAAGTCTCCGACTGATACAGTGACTAAGGATGGCACCTTTCTTCTGGATGCCTGCTTGGAGTCAGTAATGGGCTGGATGAGGGAAAACAAACTCAAGTTGAATCCAGAGAAAACAGAGGTACTCGTCATGGGTTCACCAAGTCCAGACAGGGAAATTTGCCACCCAGTCCTGGACGGGGCTACGCTCCCCCTAAAGGACGAAGTACGCAGTTTGGGAGTACTCCTGGACTCATCTCTACAGTTATCATCTCAAGTAGATGCAATGGCCAGGAGTGCTTGGTACCAGCTTCGGCTGATATGCCAACTGCGTCCCTGTCTGGACCGAAAGGACCTTGAAACAGTAGTACATGCACTGATAACCTCTCGCTTAGGTTTCTGTAATGCGCTCTACATGGGGCTACCTTTGTACCAGGTTCGGAAGCTTCAATTAATTCAAAATGCTGCAGCCAGATTGGTTGCCAGAACCTTAAGGTCAGCCCTTATAACACCCGTTTTAAGATCTCTTCACTGGCTACCAATTAGCTTCCGGGCTCAATACAAAGTGTTGGTTATTACCTATAAAGCCCTATATGGCTTGGGCCCGAGTTACTTGAGGGAATGCCTCTCCCTACACAATCTGCCTCGTACCCTCAGAACTTCGGGGAAGTACATATTGGAGTACACTAAGGTGAGACTAGAATCAGCTCACCAAAGATCCTTCACAGCGGTTGCTCCAAATTACTGGAATAAACTTCCGGAAGAGATTCGCCTTCGTTCCACCTTGGACGTGTTCAAAAAATCTTTAAAAACACATCTCTTCCATTTAGCATACCCTCCTGACACTTCTTGAGAAAACTACCTCCTCACAGAAGTTACTTCAAGATGCTGGATCATGATTAGATTAAGATATTTAAAACTGTTTATACGATGTTTTTAAGATGCTATTTTACTCTGTAGTGTATTTTACTCTGTATTATAATGAATATTTCATGTTGTGATCTGCTTTGATCACCTTGGAAAGGCGGTATATAAATAAAGTTTTTATTATTTTTTTTATTATTAAAAGAAAGTGGGGCCAGAACGCATTCACTTAAAGTCGGTAGTTTCGCGCAATTATGTGAATACACATTGCATTCAAACTGGCTCCTCATTGCCCAAAAATAGCATGCCATTGCCCAAATTTGCATGTGGCAGTCTATCAGGCAATAACGTGAAACCCCATGATTGTGTTTGGACTGACTTCCAATTACCCGAATTTGTGTGTAGTGGGTTATCACGCAATAACGTTAAACCCCATGATTGCATTCAGATTGCCATCAGATTATACTTCCAATTCCCCTTGTCTGATAAACTCCCAAGTGCAGTAAAGCTGGGTTGCTGATCAGATGTCAGTTGCAAGAATGCTCTCCAGGATCTGCTGGCACCTAAGCTAAGATGTTTGTTCTCAGACTTTGCCTCCTACCTTTAAGGGGAATGGAGAGTAGGAGAATGCAGTTCTCCAAGATAAATGGTGTCTGGCATCATGACTAACTCCTCTTGTGTCATCCATCTGCTGAGGGCTGGGTGGAAGGATTGTCTAGTCTCATTTTGTTCTTTCCCTTTCCTTTATGGTATCCACATCAGTTTCTTTCCCTGTTCTGTCAATATTTCTATATTTCTTGTAACTTGAATAATACTATATTCTTTTGTTATAAGTATATATAACAAATAATCATAGATTTCATAAGGTTGTTGTTGTTGTTGTTGTTGTTGTGTGCTAACTTACTAACTTATGGCAACTCTAAGGTGACCCTATAATGGGATTTTCTGGGGCTGAGAGTATGCGACTCACTCAAGATGACCCAGTGCATTTCCATGTCTGAGTGGGGAACTGAACCCTGATCTCCAATGATAGTCCAATGCTCAAACTCCTACACCATTCGGGGTCTCAATAAGGCTATTACTTTTAAAAAAAATGTTTTCAATCTGAAATAAGCATGAGAAATCAATTGAACTGTGTATGTTGAACTTGGAATTTCAGATACCTTTATTCTAGGAGCTGAAAGCCAGGTATATGCAACAAAAGAGAGTTGCATTTGGGCATGAAACCAGGATCAAGTTCAGGAGCAAGGCAATAGGGCTCTATCATATTTTATCTTTCTTCAGTTCCTTTGGTTGCCCTACTGAATATACAGTGGTACCCCGGGTTACGAAAATAATTCGTTCCGCCGCCGTGTTCGTAACCCGAAATCCTTCGTAAGCCGAAAAAGCCATAGGCGCTAATGGGGAAAAGCCGCGATTTCGTGCGAAATAGCGCCGAAAAGCACCCGAAATAACCTTCGTAACCCGGAACAGTTTTTTCCTATTGATTTTTTCGTAACCCGGAAATTTCGTAAGGCGGTGCTTTCGTATCCCGGGGTACCACTGTACTTGGTGGAGAAATAGACTATCAAATATAAATATACAATAGGCTTTCTCATTGCTTTTGTGATGTTATGAACAGAAAGAAGACTCGCAAACAAATACCTAACATTAATTATAGTAATTATCTGTATATTTCTTATGTATATCTGTTTGTGTGTCGCTGCTGTAACTGAGGCTTATGGGATGGTTGACACAGATTCTGTCCAAGTTTCATAGATCTGTCCAAAATTCAAGCCGGGATAAATATCATCTAAACAAAGTTCCTATAGTATGAGAACAGGGAAGTCTTCAGTGGGCAAAATCAAGTCATCTTGACTTACATTTATTTTGTAAGCCAAGTGAATACTTTGCAGGTGAATGAACAAACAAACAAAACAAAAAAATAATAAAATTCAAGTACCGTTTAGGGATGTTATTGCTGATTTGCAGAAAGGTCACCAAGCTAGTTCTTGATAATGGAAGTTAAATGTAGCCTGCAGCTGGTACATAGACAGTGAATGTGTACCAATCTTAGCCCCTGGTTATTTAATTCTGTTCATTTCTTGAACTGAAAATAACTATTTGAGAATATGGTAAATTAAAAATGAGGAAACTTTTTATTGTGCAGTTTTTGTGACTGAAAATTTCACATTGTTTTTACCCAGTATGGAATGAATGGTGTTTTCCCCCTTTTCATTTTGCTTTTTCCAGCAATGTTGTAAAATAGCTGAATGATCTGGTTTTCCTTTGTTTGGGTCAAGAAATTTTAGCTGAAAATTGTTACTCTGTGAAAGAAGATTATTGACTCAACAAGCCTTCAATTTTCAGTGAATAACACTCCCACCCTCTAGCTTCAGGAACATATTGTGCATCCATTCTATTTTAAAGTACAGACTGTAATTTAAGACTAAGGCACTTTGATGCCCCACTGAACTTTGTTTAAGCCTAGAATAAAAGGAGCGGGGAGCTTTAAGCTTCAAGGAAAGTGACTAAGCTTTCCCAAGTGATTTTTTACCAGCTATTACAGTACAGAAAAAAGTCAAAAACTTACAACTTTTAATTCTTTTTAAAATATAGCCGAGTTTTGACAGGGTTTGCCTTATTATTTCATATACAATATTTGCATATGTAGAAGTTGGTGCCATTTAGAAATATGATACAGTATTAAGAACATATGTTGCAGGCTGGATTAGTTTAAATCAAAGGTGATTTAAATTATTCTAGATTCTTATGACTATATATTCATTTGGTTGCAAAGTGAAAGAGGTCCCCTATATCGGATCATTTTCAAGAATGTTGAAGTTGTTTAACATGACAGTAATAAAAACTTTGGTAGAAATTATACAACGACTGGGAAACATATGCTGATATTGTTTATTCTGGGGGGGGGGGGGAGCCAAGAAGTTTCCTTTAGAAGTTAACGCCTTGGTCAAATGAGGAAAACACAAGTTACGATTAAAGGTAAAGATGAAGATATTCCCCTTTGACAAGGTTGTCAAGTCTTGTCCGACCATAGAGTTGGTGCTCATCTCTGTTACTAAGCAAAAGAGCCAGCATTGTCCGAGGACTACCCTAGTAGTCATGTGGCCAGCTTGACCACACAGAATGCTGTTTGCCTTCCCACCAAAGTAGTACCTTTTTATCTACTTGCATTTGCATGCTTTTGATCTGATAGGTTGGCAAAAACTGGGACTAGTGATGACAGCTCGCCCCATCACGTGGCACTCGGGCCTCAAAATGCTAACCTGCTTATCTTGCCATCAACAGAGTCAACGTCTTAACCGCTTGAGCCACTGTGTCTCCTGGTTACAGGTTCTGGTTACAAGTCATCAAATGCAAGTTGGTGATAAGACAAGTAAAAAAAGATCTTGAGGGACCCTCTTACTAAGACAAAAGAACAGAAATACCTTTCAGTGCATCTGAAGTAGGGAAGGCAGTTGGACCATGAGATGATGAAAGAATGAAAGAATTGCTAGAGGGAACAAGATTGTAGAAAAATGAATTGTATTGATTGGTCTTCATACGGAAAAGGTATGAGGATTCCTTTGAGAGATCACCTTTCATTTCAGAGAGGATGTTTAAAGAGTTAAGTGAAACAGAAGTGCTAAGACTTGATGTTCTATCTAGAGCTAGACCAAGGTACAAAGTGTAGTCTGCAGGAGCTTTTGGCTGCTCCATGCTAGTAGCTGTTTCAGTTTGACTTGACTTAGAACATTGTTGTTAGGATACAGTGGGAAGGAGTTGTACGTGTCATCTTAATTACATTGGGGGGGGGGGGAAGTGGAATATAAATGCAGCAAATACAAGGAAATCTTCCCATTTCTGAAGTCTAGAAGGCCAGATCTGAACTATTGGGAGATCATGACAAAACTGCCATAAAAGAACCATTGTGGAAGTAAAAGCTATAACCTGTATTAAAAAATTAGTGGTTAGAAACAGATATTTCTTTTTTGCAAAGAGCTCCTCTTTGTGAGAGGGGCTATTGACCAGAGAACGCTCCTTCTAGAGAAAGGGGGCACCAATTTTCAGTGATTATTCTGTCTTCTGGAGCTGCTTGTGCCACCCACATGCTGATTGGGAGGGACCCCAAGCAAAAGAAGAGTCAATGAAAGCAGCTTCTCTTCATGTCTTCAGTGGGAAAGATACATGAATAAAGTTGTGCTTTTGAGCATTCTGCATATGAATCATGAATTTGCATCATATATTTTTAGAGCCTGTAGCACAGGTATCAGATTGAGCTCCATTTTGCAACATTCAGACAACTGAAAAAAATAGTTTACTAAAATTTGATGTCCCTGTGATCAGTGAATGCCTGGAATGATAAAAGAAAGACTGTTTTTGCCTGCTGAATTTCTGTTCTTGTTCTTGCTGCTATTTTGGAAATGTGCTCCTACCAAGGTTTGTTTTTTTAAAATAAGATAACAAATGCAGCACATGTCCGTGGTGTGCAATATATTTTCCCTTTTGGCTTTTAATGTCTATGAAAATTAGGTTTCTAAAGAGTAAATGCAGAAATAGACATCAAAATTTTTAGCCATTTACTGATCACCAAATGTATAAGCAGGGTGGGTATAGGAAAGGGATGGAGGAAAAAGCTCTTCCTGACTTAATTCAAACCAGTTTTAAAATATGTATTTCTTTAAACTCTTTTCTTACCCATAGAAAGGGGAATGCTTACTGTCAACATTTCTGTTTGATTTTTAAAAAATCTATAATGCAGTATGGTGCAATATATTTAATGAGTTCACAAATTAACATCCGTGTTTAATTATTCTCTGCGTGCAAAATTATACTCACAGACTTTCCCAGCCTGAAATACGAGCTGTTTGCACATAAACTCTCATGTCTACTGGTTGTCTATTTCATAGCTCTCTTAAATGTGCCAAGCAATGTTCTCTTCAGTGACTAAAAGCTAAGGGAGGCCCTGCCCTTGAGCTTATGCCCTGTTCTCACTGGCCCTAAAAATAACTTTGCTGATAAAGGGTGTATTTTCATTTTAAGAATCTTATGTAGTCCTTTTAGACTTACTATTCTTCTAGTTGCAAAGGGAAAATAAAGTTACAACTGGATACTTATAAAAAGTATTTTTTATCTAACTCAGAATCACAGTTTTACAGTTAGGGGCCCTTTCACACCAGACAATTACAGTGCTGTGATTCCACTGTAACTGCCATGGCAACATCCTATTAAATCCTGGTATTTGCAGTTTACTAAGAGACATGCAGATTCTCAGCCAGAAAGCAATACTGGCTCAGCAAACTGCAGACCCCAGGATTCCATACAATGTTGCCATGACCATTAAAGTGGAACCATATTGCTGTAACTGTGTAGTGTGACAGGGCCCTTAGTGATCTGTGTACAACAGATAATTCCCATCAGGCAAGAAGCTTGGTAGACCCTTAGGTTTACTCCCCAATACTCGCCAGCCTAGTGACATCCTGATGTGTGTGTGTGTTTAGGGTAATTTTGTGTTTTTTTTTAAAATAAAATACACAATGGGGCTTTCTAGACGGCCCTTTGGGACGTCCAGAGGACGTCCCATTTTAAAAAAGGGGCGTCTCTTTTAGACGCCCCTGGGCCTCGTACGGACTCCGTCCGTACAAGATGGCGCCGGCCTTTCTACATGGCCGGCGCCATCTTTACGTATCGGACGCACAGCGTCCAGACGCGTCGCGCCGCTGCTGACGTAGCGAGCGCGCCCCTGGCGCCTCGCTACGTCGCAAACGCGACGCAAAAAGAAGCTCCATTTTGGAGCTTCTTTTTTCGGTCCGCGCGGGAGTCGGGCCGTTTGAAGGCTCCGGCTCCCCCGCGGACCTTCTGGCGGCGGCGCCAGACCGCTGCAAAGCGGCGGTCTGTACCCCGCCAATAGTTCTATTTGTTTTCCTTCCGTTCCTGTCAAAATTTACATTATATATGTGAATAATACATAGATTGGATTTTTTAAATTAAAAAGCCAGTTAAAAGTGGTGCTAAAATGAATAAATCATAAGTAACACGCACCATGGACATGAACTGTGGCTTGGTTACTGCCACAGTCACATTCTTCTGCAACTGCGAAGACTCCTGGATCACAACACTCCATTTCACATTCTCTTGGAATTGCACTATACCAGCACTTGGTCAACAGCCACTCAGTGAAATGTCTTTCAGCAAACGCATTGCTTACCACACTTGCTATCAATTACTGTACTTATTCATGCATGTGCAATTTTTATTGGTATTATTTTTTTAGAGTTTCCTCACAACTGTGATTTTGTCTGTTATCATGAGAGATCTTCAAATTGAACCTCTGGGGACTCTGCTTGTGATCCCTGGCATGATTCTGAAGTTGTTTATTAATTTAAAAAAAATAAAAATAAAATAAAATAAAACACATTGTAAATGTAGGATAGTTTGATTGAAACGTGCCATGACCTCCACTGTACCGGAGGCTGAGGACATAGCAGCTGTTTGGTGATAGGGATGAGGAGAGAAAGGGAATGAAAAATGCCCAATTAAAGTACGTGGATACATTAATATTGGGACTATTCCATTAATAAGCTTTCACACCTGATTCATTTGTGGGAAAACAACATAACTGGGAGCTGTTAACGGGTTTTGCCTATGAATAAAAAGATGCAGCAAAATAGCGGGTTGCAAACAGATATGTCACAATGTCATGCAATATGTTCAGCCACAAATGGAACTATCATGGTAAAGTCCCTCTATTTTAACCTGCTATGATAGTCTCCATCCCAGTAAAATTGTGATTGACAGCATCCCACCTGACAACATAGTGAATGCAGAGGTTGCTCCCCTTCTTGGCCATGCGGGAACTAGGGACAGAGGGCAATCAATGACAGGTAATAAAACAGCAAAGTTACTTCCATTGAAATCCAAGTTACCTGTGTCCTATGCCAGGCAGGCTGCTCCTTTCTTAGGCAGAGAATATTGAATTTCCCAAGAAATCTGTACACGGTTACATCTGGAAAAACCTTTTAGGCCCTGTATAGGTAAAATGTGCCAATTGTCATCCAAAGGAAAGAGTTTTATCTTTGTTTGAAGCAGAAACCTCAAAGAGTTAAGTCCATTAGCTCTCCTTTGTTAAAGGTTTCCCTGTTGCAGTTTCTTCTGTGATGGCTGTTTCATTATTATATAGAACTAGAAATGTGAAGGCCCAGAAAAAAGAATCAGGAGGAGTTTCTCCCTTTTTCTAATAACTTTTGTTTCTCAAATATTGGAAAAATGAACCATGTTTGGATTTTGTAATATTTTATTCTAGAATGATGAGTAAATGCTTTAAGAAAAAACTGTTGATACATTGCAACCTTGTCTTCCCTGCCTTCTCCCTGAGCCTGCATGATTTCTAAGCACACATAGAACTTGAAGTTGGGAAAGAAACTGGAAACCTTGCAAAATCCTTTGGTCCTGGAATGTAGTCTGGGATTCTGCCAAGCACATTCCTCCTGCAGTATGGGGGCAAGGCCTGTGGCTCCTCTTCCTCCTTGCCTGGTTGAGATTAATTCATCTTCTGTAGCATGTGAAAGAAAGTAGTCTGTCCAGATGATACATCAAATCAAGAAATAAACTGACTTGTGAAAAGGTAGGGAAGCTTGTCTCAGCCTAGACAAGCCTTCAGTTTTTATACATCCGTGAAGATAATAACAATGAAGGCTCAGAAGAAGCAGACACTGTAGGAGTATAAATGGGAAAACAAAATTTATTAGACAAAGTTTAATCTGGCAAAAATAAGATAAAATAAAAAACCAAGTCCCCATTTTTCATCTCTTTTTCAAATATTTCCCTTTTATTTTTAACTTTTGCCTGCTCCTGGTAAATTGGAAAACCCCCAATATGTGCTAGTTTTCTAAGAGCTGAATATGACATAGTCCAGTTGTAACAAAGCTCAGAAATATTTAACTCTAAAATCAGTTAGCAAATTTGCTGCTATTGACTGAGGCTGTATCTGCACAGCAGAAATAATCCAGTCTGAGATCACTTTAAAAGCCACGGCTCAATGCTATGGAATCCAGGGATGTGTAGTTTTGTGATACATTTAGCCTTCTCTGTTATTATGCTCTGGTGCCACAACAAACTACATTCCCAGAATTCCATATAATTGCACCATGGCTGTTAAGGTGGTTTCAAACTGAATTATTTCTGCAGTTCAGATGCAGCCTAAATAAACTATACTTCTAAATTGAATATATCCAAATATGACTTGTAAAGTATTATTCGTGCATTTTCCAGTTTGACCTCAGATCCTATGGTTTACCTGTGGAAAAAAAAAGGAGGAGGATGCAAATGGTACCCCAGCCCCATGGTTTCCAAATTTCTCTGAGAAACACATTTAGTGAAAGGTGTAGTAAACAGTAGCTGGAGGTATTCATCAGAGATCTCTTAGGACATTCATGTGACAAATGTTATGGTCCTGCTCAGTGAAATGAAATGAGCTTTTTTTTTTTTTTTAAAATTCCTTGGGGATTGAAACAAAAAAAGGTGGCACACAGCTACTTGCTCTGTAATTTCCCCATTGATCTGGTTCCTCTGGGATTCTTCTTTGCTAATTTCTAAATGTCGTCACCTCAGTTGTGAGTGTACTTGTGCAAGAAACAAAACAAATCTTCCCTGGGACTATTGTGGTAGAGTCCACCTCGTAACCTTCCGGGATATTTTTATAATTTATCATCAGCTGACACGTCCTGGGTAGAATATTCTTACCACTCCCTCTGGCTGCTGGAAGTCTGAAATTACATCTTTGTCTTTGAAGTCAGGCACACTGTTAGCGTTGCTATAGAGACAAGGCGGGTAATGGCCTCCACAGAGAGGAGATTGGTATTTAGCGTTTGAATACTGCTGTACACAAGGCCTTGATTTTTAGAGTGGTTACTGAACTATCCCCTTTTAGTAAATGTTTAAAAATTACATTTTTACACGGTCTTACCAGATTAATAGTCATGGTTTATTTCATTTTAACTGCAAGGATAAAAGCATTATTCCATTAAATGTGGTGCTTTCCCCCCCCTCCTTTGGTTTATGCATTATTAACACAAGCTTTCTTGTTTTGCTTGTAACATTTTATAGGCTTTTTCAAACATGCAGTCAGATTTGCTCTGCTGCTCTTTTATTTTCACAGCTTAACCCTTTCTGTGCACAGTCTTGTTCCCCTAGGATTTTTTAAGAGTCCAGCCTGGAGCGGTGTCGGTATTCTTTTGAAAATGTGATTTTCTAATAACCGTGCAAAATGGGGTGTATGAGTCTTTTTGGCTGCTTTGGGCCTCCTCATGTGGTGATCCTTGTTGTGGTTCCTAACACCTATGCTGTCTCGGACGTCGGTAGGGGAAATGCCAGGGATTCAAGTCAGACTGCATTTTGTGGCTTGGATTTACATCTGTGTTATATCTTGGCTCCTTTTATTCCTCGCAATGTTGGATAGCATAATACAGTTTCCATAAATTTCATTGATAGATCACATACATAGTTTTCAAATGGAATTCTGTATTGCAGGCCTGTTCTACAGATATTCTTCTCTGGCCAACAGTGCAAAATGTTGTATGCTAAGCGAAGGAAGAAGGTTGCACAATGTATCAGCCCTGGAGGGTAACGTTTTCCACTGCTACACCTTTCCACTGCTATACTTAAATAAATAAATAAATAAATAAATAAGGAGACCAAAAGGATCAGCCAATGTGATGTAGTGGTTCGGATGTTGATCTAGGACTGTGGTGGCAAACCTATGGCATATGTGGTGTGCGAAGCCATTTTTGAGGGCACACGGAGAGACGGGAGGGTGGGGAAGAGGATGAACAGGCACGCGGTTGTTCCTCCTCTTCCTCCACCCTCCTGTACCTTTAGCTGATTCTCCAGAAACAGCTAATGGCCCAGGAGGGCGGGGAAGAGGAGGAACAGGTGCATGCTTGTTTCTCCTCTCCCTCCATCCTCCCTGGCCTTTAGTTGTCTCTGGGGAAGTCCTGCCCTTGGAAGGCAGATGTCCCACCCCCAGAAGACAGATGTTCCATCCCCCAGAAGTCCCGACACTGGGTAGCATCTGGTGTGGGAACACCTTTGAGTTTGGGCACTTGGTCTCTAAAACGTTCACCATCACTAGTCTAGGACTTCGGGAGACCAGAACTAGAATCCCTGCACGATATGCTAGAATGTAATGTTTCCAATGGATGTAATGTAATGTAATTTTTGTAATAATTTTATTATTTTGTACTAGCCGTGTGCCGTAATAAATTATTTGCATTTGAATTTGCAGAATCCCTGCAGAGCCATGGAAACTCACTGGGTGATCTTGGGCAAGTCATAGGCTGCACCTAGAGTATTCTGGCCCCCAATCCTCCCTCCCAGTTCACCCTTTACCAGCCCTCTTTTTACTGTGGGTTTTCAGGTCTTGTAGCAAATGATTAAAAATAATAATAAATGTAAGCCACTCTGAGAGCCTTTAGGCTGAAGGGTGGGGTATAAATACTGTAAATAAATAAAATAAAATGATGGGCATCTGCCTTCCCATACAGTCTCTATTCATTGCCTGGCAGCTCCGCTGAGGTCAGGAAGAGGTGCCCAGCCATTATCAACTTTGAGCACTTCATTCTGACCCCAGAGTGTCTTGCGCCTGCAGGGGTGGCACTGGGTGGCTTGCAGGTCATGACAGCCACTGCTATCACTGCAAAGATAGTTGAAAACCTGCAGCAAAAGGTGAGTTATTTATATATTGGTTATAGGGAGGAAGCCACAAATTGGATGTGGGTGTCATTAAGACAGTTTACAGCTGATGCAGTTTTGACCATGTGTCATGTAAACAGGCTACAGAGATCCTGGGAGTAATTTCATGGACCTCTCCATGTAGAAAGCTCACACTCTCCCAGCGTCAGAGAAAAGCAGTGTCAAACTTCTGTGTGTGTGTGTGTACATACGTACATACATACATAGCTAACAAAACCCGAAGTCCATGTGAAGGTACATAACAACAAAACAGGAAGATATTCTAAGCATTACTTTAATGCCTCCTTTGTGGTTTATAGCATTGTTTATAGACAAGCAATACTAAATTCAGTGTGGCACACTTTAGAAAAGTATGGGTTTTTTTTTTCTTGTTCTCCTGTAATTGCATACAAGCACCCAAGTCTTCATCTGAAAATTTTTATTTTTAAAAAGTTGCAGATAATGGACAATGTGTACGGGAGATTCACAGTACAGTTCAAAATATTGCTTGATTTGACATCCTGATCCCGTTTTCTTTCATCATTGTGATTCTGTTTATTTAATTGATATCCTGCTTTTCTCTCAACATTGAATTCAAGGCAGCATATAACATTTGAAAAACATAATACAGTACAATGAAAAAACCTGCTAATACAAAAGTCAAAGCACAATTAAACTAAATTTTAAAAAACACAAATTAAACACAGCTAAAAACAACATTAAAAACAAGTCAGAAATAGCATTAAAAGACCCTTAAAATAAAACAAAATAAAAACACTACTCATACACACACCATTAAAAGTTTTATCTGCTACATTATCTAAAATCCAAAAGCTTTCTTAAATACATTACAGTCAACCCTCCTTATACACAGATTTATTATCCACGGATTCAAGCATACATGGCTTGAAAATATTCAGAAAAACTATGAATTCCTGATAACCTTGATTTTTCCATTTTATATAAAGGACAACATTTTGCTCTGCCATTGTATTTAATGGGACTCAAGCATCCACAGATTTTGTCATCCATGGGGGATCCTGGAACCAAACCCCAGCAGATAACAAGATCCCACTGTACATGCTAGCCGAAAAATAGCAGGGATGGGATCAAACAGATCTCCTGGAGAAGGTATTTTCTTTAATGTGGAAGCAGCCACAGAGAAGGCTCTATCTTGTGTCCTCATGAGACATTCCTGGGATGGTGGTAGGACCAAGAGAAAGCCTTTCCCTGCAGATCTTAAAGCTTGGGCAGGCTCATATAAGAGATACATTTTTTTCAGATTGTTAAAATCCAAGCAATGTAAGGCTTTAAAGGTCAGCACTTTGAATTATCCTGGGAAATGGATCAACAGCTAGTTGAGTTGTTTTAGCAAGGGATTTATATGAACCCAATAACCTGCTCCAGTCAGCAACCTGGCTGCAGCATTTTGGTTTTGCTGGAGTTTCTGAACAGTTTGCAAAGGCATCCTCATGTAGAGTGTGTTATAGTCATCCAAATGGGATGTAATCAAGGCATTAAAGACTCAAGACATTGGCTCTGAAATAAGTGGGAGTGGGACGTAGCTCATGATATTATTTCTATACTGTTACTTGGCTGTTGCCTTTATTTGGCTTTTTCCACAACATTCTTCAGAGCTTTATTTATTTGTTTGCTTACAAATGACATTCTAAAAATGACCTTCAGTTTAACAGAAACCTGAGGATAGCTTGTTACCACCATAGAAACGGCAATAACTAAAAACATCTAGATTTAAATTTGTTCTGTGCATCTATTTTCTTGAAGTAAAATGGATAGAATGCCAGTAGACAAGCAAAACATTAGCAGGATGAGAGTCCAGATGGTGTTTCCCTACATAATCCACACTCAGGCAGTAGTAAAATCTTGTCTGTACTGGGGATTAGTCCCAGTTTTGAGCTCTTGTGGCCAGCAGTATCTCTTGCCACAGTCTGTTGCAGACGTTAGTGAAGTAAAGGCACATTTTGTTCATGTCAATTTTAGCTCTGCTGCACTTCTTCTCCACGCTTATTTAAGTTTGCAGCAGTAGTTGCACACAAATTGTGGAAACTGGAGCCAGTGCCAAATTAGATATATGCAAAGAAATGCTAAGCAGTTATATGTCATTTGTATTCTGTTTAAAAGCAGCTGTCCAAGGTTACAGGCAGCAATTTTTCTCAGCCTTGCTACCTGAGATCCCTTTAACTGTCTCTGCTAGAGATTGAATCTAGGGCCTTCTATGTACAAAGCATCTGCTCTGCCAGCATGTTAAAGGTGAACCAATAAAGGAGAAGCTTACTGCTGTATTACTGCAAATTTAAGCCACCTGGATGGGGACCTGATAGATGAGTTGCTTCAATGACTACATGGAGCCCCCGAGACATTGATTGGTTCATTCCCTCATCTCCTATTGTGCTGTTAAACATATGCTGAAACATTCTCCCTAGTTACCTGTTTTCCCTATGCAGAAAGATTTTTCTTTTTACATAAATCTTCTAGCAATTTATTTTTGTATAAATGAATCTCTTTGCCATTGAATCAAACTTGCACTGGGTGTGCTTGGGTTTCAGAAATGAGCAAAACATCAAGCTAAAACTTTGTTTAAGTTTTGGACCTTTTTTTTACCAATCAGCTCAAGGGAATGTCTTGCCTTTATATTTCTTTTATCTCTGTGAAACCCATGCTTAAGATACATTACAGTAAATGAACTACATAGTAGATTGGGGAATTAAGAATTACATAGATGAGCCTAGCTGCTATGTTGGACTGAAATAACTAAAGACAAAGTAGTAGGAACAGTAGACACAACTCTTTCTTTTAAATCAAGTGCTACCATTCCGGAGACAGAAAACAATGAAGTATTTGAGACATTTCAGGTTTGGTTTATCCACTGGCCTGTAGGGAATTAAGATACCTATTTAATTATAAGAAATTGTATGACAGCAGTATGGAATGTTTTCTTCTTGGATTTTTATATGTTGGTTTACTACTCTCATATTCTCTGCAGCTAAGAATGGGAAAACACATTATTACTCTTTTGTAGCTCTCATTAATAATAACACAGTTATTTACTGCATTTACCCCCCATTTACTGCAGGGGTGAAAAATGTCCATCGTGTGGGACCTCCAGAAACACCTTTAAGTCCCCAGATCCCCCCAATTTGTTTTTTCTTAAATTGGGCTTATTTTGGAATGATTCTTTGTTGGGGGGGGCATGTCCTAAAACCACTTTAAAAGGCAACAGTTTGCTCTCCTAACCATTTCATCTCATCCACAGAGGAAACTGTGTATGTCCTAGAAGAGAACTTGTCCTGCTGACAACAGGGAAAGAAAAGGGGAGACTTTGAATTTGTTGGTACATTCCTTTTCTTTCTACTGGAAGTAGAACACTCCGACTGACTTGTGTGTAGGTCTACAGCTTGTGTGTAGAAATTCAGTATTACCTTTGTCTCTTGGACTAATTTCAGTTTTTACTGTAATCAAGTTTACCAAGTTCCCAGCTAGCGTTTTAGTCATAGTGCCACCACCACTCATCAACACTTTTAGGTTTGCTGGTGAAAAGCTACCTGAGAGGGTCTTTTGCATTGTTCTGGTACAGCCTAGAAAAGGTGGGAACCTCTATTCATGAATGGTATCATCATTGGTTGAGAATGTTGTTAGCTACCAGGAGGAGGTGCTGGCCCAGAGAACAAGCAGACCTACTTTCCCTAGGGATAAAAAGAAGAATTTACTCTTAAGTTCAAAATACCCTTTTTGTGTGCTTCTGATAACTCTTTGTCACTTTGAGGAGAGAGCACTTACAGAGATGTAGGTCATTTATGTGATTATGAAGAGCACTCGGTTCTCTCTCATTCAAGATGAGAAAATAATAGTTTTTGAATAAGAGTTCACTGTCAAGATGACATTGAATGTGGCTTCGTTTCTCTCTTTCATTCCATCTCTACTGAGAGACACATTGGGATTGCTATGTAATGAAACTTCCAAGTGTTTTTCCTTTAAGACTTTGTCTCATTGTATTCCTAGTCATTTTCTGTAATGTACACTACCAGTCTCTCTGATGGCCTCAACATGTTACTAGACATCAGAACTCATAATGCAGTCTGACCTTGGAAAACGGGCTTCCATCAGTGAACTGGAGTTAAGAAGCAGGTGAATTGATCTCCAAATATGTGATACGGTATCAATTTAGATGAATGGTTGCTGAATGAAATGGCATTCCTTGTACCTTGCTGTAAGGAATCAAGAGTTTGTGTGCAAATATGGCAGAATATTTGTATTCCTATTTCTGTTTGTGTGGCCAGAGTCTCTGAGTTGTGTTAACCTAAATCATATTGTGTATGAACAGACTTCAGGAGACGATTTGCTCAATATTTCCAAGTGATCTAATGAGGAAAGCACACATGTAGGAACCTGCCCCCCCCCCCCCAACTTTACAACAGAACTCAATTTCATTCCTAATTTTTTTCATCCTCTCTGCCTGCAATCCTCATGCAGTGCTGTTTGCTTATGTGTTCTTCTGTGTGAGATGTTGCAAGTAGAAGTGTTATGAGCCTTCTGGTAACCACTGGTTCAGCTTGTATGCCTGTCACAGAGGGCCTAAATAGCCTTGGGCAAGGCATGTGAATCCAAAGGAAGACTAGACAGCTCTTCAAACTGGAATACTGGATTTTAAAGGGCATCCTTTTTAAATGGACATAACAATTTTAAAACCATTAAGTGGGAAAAGACAGAAATAAATCCCTTGTTGTTTAGAGCATGCAGTGATATGATAATTTCTTATCTTAATGATTTTGAGATTTACCATAGTCATCAAATGGGCCTTATTTTAATGTAGTTGGAAATGCATTTAATTCATACGTTTTTTTTTTAAAAAATCAGATTATGGTTGAAATAGCATATGATGAATATTTAGCATGAGATAACTGTTTGCTGTGTTCTTTAAAAAATAAGCACCAGAACTCAGTCTCATTTTTAATGTTTTCATCCCCTTACTGATGAAGTTGGTTAGTCTGATTTTGTACTTTATTTTGGTGCATAGATTACCAAATAAATTGAAGAGATGAAACAGATCTCCCCTTTCAGCTGTCTTCCAGGCATCCGTTTACATGGGGCTGGCTTCGTGTCGTTCTCCAGTGGCGCGACATTTACATATCACCCACCACATGAAGCTGGCTTCCGGCTGCAACGTTAGTGGAAAAGCTGGCTTTTTGCCACCCAAAAAAGGAGTGGCCATTTGCTACTCCTTTTGGGGCGGCTTCAAGGCGGATTGGGGCTGCAGCGTGCGGTTGCCACAACCCCAGTCCTGCTTCGGCAAGGGCATCTTCAAGCCACCCCTTCCACCAGTTTATTTTGTGCCTGTTTCTGTCATTTATTTTTGTTTTCAGTTTCAAATTTCTATGGCAGGACTCCTACTAGAGTAGGCTCTCTTTAGTGAAGTAGAGTGAAATAGAACTTTGCCTTTTTTCTCTTTTGTTTGGCTTGGTTTTATGTTTAAAAAAAAAACAGCTGTTTCTAGGAGAAATGAGCAACAGCTAAGACTTCAGTAGCTTTCTACAGAGAGAGCTGGTGCATAATTTCAAACTAGGGGAGTTATGACTGGATTTACTGAATGATTTGATTACTAAAAAGCATTAGCTTTTAAGGTCTATTTAAAAGTAAAAGGGTTTGTTGAGTGGACAGCCTTTCAGGAAGATTTGAAAGAGATATGAATATGGCAAGATGACACTGTGGATAACAGAAACAGTAGTAGAGGTTTTTTTCCCCCCTTGAGTTCTGTCATTAAGCTCCTCTCAGACTTTATATTTCATGGCAAACATGGTGTTTGTTGCTGGGTGATACATGAATCAGCTGCAGGTTGCAGGGTAAGCAAACCATGGAAAGTGACCTTTTGAATTTCTTCACATCCCTAGCAGTTCAAAGCACCTGAAACTCCTCTTATCTGACAATTCTTTAATTCAGTCATAATTTTGAGTGGTTTAAATAATTTGTGTGACCAAAGAAGAATACAGTATAAAAATAAAGAAATGAAGAAATGTATCTCTTCACAGTAGTCTTTATGTCTTTCAGAACATGTTTAGATTTCTGATTTTTTTCCAAAGTTGCAGTCAAATGTCTTCCATTTCAGTAGAAGTAATACAGATGTACCAACTATTAAGTCCTCCTTGCATATATTAAATTGTTGAAGGAAGACTTCTAATATAATTCTCAGGCAGTTTTTTTTGCTGCAGCATACCGAACACTACTGCCCATAGACCTGAGAGAAAAGGGCTGTTTTCTGTGGCCATTTTCCAATTTTTGAACCCCAGTCCTTTTTACATGTTCACACAAAGAGTTCTGTATGCACAGAAAGAATTTTGAATCTCTTGTTTTGAAAGCAGCCTTTCACCTTACTCTCAAAACCTGGTGGATCTTCAAAAGTGAAGCTGCTTTTAAGGAAGCTGCCATTTAAAACAAAAAGGTTGGTTGTAAGCATATACGTGCAAGGGGCTCAGTGAATCACGCCCTGAGTCTCAGTATGTTTCAGAAGTAATTAACAGATCTATGGATAGCTGCACATAAATGAAGCTGTACGCTTAGTTGCCAGGTTTATGACTCTGATATGGAGATGGTTAATTACATGCAGTTAAAATATGTAGATTGGCTGTGGCTGTCTTGGTTATGATGCATTACTGATGTGGCTCATGGTCCTGATGAAGTTGCTCTTCCCAGCTGTAAGCTTTTGTTCCAAATTTGTAAATGTTATGCAAGTGAACAAGATGCTAATGCTAACTAGAATATACCATTGTTTTGGCATGATTATTTTTAAAACTCATGAAAATTAAATTTCCTTAGATACCTGAAGTGGCAAACAAATGCTTTGAATGATTAATGAAAGATATTTGCTATGCTATTTGATGCAGTTGAACTATCATTGGTTATTGCTGAAGTGCTATATGAATTTCTCAGGGAGTTCTAAAAAATGCCTAGATATTACACTAAAGTAATCCTATGTACCTAGGTCGAGCTACTATTGAAATCAGTTATTTTTGGAACTATATCTAGGCTTTTGCTGCATGTTTGTAATACACAGTGATGTTTTAAAATCTTTCTCTGTGTTTAATTGCTAACAGATACAAGTGTTATGGTTCGATGCAGATACAAATGCTAATCATTCTATGAATACTGGGACCACTCTTAAAGTTATATGCCAGAGCCATGATAAAATGTATAGTGGTACATTTTTTTTTCATCAAGACATTAGGATTTTTTAGCTGATACAGTTACAAAAACTCATTTTTAACCTTCTTTAAAATAATAACAAGGTGTTTATTTTTGTCCGGCCAGTTTTCAACACAACTGATAGCAATTGTGAAAAAATTGGGATGCTGGTTTGCATAATACTGTCCAGTGCTAAGTTAAGCATTAGTGTCAATGGGAAGATTCACTAGGCATTCAGTTATGGTCAATTGAAAGCAGGTTGATTGGAAAATATTTGATTTGAGAAGGGCTGTATGATCAGTTTATCTAAGAAATGCCAGAAATTAGTTTCTGCTATAAAACAGAAAATATTATAGAACAGTTCATACTTAACAGCATCCATTTTCTTGCCTATAGATGAAGACATTTCTCACATCAGATATCATGAGTGGACTCAAAGTAGTCAATCAGCTTGTTAGTAATGCAGCCAAGGTGCAAAAAGTTGGTATTAGTGGTAGCCAAAGATTTAAAAAAAAATACAAAATATTTTATTTTTTAAAATGGGCCTAGCTGTTAGAAAAACAGGACAAAATTCATTTTGTGCATGGTGAAGAATTCTCCTAGGGTTTTAATGTTTATACCTTACCCTTCATTAGTTTTTTTCGCCCAAGGTTGGTTTATGTCAATTTCTGAATACACCAACCAATTCTACCTTTTATTATGTCTCCACTTGGAGGCTAGTGTCACACTGTGTTGTGTTTTTGATTGTGTTTTGACTTTACCTGTGAACATTGCCTCCTAGTTTTGGAAATTTTAAAGTATTGCCTGTGGTTATTTTTGAGTTATACTTGGCTCTTATCATTGACCTGCTTTTCATGTTCATTGAAACATCTGCAGGCATATGCCATTAGTTTTGTCTTCTTTAAACATCTTTAAAACACACAAACAAACATACTTGAGCAAAAAGATATACCCACAACAGCCATGTTTTCAATCATTTGTGCTTGCATATTAGGAAAATTGTGTAGGTGTTTATTTGTGGTAGTGGGGATTAGTAAGGAAGGGTGCCTTGTAATGGTATATAAAAGCGTACATGTAGATTATGCATGCCTGTCTTTATGAGGCTTTCACTGTCTCTTTAATCTTTTCAAAGACGCGCTGTAAATTTTGGAGGGCAGATGAGAGGGCTCTTGAATAAAAGAAGTTTCCACTTGCCACCCCTTTGTTTCCTTTTCAAAAACTCCTTTTATCAAAGGGAAACAGTTCCAGATTCTGCCAGCCTGTCTGCATTTTTGTTAAATATTGCTTAATATGTGAACCTGTGTCACCATGGACTCAACAGCATGGTTTATTAACTCATGTTGTGACCTTTGACTCTCCAGCCCCATGTGTAGTGTGCATTCATTGTGACATCAGGCGTGTGTATGTGCGTGTATGTGTGTGACTCTAATGGGTGACGTACGTCTGCTGAATCAGGCTTTTATTTTCTTCAAGATTAGAAAAGCAGGTGCTAAGTCTCATTTTGAGAATTTATTGTTATCTGTTGGTGGCAGTTTAAAGACCTCTCTGCTTACTCACCAAATAGCCAAATACAGACTAATAGCAAGTTCAGGCAATTGAAGCCTAAAATCCTGCTAATTCCTTCCCCTAATGAATAATTCCCAGTTTCTGTGTGCATATAGACTGCAAAAGATCTAATTATGAGATACAGTCTAAGAAACACTACAGCTGAAAATGAGTGAATATAGCATTTTTAATAGTTGATTGATTTGTATTTTTGCAGTTCACCTTGTATGGTTTGTTTCTGTGTAAAAGTAAACATCCTTGGGGATACTGATTGCCTGGGATGAAAGGAATTTTAAAATGTATATTCTTGATGGGTTAATCACTCATAATTTATAAAGATGGATTGTCATTTCTCTTTGAAGTCACTCATTTTCAGTCCTCCAAGACCTTTAAAGACACATTTGATTAAGTAAATTAGTCAGAGTAGAAAAATCACAATACATGTGATAGTAGAATTAAGGGACAGTTCTGATCAAGCTCTAATCTTGATTAGATTTTATTTAAACTTTATGAAAGACAGAGGAACAATGCAACCACCAGTGTGGCTGAAATTCTAAATAAATTGTAATGAACACTAGACGACATGGAATGTGTTAATTTTCAAGCTGCATGATTATTTTGTGTTGTGAAAGGTTAGCTTTTCAATTGCAAGCCTTAATTACTTTTCAAATGAATATTTCATAACAGTTATTTTTCCATTGAATATACAACTGCATGCTTATTTTGTTTCTTGTGTGGAAGACATCAGTTTTCAGCAGCTTTAAATTCATTTAATTTTTTCCCTGTCACTCCCACCACTGTTTCTAGCTTGGAAGGATTAGAAAATATTCATATTTCCTGATGGGTGGCTTATAGTATAAGAAGAGAGATATAACTTTTAAAAGCCATTTTTAGTGCATTTTTGCACCAAGCTTCACAGGTAGTAATCTTGCACAATTGATTGAAAACTATCTGGAGCACCACTTTGGGAATAAATTGTGAAATTCTGGCTCTGTGGGGGATTCTGAGTGAACTTTAATGTACTAGTTACTATTAGTTAACATTTATTTAGTGTCAAATGTGCAAGTTTCTTCATAGAACTGAAAATTCTCAGCTTTTATGAACAGTAACTTTTTATGTTGTCAGAGCTGAACAGGAATTCAAAGTGCATAGAAACTCAAGTTATGCCCAACTCCTGGACACGTGGAAAGGTTACTGTTTCGTACCTTAGACAGCTCCTTTTTGTCCTTTTGTTCTGCTAGTTCCTCCTGATCAAATGGAATCTGAGTACAGGCTGCGTATATGCTACCTTTCCTCCCCTCTACCTGTCCCTTTATCCTCTCATCCCCCTCTTAGATATATATCAGCCTGAGAAATCTGTCAGTCTGTCCCAAGGTTATCCAGTGAATATCATGGTCCAGCTAGGAGTGGAACATGGATCTCTGAAATTGCACTCCAACACTATAACCACTAGCCTACACTGACTCTCTTACTCCAACATATATGACTTTTCCTGGTATCAAAGCTGCACCTTACTTGTCATGCCATTTCTCCATTGTGCTGTATTACTATATATCAAACATCTCTATTCTGAGGTGGAAGTGAAGCTGCTAGCAATCTACACTTGCATTCATTGTTTCCCTCTTTTCAAGCATTTTAGAATTTTTTTTTCACATAAAAGGCCATACCTGTCCCAAAACTTTGCAGATTTCTTACTTAGGGCAACAGGTGTGGTGTCTGCCATTTTTAGAGCACAGATTCACAAGGAATATAAAGTAATAAGCACATCCATTTAAACATCTTCCCCAAACAAACAGGCTGTTCTTGCACAAGAATCCATGCATTTATTCATCCAAAACCTGGCAGCCTTGATTCTCTCACAAAAGGCAGTAGTGAATGCAAATGTCTTCTGGCTATTTCAGGAAATGAATAGGTTATCAGCCATTCCTTTAAAAAAGGAAAAGCAGGGTTCTAAAAGGATACTATGGGGCTCAACAGATGGGCAGAAAGGGGCGGCGAGACGCCAGCCCTTTCTGCCCCAGAAGCAGGCTGTGGCAACCATATGCCGCAGCTTGCTCACGGAGCAAAAAGAAGCCCCGAAAAGTCAATGAATGGTATATATAGTCAATGAATGGTGCAACTTGGTTCAGGTTCTTGATATGAGTTGAAGCACACTGGATCTCAGTCATTCCAAACTGGAGTGGACCATTTTCTGAAGCCACAAATCATAGGTTGGAAATGTCAAAAAAGAAAAAAAGGGGGGATTTTCTGTCACATGTGGTTGACCTGTAAAAGAACAAATAAATAAATTACATAAAATGATGGAAGATGTAATACTTAGTAGAGACCTAAATTTTTCCTACTTGCAATTTTTGGAAGAACAGATGGAAAAGAAGAATGGGAAAGTTATTCAATATATGATAACTGCAGCCAGATTGTTGTATGTACAACATTGGAAGGATTCAGACATTCCCTCCCAAGAAGAATGGTTTATAAATCTCAGTGAATTTGCAGAAATGGATAAATTAATCTTATAAGAGCAGGGACCATAGAGTCTTTTAAAGATTAATTGAGATTAGTGACTAATTACTGCAAGGAGAAATGGGAAGAAATATTTAATTGAGGATTTGCAGAATAATATAGATTTTTTTTAAAGTAATGCGTCATTTATTAATAATCAGTACTCCTGTTAGAAATTTAGTAACCTCCCCCCCCCCCCCCATTTAGAAAATACAGGGAAGTAGAGTTAGTTTGCTGTCATGAATTGGCAAGCTGGAAGTCATTTGCTGTTCTTTTAAGATAGACGGGCAGCATGGAGCAGCCTTGGCCACTCCAGCCACGATCGGCCCCCAATTAGCCTGGGATTGCAGTGACCAGACACCATGGTCTCAAAACCAGCCACTGCTGCGGTCCTAAACAAGCTGCTGGCAAGGAGCGGCTTTTTGCTGCTTCTTTTCTGGCTGACTTCGGGCCGCTTTATGCAGCTTCCGAATGGCTTCCAGCCACATCGGAAGCATGCATTGTCTGCATGCCATGCCCTTGAAATGACTAGATGCCACACTTTTTGGTCTGTCTGTTTTTGGCCTTAGTGTAGTAATGTGTAGTTTTGTAGATGTAAAAGTAGAAGAGGTGAGGTGGGTGGTTTTTATTGGTTTGTTTTTGCATGTCTGTTTTATTAACAAAATATTTATGATTAAATAAAAATACTTTTTAAAAATGAAGAGGCAGCATGGTGTAGTGGTTTGAGTGTTGGACTGGGACTGGGAGGCCAAGGCTCAAATCCCTGGGTAGCCATGAAAACCCATCAAGTGGTCTTGGGCAAGTCACATCCTCTCAGTCTAAGGACTTTATCACATGGGGGAAATTGGGGTTTTAAAGAGCAAAAATCATGTGAAAATCACGCAATCTCAATTAGCATTTTCACACATATCGCAATTAAAGTACTATTATCCTGGGAATAAACAGGCAATACACAAAAAATAAATGGAAACAAATCATTCATACCATTTCCCCGTGAATTATTTGTTGCCGTTCATTGCCTGTTTATTCCCGGCGTAATGACACTTCAATAGCGATGTCATGTGAAAATGTTAATCATGATTTATTATTATTATTATTATTATTATTATTATTATTATTATTAACCTTTATTTATAAAGTGCTGTAAATTTACACAGCGCTTTACATACAATCTTGTAATCAGACGGTTCCTTGCCCTCAGGCTTACAATCTAAAAAAATGATTGCGTGATTTTCACGTGATTGTTGCTTTTTAAACCTCCAATTTTCCTCATGTGATAAAGTCCTAAGAAGGAAGGCAGTAATGAATCAACGCTGAATAAATCTTGCCAATAACACCTTATGTAAAGTCACCAAAAGTCAGTGTCAACTTAAAGGAGCACCACAAGACCAACAAAATGATCAGTATTAATTTTTTTCTATATGCAAATCTCTATTGAGATTTGTAAATAATATCTTGGTTTTTTTTTTTTAAAAAAAGTTTCTAATCATAGTGACATAAAGATAGGTCAAGACATAGAGAATGAACAAGGTGCTAGGCAATAGAATTGGGAAAGCAGGAAACAGTTTGTGTGTTAGGTAACATGAAACATCTTGAGTTTAAAATTATGTGTGAGATGCTCACTTAGGCAGGTTAGAGACCGCCGAAATGCGGTGGTCTGCTGCCGCTGCCGGTTGCTGCATCCGGGAACCACAGCAGCCAAACGGCGCGGTGCCCGAACGCAGCAAAGAAGGAGCGCGAAAACAGCACTCCTTCTTGCTCCCCGGAAGACGCCACAAGGCGCTAGTCACACACTTGCAGTGTCACTTCTGGGGCGCGACGTGCGGACGCACAGCATCCGCTACGTCAATATGGCGGCGGCCATGTGGAAGAGACGCCCCTTTTTCAAAATGGGATGTCCTAAGGACGTCCCTTATGGTGGTGTGTAACGCGCCCAAATCTGTCATTATGGGAAAGTAAATTATTACCTATTCACTTTTTGTTGTAGAGTCATTTTAAATATTTTCTTCACGTCCCTTCTTAGCTGTCTCTTGTGATTTAAGGTGTCCCCATCTTTTAAATCAGAGGTAATAAACCTGTGATTCTCCAGATATAATTGAACAACACGTCCCAGCAGCCCCAGCCAGCATGGCTAATGGTCATTTATTTAATTCATGTATTATTTATCTATTTATTTATATCCTGCCTTTCCCCTGATATATATATATATATATATATATATATATATATATATATATATATTCTCTGTCTTTCCCCTGATAAGGCAGTTAACAACAGATTTAAAACAGTGCAAGCTAAAAGCAGTACAAAAGCATTAAAATGTAGATAGAAAGTTTAAACTACAGTTATGCCATTTTAAAAAGTTAATAATATCACACATTAAAAATTTAAATGTATTTAAAAGTCTACACAAACCTTAAAAGTTGAATTACACAGCATTTAACCCTCGTCAGTTTCAAAAAGCCAGACAGCTCAAGAACGTTTGTATCTGGCATTGAAAACAGAGCAAGGATGGGGCCATCCTGGGCTCTCTAGGCAGGGAGTTTCAAAGCGTGGGAGCAGCTACTGAGAAGGCCCTCTCTTTTATTCCCACCAAACAAGCCTGAGAGGGTGGTGAGACAGAGAGAAGGGCCTCGCTAAGATATTCTTCTTCAAATAACCTGGACTCAAGTATTGGGTTTTATAGGTCAAAACCAGCACTTTGAATTGTATATGATTGTTAGGTAACATTTGAAGAACAGTTGGCGCAGTAGTAGGACTCCTCTGCCCTCATTCTAGGGCCTAGGGCAGTGATGGCGAACCGTTTTGGTTTGTCGTGCCAGGGGCAGAGCTTCCACCCTCCAGGGGTGGGGCCATGTGCCAGGGGCGGAGTTTTCACCCTCCAGGGGCGGGGCCACATGCCGGGGGTGGAGCTTACACCCTCCAGGGGCAGGGCTGTGCAATGGGGCGGAGCTTACACCCTCCAGGGGCAGGGCCGTGTGCCAGGGTGGAGCTTCCACCCTCCGAGGGCGGAGCCGCACACCGGGTGTGGAGCTTACACCCTCCAGGGGTGGTGCTTTCCCTGCGCCCTTTCCCGGCCTCCAGCTGTCTCTGAGAGACAGCTAGAAGTCGGGGGGAAATTGGGGGAGGGTGTGACAGGCACGCCTGCTCCTCCTGCCCTTCCTTGGCCTCCAGCTGTCTCTCAGAGATAGCTGGGGACCAGTAAGGGCCCGTGAGGTGCAGGAGCAAGAGGCGTGCGGCCCCTGCTCCCTTCCTTGGGGCTTCGCCAAGCCTCAGGTGCCCTCCGAAGGACACCTCCAGTCTGCCGAAGCCCCGCAGGGAGGAGGAGGAGGCCGGCGGCCCCTGCTCCTCTCTGAGGGGCTTCGCCAGGCCTCAGGTGACCTCCGAAGGACACCTCAGGTCTGCCGAAGCTCTGCGGGGAGGAGGAGGAGGCCGGCGGCCCCTGCTCCTCTCTGAGGGGCTTTGCCAGGCCTCAGGTGTCCTCTGAAGGACACCTCAGGTCTGCCGAAGCCTCGTGGGGAAGAGGAGGAAGCCCGAGGCCTCTGCTGCTCTCCGAGGAGCTTCACCAGGCTGAGATGTCCTCCAAAGGACCTCAGGTCTGCCGAAGTTCTGTGGGGAGGAGGAGGCGTACGCCCACCCTCTCCTCCTCGGCTTCTTCCTTCGACTGAACGGGCTCCAAGGGGCCCATTCAGCTGAAGGGAAGGAGGGAAGCCAAAGGAAGGGGCTTGGGCATGTGTCCCAGTC
This sequence comes from Sceloporus undulatus, assembly GCF_019175285.1. Taxonomy (NCBI): domain Eukaryota; kingdom Metazoa; phylum Chordata; class Lepidosauria; order Squamata; family Phrynosomatidae; genus Sceloporus; species Sceloporus undulatus. Next base: position 81,455,768 of record NC_056522.1, on the reverse strand, counting down.
CTCTTCCCTTCAGCCCCTTCCTTTGCGGAACGAGCTACAAGGGGCCTGTTCGGCCGAAGGCAAGGGAAGCCGAAGGTAGGGGATTGGGCACGCGTCCCAGTCCCTGTCCCTTCGGCCCATTCCTTTGGCCGAACGGGCTGCAAGGGGCCCGTTTGGCCGAAGGAAGGGGCTTGGGCACACGTCCTAGTCCCCTTCCCCTTGGCCCCTTCCTTTCAGCCGAAGGGAAGCTGAAGGGAAGGGACTTGGGTACGTGTCCCCTTCTCTTCGGTCCTTTCCTCTGCGCGAACGGACTCCAAGGGGCCGGTTTGTGCCAAGGAAAGGAAAGCCGGGAGGGAAGAGGGCTGGGAGGAGGAGCCAGACGCTCATACCTCTGGCTCCTTCTCCCGAGTGCCATTTTCTGGCTTCCCGAAAATGGCAGGAAGGAGGCAGAATGGGCACGTGTGTGCCTCTTCCACCTTCTCCCTCACTGCCCATGCCTGGCGAAATGGTGTCGCGTGCACGCGTGCCATAGGTTCACCATCACGGGCCTAGGCTAACATAACTTGATACGTTAACCAACAAGCAAAACTATTGAAGTTACTACTTGGGCAGCACTTGAGCCTTGCTTCTATAGAACATATTTAGGATCAGGTAGTAATGAAAGCATTGATTAATTTGATTTGGCAGATGCCTGTGTCCTTCTGCAGAAACATAGTCTGTTGTCCTGCTGTTCAAAGATCTCTTTGTATGTAGAAACCTTTATTAAGCCTTTGAGGCTGTTGGGTAAAGGGGATTTTTGCCCAAGGCATGCCCTTAATATGTTGAGAATCTTGCTGTAGTGCCCTCCTTTGCCATGACAGCTTTTGAACCTCAAAGAATTTTCTAACATTATAGTACTTGAAGAACAATAATAGTGAATGGTTTTCCTTCATTCAGTATTTATATTCTATTTCCTTTTACACTAAAAAGAAGTACTGAAAAGTTACATGAAGAGAATTTGAGTCAAAGGTGTTTAACATATGTGGAGGAAATGAAGCTTAGATTCAAGCAGTGATCAATGTAGTATACCATTGTATGATCATTACTGAGCAATAAAGCAGGGTACGAATTATCACAAGAATGTATATGTCATTCATCATGCTTTTATTTAATACTTCTTTTTCTTGCTTGCTTTCTTTTTATTGTCTCCTGTGTTTTACAGTCTTTGATCCTATATACAAGAATTAGATTCCTTCCTCATTTCTCTTGACACTTTCACCCATTGTTATACAGCGCTGAGCTTAAAGCAGAATTCTGGGGGAAATCTATGCAGCAAATGATTTAAATGGCCTTAAAATAACTTAGATGGTACTGGTTTGCTTTAGTTTTTGTAATTTTACTTTACATGTTCATACGCCATACATATTATCAAAATCCTTACAACTTTTGCCAATTCAGAAACAAACCTGCATCAAATTAATATCATTAATATCTCAATATTACACTTATAAATCCAGCTGAGATTTTATGTTTGTGTAGTTATGAAGGTGGTATCTGTACTGTAGAAATAATCCAGTTTCACACTACTTTAACTACCATGGCTGAATGCTGTGGAATTGTAGTCTGTTGTGGCACCAGAGCTGTCTGACAGAGAAAGCTAAATAGCTCACAAAATGACAATTCCCAGAATTCCATAGCACTGAACCATGGCAATTAAAGTGGTGTCAAATTGGATTAATTCTGCAGTGTGGATGCAGCCCATATTAGCTATAAAAGGAGAATAATTTGCTATAATATGGGATAGAGAATGAGGACTTATTAACAGAGCTTCCAGCTTTTACTATTGACTGCCTGTATCATGGAGAGAAAAAATTCCTCTTTGGGCTTTTAATTCTTTTCATAATACCAAAATAATAAAGTGACAGGTAAACAGTATGTTCATGGCTTTGGATATAATCCAGCTCTTCAGATTTAGACAGCATGGTCTGATTCCCAAAGCACCCATCTACTGCTCTTTCACTTCCGCCTCATCTTGCAATGGCTATACTGAGCATACAGCAATCTACAGAAATAGCACAGAAACAGAGACCTTCCTTTCTTCCTTGAAAGATCATGAAGGCACCTATCGAGATCCGATGTAAAAGGCAGAGTTCTCAGTTGCTTGATTCTCTATGAGGAAGAGCCTTCACCTTGATATGGTTGCTTTTGTCTAGTACCCAACAAATAAAATCACAAGGGAGGAAGTAGTATTTTCATTTTCATTTTAAGAGCAATTTAAATACAGCACTAGTTTAATAGAAACAAATAGTTATAAAGCCTGCTTATTTAATTGTAAAAAGGCAAATTGAATCTAGGAGATTTAGAGGTGCCTTTCCTTGCAGTAGATACATTAGACTTAGCGAGTACATTAAAACATGTGGTATGTGTTTTTCCAGCAATGGAGGTGGAAACATCCTATAACGTCGGTTGATTCCATCAACTGCCATGATTGCAGCCTATGAAATCCAGGAGTTTATTTTTGTATGAGGACTAGAGCACTCTGGCTGAGTATTCTTACTGCCCTTCCCAAATCTTTCAATGGCCTACATACTCTAAAGCAATGGTTCTCAAACTTTCTATCCTTGTGACCCCTTTTATATCTACATGCAGATAGCATGCTTGACATAGTTTATGAATTTCTGTTTGTTTAGTGCAGTGATGGCGAACCTTTTAGGGACCTGGTGACCAAACTAAAAGGCCTTCTGGCACTGGGTATTACCTAGGGGCAGGACTTCTGCTGGGTGGGATTTCTTCTCCCATACCATCCTGGGCCTGGGACGGCCAGAAAGGAGGAGGACAGACACCCACCTGTTCCTCCTGTTTTCCATTTCCCATGTGTTACAAATTATTATTATTATTATTATTATTATTATTATTATTATTTTGACTATTATTTGTATTTCACTTAATCTTGAGGAATCCAAGCGGATTACAGCAGTAAAACAAGATACAGTTAAAAGAGAAATGCATTAAAAATTTCAAGATTCCCATCCCTCCCCCGTCATAAAAACATAATTAAACACTAAAAAGAGATTAAACCAAGAAGAACGTTTTTTTAAAAAAAACATTAGTTTACAATAAAAATTAAAATGAAGTAAAACATTTTCAAGCAGAGTCCAGGTAGAGTCTCATCCGGCAGGTCGTTCCAGAGTCTAGGAGTGGCTTTTGAAAAGGATTACTGGGTCACTGCAGAAAGTCTAGTCCTCTTTGGTTGAAACAGATTCTTCCCAGCGGAACGAAGAGTGCAGGGAGGATGATAGGGGAGAAGGTGGTCCCGCAAGAAGTCAAGATCCAAGCCATAGGTTCACCACCATGGGCTTAGTGTGTGTATTTTCATTTGCACATTCAAGTATATTCCTATTTTAACATTTTTAAGGAAGTAACAACATTCAGATAGAATAGTTTTATTTAAATAAATTCAATGCTTAATTGTCCCCTCCAAGACAGAAACAGAGTTTTGTGAAGTTTAATACACTTCGCCTTTGGAAAGAGGAAGGAGGGATCAGGACCTTCAAGTCTCAACTCCCCCCCCCCTTCCAGGAACAACTCAGGGCCTGCCCCACAGTTTGAGAACCACTGCCCTTAAAGGCACCAGATTACGTCCGTTCTTAGAAGCTAAATGAGAGGGAGTTCATCAGGCAGGTCCAGCTCCATCAGGGCTAGCCTGGAAGAAGGAAGAGCCCTCCCTCCAATCCATCTGCCTTGGTCCAGGCCTCAGAGGGAGAGAGGAACCACTGGACTTCATCCCCTTTCCCTCCACCATTCCCTTCTCCTTTTGTGTCGTGTCTCTTAGATTGTAAGCCTGAGGGCAGGGAACTGTCTGATTAAAAACAATAATTGTAAGCCGCCCTGAGAGCCATTAGGGCTGAAGGGCGGGATATAAATACCTTAATAAATAAAAATAAATAGAATCATCTGTGGTTGGATGAAGACAGCCAATAAATACCAAGTGCTGTAGGCTGCATTTCAGCGGAAGGAACTGGCAAAACCACCTCTGAGTGTATTTTGCCTAAGCAAACCCTATGAAATCCATGGGTCGCCATAAGGTGACAGGTGAGTTGAAGGTGCACGCATGTACACACACACACACACACACACACACACACACACACGTCCAGTCCCAGCATTCCATTGGGTGGAACCATGGCAGTTAAAGTGAAATAATGGTGCCATAATTCTATAGTGTGAATGGACCCCAAGTAGAATCTGTAGTTTGCTAAATCTGTTCTCTCTTATGCATCAATAGCCACATATATTTCTGACAAATTTCACTACAAACAGTCCAAATCCAAATTACTTCAGACACAACCTACAGTATTAGTTTTTGCATGTTAGATTGAGGGGGTAGGATTAGAGTGAGAGAAACCCCCAGTGCTACCTTTTTTTTTTTTCTGTCTGGAAACGATCATGGTGTTAGCTTAAGGATTTTATGACAGAAGGAATATTTGAGTCATAATGTGTCAGACACATGGATCAAAAAGAAAGAAAAAGGAGAAAAATTCGGCTCAATCTCAGGAGATAATTGATTATGAGAAACTGAATAGAAGCTTAGCTATACCAAAAGTATATTATTGAATACCAGCCACTGAAGGACTTGTCTAACCAGGGAAAAACTCTGAACTCCCCCTGAAGCCAGTGCTGGCAGTCCTCACAATGTATGGCTACCTTCAGGGGGATACCATTGTTTCTGGCCCTTAATCTCACTTTGCTCCAAACTAAACCAAGTTGGAGAAGCCTGGTGTTTCGCAGAAAGCTAGACTGGGTCCAGTTCAGCTCAGTTCATTGTCCACCTGTCTGGAGCCATGCCATCCCCCCTCCCTGTGCTGGCCAATGCAGGGAAAGGGGATGGCATGTTTCAGAAGCTGCAGCTGCCACTTTGTTGTGGGCAGGAGCTCTGTGTAGACAGAAATGGTCATCCAGACATCTGATCCACAAGGAGGCTAGGCATCTGTCCTCAGCAGAAGTGGTGGTACACTGGGCAGACTTATATGGCGCTCCTGCCCATAAGGAAGCAGTGGCTCCAAAAACAGGCTGACACCACTGCTGCTGCAGCATTGCAAGCCTTCAAGAGACTGCCTGGCACTTCTGCTATTATAATGGGGCACCCCTGCAATCAACAAGAAGTGGGTAGAGTAACCTCTTCTTTTTGATCACAGGATGGGGTGCTCCATTTCTGATGTCAGCAGAAGCAATAACATAGCAGTGGTGTCAAGGGGGATAGGCCAATGCAGTTGATGCAGTGTTAGTGCAGCTGGCCTGTGTGTACAATGATGCAGCATCGCACCAGATTAGACTCATTGCATGTAGTTGCCATTATGGTTGATCTGGTGTCAGTCCAGGACATAATGCTCCGCACTGGTTTCAGATTAAGTGGCCAGTGTAGACATGCCCTAAAACAACTAAAGGGGGGAAAAAACAACCAATGAAGAAATTATGTGAAAATAGTGATGCTTTTTTTATTCTCAGAATCTATTCTGAAAGGCAGGGTTTAGCTGTGTAAAAGGAAATACCTAAAATCAAAGCCCTTCTGAGATGATCTTAGTGAAACAAAGTGGCTAAAAGGAGAAATCTGTCTGGTTGGTCTAAAAGCACGATCTGGGGATGTATAGAACACCAGTTTTGCTGATTGGTGTGCCTAAATGAAATAAACAACATGGGAACCTTGTGTACTCAAATACTATCTTGGATTCCACGGAGGAAAAGCAATCTAATGCTATTATAAATTAATATATTTTCCTCAACTCATCTTCCAAACTAAGGGCTAATGTTCTGACTCCACTGTTTTGCAAAAACAAGCAAATAAATAAATAAATAAATAAAACGAAACAACGATGTAAATGAAAATGATTACAAAGAGTCTAGTCAAATTTCTTGTCCTTTATATTTACATTGCAACTTTTTGTTTCATCTGTTTCTTTGGATAAAGACTGCTTACTATGTTTTTGTTGCTACTGAACTCTCTTACCCATGAGGGGAGCAAGGACTCAATGAAGATGAAAAAGAATGAAATCAGTAGGTGCAAAATGAAATATATCAGGAAAATGGAGATATCAATGTATTTCAAGTTCAAATGATTTGTTTGACCAGGGTTTATTTTTAAAAGAAAAGAGATATTCCAATAATAAACATGGTTGTGTACTGTCTGGGATGGCAGGTGGTGAGATAGCACATTTTATATCCTAGTACTTTATGGTGATCTGTTAGGAGAGTTTTACTGAAATGACTCAGCTCCATGTTTTGTTTCAATCATCTAGAGCAGGGATCTTGACGTTCATCGACAGAAACTCCCTCCAGCCCTGATCAGCATAGTCAATGTCAAGGAATTTGGAGTGCTGACTCATTTTACCCTTATCTAAAATATTCACACTAAACTGCTATGTTCTTTCTTTCATTTCTTCATTCAGTTTCTGCCCTACCTTTTCTTTAAATAACAACTGGGGGAAGGGAGGGAATCAAGAAGGCTAACAATAAAGTGAACTGATCAAGTGAAAGTTGAAAACATAAAACAGATTGGCCTAAATCCAATTTTTAGTCCCAGCTAGAATAGAACAGAATAGAATAGAATAACGTTGAATCAATGGGAATTTGTCTGCACTTGTGTAAATTCCTGTGCTTCAGTAGATCCACTAATTGCAGCTAACAATAACCATCAATTAAAAGAAATAACTTTTTAAAATAAATCTTTTTTTTAAAAAAAGGTGGCACCTGTTCAGTTAAAAGTGCCTTTTATAGCAGCCCAACTTTACTGCCAGCAGAAGGACAACAATAAGGAACCCAGACTAGCTTAGACTTTTAAATCAGTGATGAGGAACTTGAGGATCCTCCAGAAGCTGTTGGGCATCACCTCCCAGCCGGCACAGCCCATAATCAGGAAGTTTCTGAACATTTTTCAAAAGCAGCCTCATCAAGATTATAGTATTTCTAATGGGATGTAACTAAGGTGTGCATCATCACAGCCAGATCAGACAGTTCCAGGAATAGACCAACTTGGTATTCTTATCTTATTCCTTGACACATCATGTCTATTTGTTAAATAAGTTAGACATTTGCTTTTTTTATCCCTTTAGCTATAGGCTTTAAATTGTTTTAATATTATGACTAGTTTAATCCTATTTTAATATTGACTTTTGTATGTTTTTAGTTATATTGTACTTGTTTTAAATTGTCAGCTGCCTGTGCAAATTCCCCCAATTTGGGAAAGGGCATGGTATAAAAAAGCATAGAGCCAGCGTTATATAGAGCATTGGACCATGACTCTGGAAACCAGGGATCAAAATCTCTCTTTGACTATGGAAACCTGTTGGGTGGCCTTAGACAAATTACATTCTCTCAGCATTAGAGTAAGGAAGGCAAAGACAAACCCCCTCTGAACAAAGCTTGCCAAGAAAACCCAATGATAGCATTGCCTTAGGATCACCATAAGTCAGAAATAACTTGAAGGCACACAACAACAAGAAGAAGTAAAGGTGAAGATGAGGATGATTGGACATCCCTTTGAGCTGACACTGATAAAAGTAATTCAGTGAAAAGGAAAAAGTAATTTGGAGGAGACAGTAGTTTATCTACATACATGATATGCATGTTTTTTCACTCACTTTTTACTCATGTTGTACATCTATAAATGTGACTGCATAAATTTGATGTACAGTTCCCTACTTTTGGTAGAATATTCTGAGAGTTGTGTTGTTGTTGTTTTTAATGACTTGTAAATATGGGCTATCCAAATGTTAGTTGGTTTCAACAAGAAAGATTTAAGGGCCTAATACTTCCATTGAAATCAGTTGAACTCGGGTTAAATTTGGAAGGATCAGACTTTAGATTTGTCAGATTTCACACACACACACACACACACACACACACACACACACATCTGTCTCTCTACATGAAAACGTTAGATCAGATGCTCTTAAGTTGCATTGCAGTTAGTAGTTGTGGCATAAGCAACACAAACCTCCCTTCTGAATCACAAAAGAATATCCTCCCGGAACATTTTCCTAACACATTTTGCAGGGCTAATTTAGAAGTGATTTCCCTTAGGATGCCCATATTGAAAAATGTATTGTTCATTCAGAGATGAAATTTTTATTTGTTCTTTTGCTTATTTGTTCCTTGGTTTAGTAAGCAGCTTTTTGGTGGGAAGAAGAAAATCTGAACTGGTATACAGAACACATTACAGTATGTATTTTAAATGCTACACTTATCTTGTGTACAGAGAGAGAGAGAAAAAACTAGATGACAACCTTCAACCAAATTGCTTTCAAAATGACTGTAGTAGCTTTTTTAAAAATCTTCTGGGAGCTTTATCTTATAAAGTCCTCTAATAATAAAGCCATATGAGATTATTATTCATACTCCTTAGTGTCCCACAAGGGAGACATTATGAACTCTTCTCTTTTACTGAATGTCCTTCTTTTTTTAAAAAGGAAGAAGAATACATGAAGGTAAAGTTATCACACAATATTTCTAGTAAATAGTGTCTATAATAGGCTATTGGAGTATAGGAGTGGTTGCAATGATGAAAAAACCAAAAGAAAATTGAACAGAACCCTTTTTAAAATAAAATAATCAAAGCACATGCACCTCTTTGAAGAGCTTTAAAAAAATTAATTAAAAGGGCATTTAAAACACCAAAGGGGCACACCTTGAAACAGCATGTTTTGAGAGACTTTGTAGCCAGTAAGTTATTTTGTGTGGAACAACTGTTAATTCCGCACCTGGTTGGAGTCACTTGGGAGAGCAGAGGTTAATGTTTCAAAGTGAGAGGAAAGACAGGTTTCAAGCAATCGACATTGAAAGGAGTTATGAATATTTGAATACCCCAAGCCAAGGCCACCTGGTTGTAGTGCACACATATGTTCTGTTTTGGCTTAGACCATTTCCAGGTACAGTTTTGTGTACCTAACAAGAGCAGAACTTGGAAAGGTTCATTTTTAGATTACAACTTCCCAAATCCCCTAGCCAGCATAGTTGGCATTTGTTGTGTAAGGAATCAAAACTTGGGTCTCTCAAAACCCACTTTATTTTCTTGATTTTCCAAGATTACAAGTAGATGTATTTTTTAGGTGGATGCCTTATACAGGTGTGTGAAATCGTGCTAGATGAAGATGTTTGGAATTAAACATGGTACTTTAATGTGCACAGAACATACTGTCGTCCTTGGAGGAATCTGCCACTTAGTGTTGAAGAGTGCAGGATTTGACACTGTGACTCATATTAATATAGGTATAGTTGTTATACCACAATTCTCCCTTCTTTGCTTGTTTTTATTCAACCATGTGCTGAAATAGTGTAATCTGCTGATTCCAAAATCTCTCAAATACTTAAAACTTGAGTAATAAACTGTTCCCATATGAGTTTACAGAGCCTTCCTCCTGCCTTCCTTCCTTGGCACCTCCGCCTGGCACAGTCATTGTACTTGAAGTCAATGGCAAGCTTTTTTTCAATCTTGTCTCCCTGAAGGGAATGAAATGTAGTAGGAGAGGGAAGGGTTAACCCTCCTATCCCTGCAGTCTGTAATATCCTAATCCTAGTACAGTGAGTCCATGGTAACCACTGGGTTTTAGTTCCAGAACCTCCTGTGGATACCAAACTCCATGGATGCTCAAGTACCATTAAATACGATACACCCCAGCCACCCTGAGCGTGGGCTTGCCATCTATGGTTTTGAATATCTGTGGATGACAAGTCCCATTGCCCTAATGGCAGTGCATGTGCTTGGCCGTGGTAGCATAGCTGAGTGTAGGTGTGTCGCCATTAAAAACCATTGGATTTGAGGTCCCATGGTTTTTGGCATCTGTAATGGGGGAGACCAGAATGGAACTCGCATGGAGACCCATCATATAGTAAAATGGTGTCCCTTATATAAAATGGCAAGATCAAGGTTTGCTTTTTGGAATTTGTATATTTATTATTATTATTATTATTAACCTTTATTTATGAAGCGCTGTAAATTTACACAGCGCTGTACATGCAATCTTTTTAGTTAGACGGTTCCCTGCCCTCAGGCTTACAATCTAAAAAGACATGACACAGAAGGAGAAGGGAGTGGTGGAGGGAAAGGGTAAGAGGTCCAGCAGTTCCTCTCAACCTCCGAGGTCTGGACCAATGCAGATGGACTGGAGGGAGGGCAAGGCTTCATAATGGATGGTTAATCATTATCCAGAGAAAATACATAATCACAAGTAGGATAATACATATACAGTACATAGGAATACAGGAAATGGATCGATAAACAGCCAACAACAGAACATCAGATAGTAAGCGACAATTATGCGATGCCTGGGAAAGCTTCTCTGAATAGGATGGTTTTCAGCTCCGTTTTGAAGCTGGTTAAAGAAGTGATGGCTCTTGCTTGTGGAGGAAGAAGGTTCCAGGAGTGAGGGGCAGCAAGTGAAAAGGGGCGAATCCGGGATGGGGCAGAGGAAATCCTGGGCTGAGACAGGAACCCTTGACTACCAGAACGGAGGGCCCTGGTGGGAAGGTGAAGAGAAAGAAGGTCTGATAAGTAAGGAGGGGCCAGTCCATGGAGGGCTTTGAATGTCGACAGCAGGAGCTTATACTGAATGCGGAAAGGGAGAGGGAGCCAGTGAAGGGATGCCAACACAGGAGAAATGTGGTCAGAGCGGTGGGTGGAAGTGATAATGCGTGCAGCTGAATGCTGGACAGAGATTAAAGGACGGAGGTGAGAAAGAGGAAGCCCAGCCAGGAGGACATTACAGTAATCAAGTCGTGAGATCACTAGGGCATGGACCAGGATCTTGGCAGTAGAGGCGGAGAGATATGGTCGGATTTTGGCAATATTGTACAAAAAGAATCTACAAGCCTTGGCTGTGGTCTGGATCTGAGGGATACACGACAGAGAAGAGTCAAAGATAAAGCCAAGACTGCGGGCTTGCTGGACTGGTTGAATGGAAATGTTGTCCACAGAGACAGAAAAGGAGTGTTGAAGGTTGGGCTTAGGAGGAAAGACAAGAAGCTCCGTCTTGGACATGTTGAGCTTCAAACGCCGATGGCGCATCCACTGCGAGACAGCTGTAAGGCAAGACGAGACTTGCTGTTCAAGCCTTGGAGAAAGGTCAGGGGCAGAAAGATACAGCTGGGTGTCATCGGCATACAGATGGTAGGAAAAACCAAAAGAGCTGATGAGTTTTCCTAAGGACAGTGTGTAGAGAGAAAACAGAAGGGGACCCAGAACAGAGCCCTGGGGAACTCCAACAGATAAGGGAACAGGAGAAGAAGTAATATTATTATATTTTAATAATATTTTCAAGCTGTGGATGGTTGAAACCTTGGATAATTAATCCGTGACTGTAGAGGAAAGCCTCCCATCAGTTCCAGTGGGAGGCTGTTTTTCCAGTCCTCATTGCTATGTTGGCAGAAGGGATAGGAAGTGCAGTGGGCCCGTTCCGAAACCCCCATGTAAGGCAAAAGTGCGTATGCTCAAGCCCAATTTAATATAATGGGGCTCATGGTTGCAGTGTGGCTGTACGCACTGCAGGTGTGTGCACCATTCTCCCTTTTGCCACACGGCTTCAGAGTAAGTTGAAAGCCGTGTATAGTGCGCCTATGTATGGCGCGGGTGCACTGTACTTGTGTAAGTTATGTATTATGCATGTAGATGTGGATGGATAAGCAGTGAGACACATACCAGTGTGTACAGGTTTGGGGGACAATAGTAAGTATTGAAAAATATAAGATGAATCTTTAATTCGTAGTAGAATCCTCCCTCCGTTCTCATAGTTTTGAAATTCATGTCCCTTGCTTATGCACAAGGGACGATCAGATGGGGGAACAATGGGGCGCATACCCGCATGCTTCCTTAGCCACGTGCCTATACTCAAGCCAATGGGGCTTGAATATAAGCAAAACTCCATTTTCACGAGGGGATCCAGAATGGATCCCCCATAAAAAAGGAAGGGGCAACTGTCATTTTAAAAACTTGCAATGGAACTTGCTCAGATTGCTAATCAAAAATTGTTCCTTTTGCTAGGTCAGACGCCAGCTTTTGCACTTCCAGAATAATGCTGCATGACAAAACAGACAAAGTTTTAAGCTTTGAGGGGGGCATTAGCCATCAACACACCATGTGGATAGGTGGGCACGGAAAAAGCTGTAACATTAATATGCTGTTTCATTAAAGTCACAGACATTCAGACTGTGTTGTATTTAGATTTGATACCTATAATGGTTGGGAATGTATTGATATTGGAATCTGTGTAGAAACAGTGGTTACTTCTCCTTGGAGAAGTACAATTTCATACAACAATATTGAATATCTCTCCAGAGTAGATTTAACAGCTGAATGGTACTATATGCACTACCACTTACAGTATTTCCTCCTTAACTAAAATAAAAAAACCTTTGTTATTAATCATCGTGTGAAAAGTTATTTAGCAGCACAATACTAATTAATACAATACAATAGGTATGCTGTCAGAATCTTGCTTTTTGAAGCAAGGTATTTAGAAACACCATAGACAACAGACACAGAAGCTCTTGCTTGTGCAAGTGGAGGTTTTATCCAAGCCAATACTGTCAGCCTAATTATTACTGCTCCAGCTAGCCTATCATTGCAGTTACTACTACTAAATAGCTAATGTCTAGAAGTCTCTTGTTAATTGCCATCAAGTCAACTTCAACTTATGGTGACCCTATGAACAAAAGACCTCCAAGTCATCATGTTATCAGCAGCCCTGCTCAGGGTCATGGCTTCCTTGATTGGATCTATCCAGTTGTAATGCAGTCTTCCTGTTTTCCTGCTGCCTTCTACCTGACCCAAGCATTGTTGTCCTTTCTAATGAATCATGTTATCTCATGATATGTCCAAAGTATGACAGTCTCAGTTTTAGTCATCTTGGCTTCTAATGAGGCTTCGATCTTTATTTCCTCTTGGACTCACTTATTTGTCTGTCTGGCAGTCCAGGATATCCACAGAACTCTCCGCCAGTACAATACTGCATATTGGTTGGTTTTCTTCATATCAGCATTCTTCACTGTCCTGTTTTCACAATGATACATAGAAATGAGGAATACAATGATAGAGACAGTCATGACTTTCATATTCAATTATATAACTTTACACTTCAGGATCTTATCTAGTTCTTTCATAGCTGCCCTTCCAAGTCATAGTACAGTGCACCATGTCATATGCACCTTACAGCTTATGCTGAAATCCACACAATGGAAGAGGCAAGGCATGCATGCGGCATGCACAAGCCCCATTGTTTTCAATGGAACTTGAGCATATACGGTATTTGTCTTACGTGAGGTGTGTGTGTCAGGAACAGAGCCCTCCTATAAGGAAAGGGCGCACTGTATTCTGATTTCTTAACTGTAGGTTCTATTCTGATTAATGATGAAATCCAAGTATGGAAAATCTTTGACTATTTCAATTTCTTCATATTCTGTTTTAAAGTTATGTAAAATATCATTGGTCATTATTTTTGTTTTCGTAATAATGTTCAGCTTTAAACCTGCCTTTGCACTTTCATCAATTGTTGTTCCAAGTCTTTGCTGTTTTCTACTTGTAGTATGGCATCATCTGCATATCTTAAATTGTTGATTTTCCTTCCTGTAATTTCTACACATCCTTCCTCTAAACCTAATCCAGTTTAACACAATACATTTTTGTACAAGTTAAAGAAAGTGTGATACAATACAGCCTTGCCTGACCTCCCCCCCCCCCCCCCCATTTGTTTCTCCATATTCTTCTCTGAAGGTAGCCTTTTGTCCTGAATACAGTTACACATCAGGACAAATGTTGTGGCATACCCGTTTCTTTCAGAGCAATTTATAGTTTTTCATGATCACAATTGATCCACATTTAAGTGTGTTTGTCATAGATTGTCGGCAAAACCTAATGCAATACAGTGATTTCACAGCCTCCTTGTCCTTGTGTGGTTCAGGACCTATGGGTAACATAGTGGTATAGAGAAGCAGAGGATTGGTTTTCAGGGAAAAAACGTAGTTGTGTGAATACTAAAGAAGGCCAATCCATTTTGACCACATGCATACCATATAGAGAGTACAATACTAATGGATTAATTGCAGCTAATAAATGTTGAGTAGTACTGTAACTGTAGAAGAAAATAAAAGATACATTCTGAAGCATCTTGAAAGAAGCAGTCTGTTAGAAACTTCAGCTTGTGAATATTATCAGAAATAAATTGATACCTTGAACTCTGTGGTTTGAGACCCTGAAAACAAATAATCAGAAATCTAACATAATATCCCACATAGTATTTTAAGAGGACTGAAATTCTTCTTTCCAAAAACATTTTAGTTGATAACTCAATGTCATCCTGTAAGCATAAATGCCAGATTAATTTGGAGAATCCTTTATACATTCTGTGGGCTGAAAAGAGAGAAAGTTTGGTTTAAAAATCTGCAAAGCTGCCATTTGGTGGTCTCTGAGCATTCCCTAAGCCATTCAACAGTGACATACCATTTCTTGGTGGGTCCTCCTATCCTATTGGCTATATATCCTTTGTGCTATATTTGAATAAGTTCTGATAAAACCCAGTGGCATCTTTCATCTTTTTCTTTCTAACAGCTTTGTCAAGGACAATAGTTTTATTTTAAAACAAGCTCTTCAGGAAAACTCAGTTTAGAACTACTATCTCCTTCCTTCCTCCTCGTGTTCATAATGAGTGTATATTTATGTCTCTTTGCTCAATGAAAACTTGTGGAAGTTAAAAAAAAAATGGGCAGGGGGGACATTTGTTTTAGTCCTCTGTTTTATTCTATAAAAACCCTGTTTGTCAATCATAGAATATCTGAAAATTCCAAGTAGAATGTTATTTGAAAAAGCTATCTAGTCAACTCCTGCATTTATTTTGGATCACATATTCTGACGTGCAAGTCCCCTAAACTGATACGTACTTGTTCAACATATGGGAGGGAGAATTCACAAACATAAATAACAAACTTGAAATGTAAAAGGAAACTAAAAATGTGAAATTTTGACAGTATTACACCATTTTTAATTGAAATGCCTGAAAACTGAAATGGTAGTATTTCTTGACTTTTTTTTTTTACATTTATATCCAGCCCTATTAAAATACTCCATTCAGTATCAAGTTCAGATTTCGTACTTGTGTTCTCATGATGACCCATCTTTAAAAGATACAGTGGTACCTCGGGATACAAAATACCCAGGTTACGAAATTTTCGGGATACGAAAAAATCCCATAGGGAATTATTGTTTCGGGTTACGAATGTTTTTTCGGGTTACGAAAAAACTTTTGGTGCTTTTTTCGGCTTTTTCGCACGGAATCGCGGCTTTTCCCCATTAGCGCCTATGGCAATTCGGCTTACGAAGGCTTTTCGGGTTACGAAAGCGGCCGCGTTACGAATTAATTTCGTAACCCGAGGCACCACTGTAGTTTATAATGAACATTATAGTAACAGTTTCTCCATCATAACTACATTTGAAGTCAGCAGAAGACTCTGCTTTGTGACTCCTATGAGATTTATGCAAGATCCAGAAATGAAGCCCATGCCCTAACCCAGACTGGTTCATGTATTCATTGGTACACTCAGTCATTTCCCAGCTGAGAGGGTGAGATCCTCCTTAGGTTGGGTTGTCTTTTCCATTTGCTCCTAAAGGCAGGAAAATGAGAGGGACAAACCAATTTTAGGAGGATCAAATCGTTCTCCGCTGGAAATGTACGTACATCAGGTAAGACCAACGTTCCTATCAGTCACTTTAATTATATCCCACTTTTGCCCTAAGAGTGGGATGCAAAGCAGGCATTACTAAGCAGCGAGGGGATTTTTTTTTTTGAGGGGGGGAATGGCATGACTCCATGGGAGCTATGAACATATGTCATGATCTCTGCATACCACAAAACAGATGTGTGGAAGTTTGGCAAGAAGGTGCCATTGGAGGAATCCACTGAATCTACCCCTGTTCCTCTCTGCACGGAACCACCTATGTGGAGTCCTGTGGCCTGATGTTTTCCCACATTAAAAATGAAAAAGCTTGAAATTATTCTTGAAATGTCAGTACTGGGTTCGATCATAATTATCCCTCCAAACATTGTCAGATTTGTATGCAAAGCGATCTTGTAGCACCTTGGAGATTAACTGAAAGAGAGAAGTTGATAGCATTGGCTTTTGTAGACTTGAGCATACTTCCTAGAAGCACAGGTTTTTTTTTCCATATGGAAAATGAAATTGAATAATACAACTACATTTCATCTTGATGAAGATATCTGAGTTTATTATTTAACAGCAGTAAGACTAGATTAAGATCTACTTCCCATAGGGCATTCACTGTGATGGCTCCCAAATTGTGGAATGGCTTGCCGGAGGAGATCCATCTCATTACCACCTTAGATGCCTTTAAGAAGGCAATTAAGATGGATCTCTTCCTGTGAGCCTCCCCCCCCCCCCCGACCTGCTTTAACAGCTTAAGATGATACTCCACTTAGAACTTGATGAGGAATCAGATTTTGATATTGCACATATACAGATATTTTAATGTATTTTTAAATTTTGCTTTGTATAATGAGAATGTATTTTAACTATGTGTAACTTTATATATGTGCTGTTCTCCCGCCTCAATCCATAGGGAGAGGCGGGATATATAAATTATTATTATTATTATTATTATTATTAAATAAGTTAAAATGATAGAGTCAGAAGCTTCATGGTCACTTTCATTTGATCTCTATGAAAAGCTTGTGCTATTTAAAAAGATGCTTCATGTGTATTCTACTCCAATAAGGATAGCTGTGAGTAAAGTATTCTGATGGGCAATGAGAAGTGAGTAAGAGTTGTCAAGGCTGAAGTGTTAAATTGTAATAATCTGGAAGGAGTGTCTTAACGTACACATACACCATATTCCCGTTTTGTTGTATGCATTAGGAACCCTGTAAGAGTTAGTTGTGTAATGAGCACTGAATATTTTGAAAGCACAGAAAGTAGGGAGTATCAGTTGCAAAAAGATTTCATTATACAGTAGTTGAAATCCTAATTGCGTTTCTGGGGGAATAAATATCATTGAATGAAAAGGGCAAGATCCAGTAGTGTCACTCCAGTCACTAAACTGCTTCCATCAGCAGATATGGGAGTGAGTATTTCTCCCCCTCCCCCAGGCACCATTCATGTGTATCTGCAAAACCTGCTCTGGGTTTAAGACGGTGGGACTTCTGAGTAGATATTTATAGGATCACTTTGTTAAAGTGTCAGAATTACAGAATGAACCTGGGGGAAAAATAAACTGAAAATGAACCAAAATATAGAATTCAGTAAGGGGAGTGTTGAATGTGGTGTTTTGAGGTGATCTATGGATTTACTGTGGCCACAACACAGAGAAAATCCATGAACAATCATGAGAAATAAGGGTGGTGGATTTTATCTGACTTAACTATGTAAACTCTATGCAAATAACATCTTAACTTGTGTACTGTTAAACCATAATGTAATTAAAAAATTCATAAAGTCTAGACTGTCATTTCCTCCACCTGCCAAATCTACTGGAACTATGTTTAGAATGTCTTCTTAAACAGAGAAACACCAGGCATGTTCCACCATTACAACCAGGGAGGGTTGGAGTGGTGGAGTTTGCAGCCTGAGGAGGTATCCTGACAGATCTGATTAGCCTTTTAGTTCGTTGAGTGGGAGCCAGAAGAGAAGAGCATACCTCCAGTTGCAACAAGCGAACATGATTTCTGCATTTGTATGACAGTGCGCATGGACTACTAAATGTTCGTGTATCTAGTTATTTCCATTTTTAGGGGGCAAAACTGCTCTTCATGTTTTCTGTTGAGCCTTTAGGCATCTAGTTGTGACATCACAGAGGACCTAATATCACATTGGCATTGGATCACATGGGTCATTATTTATAGAAAGAAATGTTGGGTCATATGATTGGTACATTAGCAAAAATTTGACTTTCCCCCAAGATACAAGCAAAAAAGTTTCATTTGATATGGCATATATTATTTAAGTATTTACATGATGTTTGTTTTTAAACATTTATTAAAATCTATGTGAGAATATATGTTTTAGAATGGCTTAAGACATCCATTCCAAGCTGGTTGGAAGCAAATGAATGCTTTAAAATAATATAAAAATTGGAAGAGGCAAAAGTAAATCTTTGAACACTTAAATGTGAAGTCCTTGGCTCACATTTAATTTATAGAGTTTAAATATTAGCAGTAGTGGATAATAGTCTGTTTCACTAGCATTAACAGTCCTGTAGAGCTTGCTTTTTTATATGTTCAATATCTAGAGGTTTTAGTAGACTTACAAGCTAAACACAAGTCAACAGTGTGTTGCAGTGGCCAAAAAAGCCAACAGATTCTAGGCTGCATCAGTAAGAGCATAATGTCCAGATCAAGGGAAGTGCCATTCTGTTCTGCTTTGATCAGACCATATCTGGAGCACTGTGTCCTGTTCTTGGGATCACTGTTCAAAAATGACATTGACAAACTGAGAAGAGTGAACAATCAAAAATCTTGAAAGCAAGTCTTATGATGAATGACAGGGAGCAATAGCAATATCAAGTACAGTTCTATACCGCTTATCAGTGCACTTAAGCACTCCCTAAGCGGTTTACAATGTGTAAGCTAATTGCCTTCAACTCATTTTAGCGACCTCAGAAGGATGCAAGCCTGAGTCAAGCTTGAGCCCTTGGGTGGTATTGAATTCACAACTTTGGGGTTTGTGAGTGAGTAGCTGCAGTACAGGCATTTAACCACTGCACCACCAGGACTCCTCTGTCAGGCTAGGAACTGTGTATGTTTAATTTGGAGAAGAGAAGACTGAGAGGTGACACGATAGCCATATTAGAACGGATGTCATGCAGAAGATGGAGTGAATTTGTGGTCTGCTGCTCCAGAGATTAAAACAAGAACCAATGAATTCTGATTATGAGAAAATATTACACCTAAATACCAGGAAGAATTACTATAAGAACTGTTTGACAATGTAATAGAGTGCTTCAGAGGATGGTGGACTCTTCTTCTTTGGAGGCCTTTAAACAGAGGTTGATGGGCATCTTTCAGGAGAGCTTTAACTGTGTATTCTTGAATGGCAGGGGTTGAATTGAATGGCATTTGTGGTGTCTTCTAACCCTTAAGATTCTACAATTCTGTAGTCTAACCTGTGCCTATACTCAGGAAAATGACACAATTGCTTCCCTGAGGCTTCTTGCAGCACTTTAAGCCTTACAGAGACAGCTTGGACTTCAGGAAATGAAGATATTAAGAAATGAAGATTAAATTAAGTGTATTTTTGAGGGAGATGGGACAGTGAATAATGCAGGAACTGCCATCCACATTGCAGATGGCTGAAGTTGTTACCTGGAGGGAGAAAGCAGTATGCTCTCCTTCCTTCCAATCCTACCATGTTGCAGTGATATCGTTATTTGTAACACACTACTTTCAGTATCTCTTTTTAATATTTAACTTTTTACATACACATTTGGGCAATATTGCTTCTGCATTTTATAGCTAAAAAATCCAAACCATTGTCAGTTCAAACTGCTATATTATGTTTGAAGTAAAACCTAATCTGTAATGTTATGTACGTGTTTCCCCTGAAAAATTAACATTTAACATGTTGAAGAGATAGCATGTCTAGATACAGTTCATCATAACTACATGACTACTTAATCAAGAATATTATTAATTTTTGATGCTAATCTGAAAGTTACATTGTCTTCCATCTCAATAACAAAACCATTGGTTGGCTCGAGATTTAGTCATACTGAATGCCATTGATTAATTGGTTCTGTCCTGGATACCAGATAACTGCTGATAAGAAAGTATTTTCCAGGTTTAGCAGGAACATGCATAGTGTTTTTCCTCCTCCTTCTTCTTTTTCAGAATGCTGCAGTTAGGATCAGATTCTTGTAAAACATATTTGGTAGAGACAATTTTTCAAGCAGTCTCTAATTAATAAATACTGTACTTCATATTGCCAAAGAGATGAAAACTTTTTCTTTTCATAAGCAATATTCTCTTGTTTTTGCTGAGACTGGGAGATCTATAACTTGCTCTAGAACATATTTCTCTTTTTGTAGGCTCTCCCTTTGCCTGTTTTTAAATTAATGCTATAACTAAATGTAAGCAACAGTTTAATGAGTGCTATCATGCCTAAATACTTGGTTATTGTAAGGATTTCTGATATAGTCAAATCTCTGATGTTAATCAATCTGCTACATGCTGCCTCTTTGCACAATGTGTGTCACATTGTGGCATTGTGGTGTTGATTAAGTGGGATCCTGAGTTTGTTGGGTGGTTATGGCTGATGCATGGGTGATCTTACCTTGAAACAAGGAATTGAGCTTGATGGTCTCTCTCTCTCGCTCGCGTGTGTGTGTGTGTGTGTGTGTGTGAAGCTTAGAGTATAGGGAAGCAGTCACAGAGAATTTCACCATCATAGTTACTTTCTGAATCCTGCTTTTTGTAAGAGGAAAAAGGAAGTGAGTAATGTATGAAAGTGATTTCCTGTGAATGTAAAAGAATTGGTAGGATGCCCCCTCACTTTATAGTCTGTTAAATAAATGAATTAATTAATAAATAAATGACAATATACAAATGTTTCACTTCTTGCAGTGATACAGGGATCTGAAATTTGCACGTATGCAGGATAGTAGATTTTGGTAAACTGTAAAGACAAACTGTGATGTGGAAGGGAGACTTTTCTTTGCTGATGGGACTTCCACCTCCAAAAGAATCACTGTCTGGCTGCCATCACAGGCTGATCCTTTGTAAATATTCTAAGGTAGGCCATAAGATGATGTGGTGGAAATCTACACCTTGTTGTCATGGTGTAGATTGTGGAAAAATAAAATAAGAATGGCTGGGTGTATGTATCCAAAGCCTAGAGAACACTAAATTTTACAGGACATTGCGAACTCTTCTTGTAACATCAGAAAGAACTTTGAGACTGTGCGAAAAATGCTATATTGTTTTAATCATCTGCTTTTAACTGAACTGCTATTCTTTTAAAACTATTGTATAAACAATGTTTTACCCTGTTTTTTAAATGTTATAGACTGCCTGGGATGCTGTATAGGGAGAAGGGTGGGATAAATTTACAGCACTTTATAAATAAAGGTTAAAAATAATACAAGTCAAATGAACGAATGAATGAATAACTTTTTAAAAATGCAACCAAATGTGAAGATATAAAATCAGAAGCAGAAGTGTATTTGTGAAAAAGTAGAAAAAGACAAGGAGGACATCAATTATACACAGACTTGAAACTAAGGGATATATATTTATGTAGTATTTTTGCCTACATTCATAGAATGTTGAGGTTCAGAGCATGTATAAAGTTCTTTGTAGAGTATATGAGAGATAACATCACTGGGGTTCTAATTGAATTGATTCAAGAGGTTAAAAAGTGAAATAATGTAAAACCAATAAAAGCTGGCCAGTGGAGATGTTGTCACAGCCAGTGGTGACATTAGAGCATAAGGCACTCCTATTTTGGAATACCTTCCCCTTAGAGGCCCAATTGGTACCGAAATCACTTTCATTCAAATGCCAAGTAAAGTATGGCTTTTTATTAAAGCCTTTTGGGGCTGATTAATTTTATCCAAATCTCCACATGCATTATGGACTTAAATCACTGTAAATTGTTTTCACTGAATTTAACTGTCATATTTTACATTGTCAAATTGTCGCCCCCAAACTCTGGAACGACCTGCCGGATGAGATCCGTCAGATAACATCATTAGACAGCTTTAAAAAAGCGGCCATAGAATCATAGTATCATAGAGTTGGAAGAGACCACCAGGGCCATCCAGTCCAACCCCCTGCCATGCAGGAAATCCAAATCAAAGCATCCCTGACAGA
>NC_056522.1:81380496-81427504 GCF_019175285.1 Sceloporus undulatus | reverse complement strand
GACAGATGCCATCCAGCCTCTGTTTAAAGACCTCCAAGGAAGGGAGACTTATCACCTTCCGAGGAAGTGCATTCCATGTTGAACAGCCTTACTGTCAGGAGGTTCCTCCTAATGTGAGTGGAATTCTTTTCCTGTAGCTTGCATCCATTGTTCCAGGGTCCTGTTCACTGGAGCAGCAGAAAACAAGCTTGCTCCCTCCTCAATATGACATCTTTTCAAATATTTAAACAGGGCTATTCATATCACCTCTTACCTTCTTTTCTCCAGGCTAAACATCCCCAGCATCCTAAGTCGTTCCTCATAGGGCATGGTTTCCAGACCTTCACCATTTTTGTCGCCCTCCTTTGGACACGCTCCAGTTTCTCAATGTCCTTTCTTAATTGTGGCGCCCAGAACTGGACACATATTCTAGTGGGGCCTGACCAGAGCAGAATACAGTGGCACTATTACTTCTTTGATCTAGGACACTATACTTCTATTGATGAAGCCTAAAATAGCATTGGCCTTTTTTAGCTGCCGCCTCACACTGTTCACTCATGTTCAACCTGTGGTCTACTGGACTCCTAGATCCTTTCACACGTAGTTCATTCAGCCAGGTGTCACCCATCCTATATCGTGTCATTTTATTTTTCCGCCTAAGTGCATACCTTACAATTTCTCGTGTTGAATTTCATTTGTTAGCTTTGGCCCAGCTTCTAGTCTATTCAGGTCATTTTGATATTGATCCTGTCTCTGGGGTATTAGCTACCCTAATTTGGTGTCATCTGCAAATTTGATGTTATGCTCCCAATTCTGTCATCCCAGGTCATTGATAAAGATGTTGTAGCACTGGGCCCAGGCACAGAGCCCTGTGGGACCCCACTGGTCACTTTCTCCAGGTAGCAGATGTGGGATGGCTGGGATGGGGGTTCAGACACAGGCCTGGGTCAGGAAAAAGGATGCACAAGTCATAATGTGTACAGAAGCATAAACAGTAAGGAAGTTATAACTTGCTATAATGAAACTCCCACCTCCAGCTAAAGCCCTGACTGCCTTCCCCTGGCTCCACCTAAAAGGTCCAGACTCTTGGCCTGGAGTTTTCCACTCCGTTCATCTGCTTCTCACCTGGTGCTCTTACTGCAGGTGGGCAGCCACTAGGGAGTGAGAGATTCCTGGTGTGTGAGTTTGACCCTTCGTCAGGATTGACCCAAGGGAATAGTGTGAGAATCTCTAGTTCAGAGGTTCTTTGTAGGCGAGCATTGATATTCCAAGTCATACTGAGAGCGTAATGTGGCTGTCTCTTCCTCCATGTCTTGACTGTAACACCAGGAAGCAGGAGACTATAAGCTACCTAAAAAAGAGACTACACATCGCACAACTACAAATTTCATAGAATTACTACTTCCCAGAGCCAATGGCTTGCACAACTCATTTTTAGAATGGGCCACCCCTTAAACCCATGCCAGAGAAGGGGGGTATCCTGACGTTGGGAGCTCCGCCTGCATAGGGCTCCAGTAGCGCAGGACAAAAAGGAATCTCAAAAACCAAAGGGCCAGGGGCTGCACCCCACCATCGTGGGCGGAGCGACCCCTGCATTCTAGTCTGCTTCCTGCCTTACTCCAGTAGGACGCTTTCTACACCTTCTCTCGATTCTCGGATAGCCCCCAGACCTTGCCTGGCTGATTTTCTTCAATTCCTTCTTCCTCCTCTACTAGCTCTAAAAAAAAAAACAAAACCTCTTTTCCCTCCTTGCCTTTCTCCCTTTTACCTTCCCCCTCTCCAGGCGAGCGGGGAAGAGGCCAAGAGGCGAGCACCGGGAGCGCTAGCCACCACCGGTCGGGCCTGCCCCGGTTTTCCGGAGCCGCCAGGACCATGGCACAGAAGCGGCCAGGGGGGGAGCCGCCGCACCGGGCGGAGGGGTGCCCACAGCCGCGAGAGCCGGGGGCTCCCCATCCGACCGGTTAGGGTCAGGTGAGCCTGCACCGCCGCGGACGAGATCGCGCCGGGGGAAGACGTGGAAGCCACCCCGCTCCGGGGGGGGCTTCGCTGGCCCTGCTTCCCCCGGACCCTCTGCCCGGGGGCTCCAGGGACCCCCTGCCAGACGAGGGCGACCCCAGGGGAAGCGCCAGGGTGGGGGAACGGGACCTTCCTGCCCCGTTTTGCCCCCCTTCTTGGCGGGCCCGGGGCCCTTCTTTCAAGCCCTCCACCCCCCCAGCCGCCGTCCAATCCAGGTGATCGCGAGGGTTTTTAGGGCCCCAATGGGGGTTCCCCTGGCCGGCGGCCCCCCGTCTCGGGTGGTTTCCCACCGGGGGGGGGAAGGTTCCCTCCCCAACGAGCGCCAGACCACGCGGTCAGGCGGGTTGCGACTGGGGGCACCACCCAGCCACGTGGACCTCTGATGGCGGCGGCCCACTTGGCCATGTGGACCTCTATGGGGGCGGCCATTGCCGCGGGAGGTCAGATGGGGGCGGCGGCACGCCCCGCGGACCCGGAACGGGGGTCACGGCGGCGCCGCCGCGGCGGTCAGCGGGGGACAAGGACCGGCCACGGTCGACCGGAATGGCGGCTGGCCCAAGCGGCGCCGGCCCCCACACTTCTGCGAGACAGGGGCTCAGTCAGTCGCTCATGCACCAACAACTCTCACTCTAAGGGCCCCACCGCCTTGAGTCAGAACCTTCAGGGGAAGTGACGACGGCTGCCCCCTAGGGACGCTCGTGCCCCAAGATCCCGGATCACCCTCCTCTCCAGACTCGAGGGCATGGGCTTATTCGACTTCAGGCTCCGAATCGGATCACTCCCATCAACCACAGTCCAAAAGAACAGAAGACTAGATATGCAAGGAGTCGTCCAATAGCCGAGGGTCCCCTTCACAATGCCCGGGAGGACGGAGGGGCCCCCCTAGCCCTAGAGTCCGATGGTTCTGAATTTGAGGAAGGTGAACTCCTCAAGAGGAGGAGAGGAGCCAGAGACACCCCCATGTCCTCGTCTCCTCAGGCAGAAGACTACCACCTATTAAGAAACCCATCAAACCTGGCATCACTATGCATCAGTGAACTCCAAAAATGACCCTCAACCTTCTAGGGTGGGCGAAGAGCTCTTCCCAGTCTCGCCCCTTCAGTCAAGAGCTTGCTGTCCCACAACATTATGCCAAATCATAGGGACGAATGAAGCAGACCAGAAGCGTCCAGGCCCAATCATGCGGCCCATTCGTAAACATTAAATCCTCACGGGGGTTGTGATGGATAGCCTCAAGGCCCCTCCCTGTGGGACGCTCCGGGTCGGTTTGGTCTTCGGCTGTGTCACTAGAAGACGGCGAGGAACCTCAGAAATCCAGAGGATAGGAAGGCAGAGGGCGCCAAAAGACCACGAGGCTTATCTCAACTGCAAGGGCGGCGACCCTGTTCTTGGTACTGCGAGCCTCACTCCAGTGGTCCAAGGCGCTTTGGAGCTCTCCCTCCACACAGACACCAGGTCCGACAAACAATAATAAGCTCTTCTAAGGCCTTGTCATTGGGGGCACGGGAAAAAACGGAGTGGACAATCAAACAACGTGCCAGGGACAGGTCATCATCATCATCATCATCATCATCATCATCATCATCATCATCATCTACCTTTTTCCCAATATGCAGCTAACAGCAAATGAAAACAGTAGAAATTAAAAACAATGCAAAAGTATTAAATATAACATTTAAAAAATTAAACAATTTACAAAGCTAAAAACATCACATATTAAAAATATTAAAATGTATTAAAAACTGTATACAAATATTAACATCTGAACTGCATAGCATTTAAAAGCCCATCCTGAATCAGTTTGAAAAAGCCTGCCAGCTCACAAATGTTTTCTCTGCTGCTGAAAGGAGAGTAGGGATGGGGCCATCCTGGTTCCTATAGGGAAGTTGGTCCAGAGAGCCATCAAGAAGGCCCTCTCCCTTATTCCCACCAAATGAGCCTGAGAAGGTGGTGGGGCGAAGAGAAGGGCCTCTCTAGACAATCATAGCATTCTAATGGGCTCATACAGAGAGATACAGTTCTTCACATAACTGGGACCCAATCTGTATAGGGCTTTTAGGTCAAAGCCAGCACTTTGAATTGTGCCTAGAAACAGTCTGGCAGCCAATGGAGCTGTTGCAACAAAGGAATTGTGTGCTTTCTGTAGACAGCTCCAGTTAACAACCTGGTTTAACATCTTAATGGGTCCTCCATGCCTGCAGAGGTTCAGAGTCCCGGCAAGTCTAAACCTGACCAAGAAATGATTTGTCTATAGAAAGTTCCTCATTCTCAGATCACCATCATTGCCTTCTGTACAGAAAACAAGATGTAGTATGTGCCCAACAGCATGAGTGAGGGCAGATACCACTTGATACAGACCCATGGTTGTCATGGCAGACATGAAGTCCTGAGCCACTCCTGACACAATAGCTTCAGCATGGATGTTGCAGTCTCCCAGCATTACCGGCTGCGAGGATACCAACATCACCCCGGCACACACGGCTAACTCAGGGAGGAGGACTGTTGGGCAGCAGGGTGGGCAGTAGATCAATAGAATCCGTAGTCTACCTCGGCTACCCACCTTTAAATACACATTCAGACCTTGCATACTGAAGAATAGACCCAATAGACCACTGCAACTCCACCTCCTCGCTCTTCCTGGTCTCATCTGGTAGGAAGATGTCTCCTCCCCCTGCCCACCTCATCCAACAAGGTATCAGTAATACATGCCAGGTCAGCTTGTTCACCAGGATCAAGGCCTGAATGGCAGCTGTTTTACCACTCATTGACCTGGCATTAAGCAGCTATGGCTATCCTGATTAGTTGAGATGGGCAACAGTTTGGAGGTGACTAGCACCCTATTGTAAGCTCTATCCCAGGATAGTGCAAACACCCCATTTCTGTATCCCCCACTACCCTGTACAACTTAAATGGCCCTGAGTCCCATTACCTTTCTCCCTTTATTAGCAATACATCTCCCCTCCTCACATGAACAGTCATTTGTTTGTCCTAAGGAAGCAGTGTCTGTACGCAGACAAGTTACTTTCTTACAAAGCAGCAACAGGATAAGCCCTCACCTCATGCCACTTCCAAAATGGCTCCCCCATATAGTCCCATTTTTCCCCAGCCCAGGGAGCTAACCAGCTGGGGAACTTTCTGGAGATTGCTGCCTGGCCTCAGTCCTACAAAGAGGCAACTCACTCTGCTATGATGACCAAGACCCAGAGGGAAGGCAGAGGTGGCAGATGGTATGTTCAGTAGCTAGCAAGCTCCCTCTTCTTCGCTCCCAAATGATAGTTGGGTCCTCAATTCTCTCTGCAGGGGCACTTTACCATTTTTGTTTGTTTTTGTTGTCTATATCTGGTAGAGTGCAAGTTGTATGGGAGTTTTGGCGCCAGACCTACAGAAAACACTGAAAAACCACTTATACCTTATATCCTTATACCCTTATAAAAGAGAAACAAATATATTGATGTTTTAGCAGTTCTCTTTTTGTCCATATTTCTTATTTCCAGTTTTAATAATTTTCTACTTTTGTTATTTAATTTCATAGTACCAAGCAAGCTTAACAGTTTTTTTTTAAAAAAATAGTAATTATGTATGAATATATTATATTAAAATGCATATGTTTCACTTGTGTGCTTTTTCCTGGATTTTCAAGGGGAGGAGGGAATGGGCCAGGAAATAGAAGTATAGCACAAGGGCTTTGCTTACCATTTCTGGAGGCTTTTAAAATGGATTCCCATCTGTTAGGCCTGTGTACTGATAAAGCTTGCAACAGCTGGCCTGGCTGTCTGCTAATCCATCCAGTCCATCTACAGATCAGAAGGTAGCCTGCTTCTTCTCAGTGGCCTCTAGACCCTAGAGACTAGTCTGAGCCCCACAGCTTTCCCAGTAGATCTACAAACAAGGATAATTATATGACACGAGTGCTAGTAACTTCAGCATGTTGGGGATGACAATTGCAAAGAATTGTGTAGAACATCAATTCAGTAATCCAGATCTGGAAGCACTTTTTTTTATAGAGTACTGGATTGACTAAAATAAATGTCTAATGCCTGACATTGAAATGAAAAGAGGAAAAACAATCTTGAAAGCCTTTATAGAACATTTGAATAAAGTGTACTTGATGGCACATACTTATTTCTATTGTTCTTTCTAACAGCTCTTTATTCAAATCATGTATTTTGGAAACAGTCCAGTTATTTTAATATGAGTGAAAGAATCCCTTAAATTCATTATCCAAATGTGTTTTATACATGGGGCTGCCTTTCAGAAGTCTTCAGAAATCATAGCTGGTTAAGAACATGATACGCAAGGTGTTGAACATGTGCTAGTAGCTTGGCCAACACTCTAAGTTTGGCATGTGTAACAGGACCAGCTCTACAATTAGAGTAAGATGGCTGTCTCAGGCAGCAGATTTGAGGTGTCAAGAAAGAACAGAAAATTGCTAGTTATGGAGTAAGAGTAGGGAACGCCATTTGCTAATCTGCTTCAGGCAGAGGTTCTTGCCCAGAGGCAGCTAGAAGAAAGACGAGACTTTTCCTAGTTGCATTAAGAACACAAACACAAACTACGGTGATATGCCGTAGTTGCATCATGAACTACTCCTCAGGAGAGAGTCATATGTGCTTTGCTTTCTCTGATTTGACCTTTGTAGCCTGCTTGTTACATATTCATTTATTTATTTGTGAATTTGTTTTTATACTCTATAGTTTTGCTTTATTTGTGATTCCCACTTGGCTTTATTTATTACTAGACTGAGAAGCCAGTGGCCCTCCAAGGGATGTTGAATCACAGTTTCCATCATCCCTGATCACTGGCAATACTAGCATGGGCTGATCAGAGTGCAAAGTACAACATCTGAAGGAGCCACAGGATCCAAGTTTAGTTTATTTAACTTAGGGTTGCCATAATTCTATACCACAAAACCAGGGAAATGGAGTACAAAATGTAGGACATCCGGTGAAAATGGAGGACACACACAACTAAGAATATTAACAAATTAAAAATACATGTTAAGGCTCCACCTCGAGTCCCAGGGAGGCCTGCCAGGCCGAAAATGTGGCAAGGGAGGTGGAGGCATTTTCAGAAGGCCCAGTGCCCACCCCGAGCCCCCTTAACTTATTTTCTGGGGCCTCTGCTAAGGCCTTGAGTGCACCGCTGTCTCCGCTGCTTCCTCCAGCCCTACTGAGGCCCCAGAAGATCCAATGCAGCGAGCTAGGCCTCCCCAGATCTGGAAGAGGCTTCGGTCATGGCCCAAAGTGCACCACCGCCTGCTTGGCCTGCCCGGGGCTGGAGGCAGTGCCTCTGTGTTCATGGCCTCAGTCTCCCACAGCCCCAGGGAGGCCTAGCAGGCTGTGCTGGCTGAGGCTGAAGGGGATGGTGCTGTGCTCACACTGGATCTTCTGGGGCTGAGGCTGAGGCCCCAAGCGTGGCGCTGCCTCCTCCAGTCCCAGATAGGTTTTGGGGTGGCGGCGGGCAGCCTAGGCCTGGTAGGCCTCTATGGGGGTAGGTTGGGGGAGGGATGGGGACACCACCACCCCAAAACCTCACCAAATGGCAGCAGCAACCCCATCCTTCCCCCACTCACCCCAACAAAGGCCTACCACGCCTGCTGGGCCTCCTTGGTGTCCACTGTGGCACGACCCTGTGCTCAAAGGGAAGTTGCGGTAGCAGACCCACGCCCAGCCCCAGTGAAGCCTACGCCTACCGGGGCATGTAGGACCTTGTTGCTGCTGGGCTGCGTCTCTCAGCCTGCCTCCTCTCCAAAGTGCTCTCTCGGCTGACACCTGGGCCTGGCCAGTGGGGACAGAGGAGCGGGAAGCCCTCTCCCTGGCTGTAGCCTCAGTCTCCCACAAACATGGCTGCCAGCAGGCCTGTTGGGAAAGGGAGGCCAAACCCGGGGATGACGAGACACTGAGCTGAGACAATGAGTCCGGGACAGCTGCCTAAAGTGGGATGGGACATTCCCAAGGCTAAAAAAAGTGACTGTCCCACCTAAATCCAGAACTGCTTTCTTCCATCAGGCAGCTGAAAGCACAGTACATAGGATTTCCATCCAAGCACTGTTTCACATCCAAGCACTGATCAAACCTAATTCTCTGTAGCTGTGGAAGATTGCTTTTAAATGACAACCAAATTGGTAAACATGCTGTTTATAGGAAAAGGACAATGTTTGCAATCAGAAGGTGTGACTAGGCTAAAACCAAAGGGTCTTAGTTGTACCAGTGATTAATCAAGGACATATTAGTTTTATTAATTTTTATGTTTTGCAAAGCAGCAAAATAATAGTTTCATATTATGTTATACTAAAATGTTCTGCATTTTGAATTCATTTAAAAAAATCAGTGTTGCACTCAAATCCAAAATGTTTTTACCACATACTGGTATAATGACATGTAAGGGATTACCTAAAATTAAAGAAAATAGGACACTGGTAGATCAGGAACCCACCCACCTCCCCCCCCCCCAAAATACCCACCTTCATTGATTACCCTTGCTATGCTGGCTGATTTTCAGAACTTGGAAATTAGTACTTGGAACCCTACCACCCTGACCCCAAATCTGGAATCCCACCCAGAACTTATTTTAATTAATTATTAAAATATTTACACCCCATCCTATAGCAAAGATGTCAGCATACAGAAAGCATTAAGACAAGTTTCCCAATTTAAAACAATAATAAAATAAACAACATATTAAATGCAGCAATAATTAAAACAGATTTAAAAGATTTCAATTCTTTAAAAAATCTTTTTTCCTGTATTGGGGAGGAGTTAATGAAGCCCAAGGGCTTTAATGAACCACCAACCTTTAAATTTGTGCCTAAATGACACAAGTGTTAGTTCCAGTCAGGTTGCCAGGGAGATGCTATTCCACAGTTAAGGTGCTACGACTGAGAAGGCCCTCTCCCATGGCACAGTGGACCTAACACTTGATACAGTGTATTGATCTCACTGGTGGTACATGGAGGAGCCTCCCTCCCAACAGGTCTTAATCTTTAAAACTTGAAACCAGCCAATCACTCCAAAAAAAGAGAGAAAGAATTGCAGGTCAGTCTGACAGTTAAAATTGTGTGATAACCATTTAACAGTACAGGTATTGTGGCTGATTGGAGCATAGCACAATAATTGTTGGCGATATTTCGCTGTTGGTCTGTAGCCTCGCTGCACTCATTTATCTGTCCTTAAAGAACATTTTTGTGGTGTCTTCAGATTTTTCAGATTCCTCCCTTTCCAAAAGGTTAGTGTGACTAGAATGATATCCTGTGTAGTGTTGCTTAAATAGAAACTATGAAAGTTTGTTGTCCAAAAGCTTGCATATGCAAGATACAACATGTGCTGTAGGCTAGCTTCCTCTTCAGTACCGGTCCTATGTTGAAATAATTCAAACAAAATGTGGAACCATCTGAATGATTAGTTGGTAAATATGTATTTGGATTCCTACAGTGTCCAGTTTAATTATGATTGTTAAGCATGAAGCATATTTACTATATTAGCACTGAGATACCGATATACTACAGTCCAAACTAGAGTCTATATTGGCCTTGTTTGTCATTAATGAAATATATGAATAGAATATAGTTAATCATGAGGTAAAACATCAGCTCTGATTAGGTTACATGAATAGTATTTGCCAGTTTTGTAATTAATCTGTTTAAGAGCTGTAGTTATTTAATGCTATTTAAAGATTTACTGTATTTTAAAGATTAACACACTATATTTTGTGCACCTGGGTCCTTATATTTGCAGAGCATGTCCAACAGTGCTCATAACAAATTGCCATCAGCATAAGTCTCCTTGTGCCCATTCTGTCATTCCCTCTTTCTCAAGTCCTTCTGTCTTTGAAGATGAAATTGGAAAGGGACCAGCAAATTTGGCAGTGTGTTTTGATAGGCTGCTATGCCAAGAATTTTGAATTTCATGCACTCAGCAGGGTACAGCGCACTCTGGGACATACAATCCCAGAATATATTAAATTGGAACAAAATGTACTGTTTAACATGTGCATTCTCCTTAAATTTTGTAAACCTTTCTCTCGCTTCTCCTGACATTTCCCCCACCCCAGCTCATTTTGAGTTATTTCTCAAACAAAATAGTTGTGTATGCTGAGCCCAGGTCAGATTTAATGGAATGAAAAACATTTTTACTTATCACTGATTTCCTTACCTTGACAAAAAGAACTGATAAAAGAATCTAATTCAGAGATTGTCTCTTTGTCAATGAAAAAATATTTTTATGCATTCTAGATTTTTATGTATTTCATTAATATTTCTCTCTTTTTTAAAAAAAGTATTTTCAAAATGTCATCAAATTATTTTCCTAGTGTGACTTGCAGTTCAGCACCCAAATATAAACATTAATGTTTGAAAAATACACATTTAATTAATAAGAAAATAGTAAAATTACAATATAGGAACCAAGTCTTTGGCTCAAAGCAGTGAGCATATCACATTGTCCAATTTGATCTGCTCGCAGAAATGTCCTTTAGCCACCTGTATGCTAGGTCAGTCCCCTGACATATTACAAATCCGCTTTAAGAAAGCTCTGGACTGGCTATGTACCCATGCCATCAGTTGTGAATGGGGATAACAGATAAGCTTAAGCCACTGGAAGGCATTCCTGCTTTAGGATTGGTGTTCCACGGTCACTCATTTCACTCATAGTGTTACTTTGAACTGGTGGCAACAAAGTTCAAAGACTGGAATAAAAGCTTCTGCAAACATAATACTCATAGAGACAAGAGGAAAGAAATGTGCACATCACTCATTATCAGAATGTTTGGGCCTAGAAGCTATGCATAAAACATGTCTGGTCTGACAGTGTAAAATAATTTGTAAAAATAATCAAATTAATTTTGGAGCCGTCTGCTCACTTTTCATCCCCCAACTGAAACTCAGTTTGCCTTTTCCTGCACCACTGCTACTACTGCAGTGTGGAAGACTATCTATATGTTGAATGTTTATCTAGCAACTACAGTGGGCATTTCAATAGAAGTAGCATAATGTTTGATCAGACTGGACACCTGGCTGAATGAAACTACGTGTGAAAGGGATCTAGGAGTCCAAGTAGACCACAAGTTGAACATGAGTCAACAGTGTGATGTGGCAGCTAACAAGGCCAATGCGATTTTAGGCTGCATCAATAGAAGTATAGTGTCTAGAACCAGGGAAGTAATAGTGTCACTCTATTCTGCTTAGGTCAGGCCCCACCTTGAATAGTGTGTCCAGTTCTGGGCACCACAATTAAAAGAGGACATTGAGAAACTGGAGCGTGTCCAAAGGAGAGCGACTAAAATGGTGAAAGGTCTGGAAACCATGCCCTATGAGGAACGACTTAGGGAGCTGGGGATGTTTAGCCTGGAGAAAAGAAGGCTAAGAGGTGATAGCCCTGTTTAAATATTTGAAGGGATGTCATATTGAGGAGGGAACAAGCTTGTTTTCTGCTGCTCCAGAGACTAGGACCTGCAAGCTGCAAGCTGCGGGAAAAGAGATCCCACCTCAACATTAGGAGGAACTTCCTGACAGTAAGGGCTGTTCGACAGTGGAACAAACTCCCTCGAAGTGTAGTGGAGTCTCCTTCCTTGGAGGTCTTCAAACAGAGGCTGGATGGCCATCTGTCGGTGATGCTTTGATTGTGATTTCCTGCATGGCAGGGGGTTGGACTGGATGGCCCTTGTGGTCTCTTCCAACTCTATGATTCTATGATTCTACTATCATAGCCGAGTTAAATATACAGAATTGAAGCCTCTTTACTGTTCTCTGTAACAACATAAAATTGTGATTAGTACAGTTGCCCCTCCGTTTGCATGGACTTCATATCCACGACCCTCACTTACTCTCAAGGAGCAAACGGAGGGCATTAAAATGTGGGGCTTGAATATTTGAGAAATTCCATTTTCATGTGGGGGGTCTGGAATGGATCCTCTGCAAAAACAGAGGGCTGACTGTGTATTTTTTTCCCCTAAGAACTTTCACAAGCAGAGATGTCAAAATCAAGACACCTGGAATCTTTGAAATTGGGCTTGTCATCAAATTGGATTCTTCCTCCAAATAAAGCTCTGTCCTTATTTTCTTTCATACCAGTGACCTGGTATAGGTGGAGACAGTGCCGGGCAGAAAGGGCTTTGTTTTCTCTTGTGTTTAATAAAAAAAAGATAGGCTGAAGCCTACCAATACAGAACAAAGTCCATGTGGTGAGCAGAGAAGACCTGCTAAAGAAATAAAGAAAGAAAGAGAAAGAGTGGTTTCCAATTGGTTATGATGATACTGGGGATCTCTTTTTTTATATAACTCTTTCATACTGTATGTCAGATTTTTTTTTGCCTGAAGCTGTATTTTTCATGAGTGAGAAGGTCGTAGAGATACACGTTCAGTATTCCCTTTTTGTGCGCTGATTTTCCCTGGAAATGGCTAGAGAGTAAGAATAGTTTAGGCTAAATTAACGTATGAATTCTGTCCCTTCAGCCCCCACTTGAACATAATGAGACAATTACGTGGTTGGGAGCTACATGTTTTGCTAAAAATACACAAAAAGTATACCTCAGTTTAATACACATTTGCAACAAGTCATTCCGTGCCCCCCAGTTTTCTGATTCTTACTATAACATTAAAATGATTAACTAAATATAGTAATGTTAGCATTATCGTCTTGCCTTAATAGTCTGCCCTATTTAATAGTTTGTCCTATATTTCATTCCCTATGTGGTTTTACGATTGTGGAGCAAGTTCACTGGTACCATCTACTACCTCCCCTATTTATACAAATATTTAAATTTCTATTGTACAAATAACATTTTCCAGAATTCCTTTGACTCTTTAACTTATCATAGGGTACTGTTTTAGCATAAATATTAAACATTATTTTTTCTGTAACTAGTTGAAGTTTTTGCTCTGAGTAATTAGATTTAAGTGAACCTTTCATTACCTAGTAAAATGCAATTATGCTTAGCATGCTTTTTTCTCTCCCCAGCCATTTCTAGTCTTTGCCTAAAACAGTCCATCTTCTGTGGCTTTGTTCATGGTTCCATAAATGAAAATGTCATACTTCCTTTTCAAGTTAACTTGTGGAACTGGTCAAACTAGACCGACATAGAAGCATAAGATTACATTTGCTATTCCTTTAGCTTTGTAGACAAAATGCAGTCCTAACGATGCCACAATCTGGTTTAGAGTAGATTAAAGCATGTGCTTTCCTGTAGGATAAATGATGTGGAAATCTAATTCACCTTGATGCGTCCTTTCTGTCTATTTCTTATGTCCCTGTCTCTCTCCCCCATCCTTTCCCTCTCCCTCCTTTGAAAGTTGTAGAAAAAAGTTCAAAGCAACAAAGTTCTCTCTTCAGGCATGTGAAGTGAATAAGGAATGAAATGATGAGGAATGAAGGAAAACACACTCTGCTGCAGCAAGAGTGTTGAGTTGTTAATCAAACAGATGTGGGTAGTGAATAGCCCAGCTTTGAGTAGGCTGAAGGAGCAAATAGAAAGATATCACACTTGCATTTGGAAGGGTACTCTAAAATTAGCTTTCTATTTGAAGTATTTGGGGATTTTAAGCTTTATGTTGTCATCAGTGATACTTTTTTCCAGCTTTCCTTATGTCTATTCAACCAAGCAAGGTCAAGGCTAGTTTTGTAAAGTAGGACATTCTCTAAACACAACACACACACACACACACACACACAACTTACTTAATAAAACTTGAGGCTTTAAAAGCAAGATGATGTTACCAACAAACAGTGGTACACTTTTTTCTAAACTCTAAAGCCTGTTTTATAGAACCATGAACATTTCAACCCTCCTGGACATACAGTAAGGGATTTTTAGATCATAGCCCTTGGACAAGGAAATTACAGAGGAAGGCTAGAAAGAGAAACTGCTGGATTGAATTGTATTTACAAATCCCAATCCATTAGCAGAGGTATGAACAAACACATTGTCTCCATGGCGCACTACATATATTAATACAAGGATCTTTGCTACTGCACTTATAACAAAAGAATTTTTTTAGAGAAAGCTTTGAACCCTGGGAAACTAACCTTTGGTAAACAGATTTATTCCGTAAAGATCTGAAAGACCCATACCACCTTGCCCAGCCCTTTGAAAATTTAGGACATGGTTTGTCCTAAATTTTGGACATGGTTTGTCCAAATGGACATGGACATGGTTTGCATCTTTCTGGATCGTGTTTCATTCTGTCCCACTACCACAACTGTATAAATATATATATATTTAATACTCAAAGTCTTAATACCTCTTGGTACTTCATCTGAAGAAGTGGGTTTATGTGTACAAAAGTTAATGTTAAAAAAATTAGTCGCAGAGGTACTTCCACATTTCTTTTTTTCTTTACCTCACTCTCTTTTTAAATGTTGACTAGTTCTTCGTATGTTTTAGTGTCTTTTGTGCCATTGAAAATAATATGAACTGCCCTGAGATTATCTTAGAGGATGATATAAAATAACAAATCAAACATGCAACAAAAACATTTATTTCATTCATTTGCATTAATAGCTTTAACATCAGCAGAACTGGGACCAGCTGCTCCTTGGCTTTTCCTTTCCGACTAGACATTGTATCTCACCATTAAACATTTATGTAACTTAATGAAGAATTAAGTGTTTGAACTTGCTTGTTTCTCCTTTTCTTGCCCCCCCCCCCAATTTCCCCCATTGTGTTGGATCTATTAGATTATAAATCTGTAAGCAGGAACTGTGTTGCTTGTTTTTAATGCTCTTATTACAACTCCTAGGAATTTACTTATAGTTGAGAGGACAGAGAGGCCTGACTTAGGCCAGGCTCTGGGAATTGGGGCACTACCACACCTCTGCTTGCTGCTGTTGAGAAAAAAAAGGTATGGTTAGACTTGGTTATTGCAGGGAGGCATCCCACAGCCTGGAAGCCAGGTGTGATCCTTAGCCTTGTAGCACATTCCCTCAGTATTTCCTGTATCTTCCACAGCAGTGGAGTTATTAGGTCAAGGCAGAAGACATCAGCAGGCAGGCAAGCACACTTGTGAGTTCAGAGACCTGAACCAAAGAGTGTAGTGCCTACACTGTATTCTTCTTTGCAGTGCTGCTGTAACTAGCATGTTATGAGCTAACATGTGAGCCATCCTGGTAGGCTTTCTGTTCTCTTCTCTTCCTCCTCATGGAGGAAAACAATCAGAAGTGTCAGAAGTGTACAGGTAGCCCATAGAGAAAGGGGTAGGTCCTGGGAGCTGAAGAGAGGAAGAAGATAAGGCAGATAGAGTGGATCCCTCAGAACATTTGAGAGTTGGAGAGATACCTAGAAAAGGAAAGGCAGCAGGAAGCTGAGAACATAACTGCAGCTGTGTTATTCTCCTTTGCTGAGGCGATAGCGAGAAGTGGGTAGAGATTCCTTTGTGATACCTGCAGATTTGGGCCTTTTAAAATTAGCTTCTGCTCATGGAGGAACCATGGGAGATGAAGAAATGTTTGATAATTGGCATATGTGTTTGTCTGTGAATGGTGTGGAGGTTGTGAGAATATAAGGTGAATGGGAGAAGGAGTGAAAGAGGATGAAGGAGACAAGGGAGTGGCAGAAAGAAGAACAGAAAAGAAACAGGGTGTCTCTGCCACCTTTGATTCCCACCATGAGCTTCAGCTACTGTTGATGTGGAAGCCCTTATCATCTTCAAGAAAAAGCAGCCCTTCACTTTGCAAAGGTTGCCAACTTTTGCATAAAGTCACCAAAGAAAAACCTTAAAAAATTGAATGAATTGTAAATGTAGTAAATCTGTTACTTAATTCAGAAAAGAAACTGTATTTGTATGCTGTTAATGGGTAACCAGATACTGTTTTGAAATAGGACAGCATTTGGTCAAAGAACAATCGCTTCCTTCCAGATTCTGTTGTTATGGTATGGGTGTTACTGCTGCAAGTAAACTTTATTTCTTCACATTTGTTTCATGTTTCTTGAGTTGTTGTTATGCCTGCCCAGCAATATGTGGGATGCCTCACAGGAATGTCTGCCATATAGATTGATATGAAAGCAAGCCATTATTTACTTTCATATAAGTGAGCCACCATGGTGTAGTGGTTTGAGCATTGGACTGTGATTCTGGAGAGCAGGGTTCAAATCCCATGTAAACCCACTGGGTGACCTTGGGCAAGCCACACTTTCTCAGCCTCAGAAGATGGCAATGGGAAACCGTGTATAAAAAATCCGTGTATAAGAAGGGCTGACTGTATCTTGTGAACATAACTAT
Organism: Sceloporus undulatus; assembly: GCF_019175285.1. NCBI lineage: Eukaryota > Metazoa > Chordata > Lepidosauria > Squamata > Phrynosomatidae > Sceloporus > Sceloporus undulatus. The sequence goes on along the minus strand of NC_056522.1, from coordinate 81,411,300 downwards.
TAATCAGAAATAACTTGAAGGCTAACAAGACACACACACACACAAGCCACTACATTTAACATAGTAATAATACATGTAGTAAATGATAGGTGATAAGGTTTCTATGCAGGAATGTGTTTAAAAGTACATTTCCTAGAAGATTTAGTTTGCACTCCTAAACACATACAGTCAGCCCTTCTTATACACGGATTTTTTATACACGGATCCAAGCATCCACAGTTTGAAAATGTTCAAAGAAAGTATAAATTTCAAATATCAAACCTTGATTTTCCATTTTTATAAGGGACACCATTTTGCGATGTCATATTTAATGGGACTTGAGCATACACAGATTTTGTTATCCACAGGGGATCTTGGAGCCAAACCCCAGCGTATAACAAGGGTCCACTGTATGCAAAACCAGTGTGACTTATGAGTAAAACTGATTAGGGTTCCACTGCTTGTGTGACTTTTCACCATAAGTATTGTGGAATTGAGCATTCTGGTCTGCTAGCCAAGAATGGGAAGTCAATGCCTTTGTTTGGGTTTCTCTCTGCTACCCCCCCCCCAATCCAAATGAAGGTATATTAATGATCAAAGCGATTCCGAGATCACTAACACATTTCTAGAGAAGACTGTACTTGAGAGCTTAGCCTAAGATGTTTAAATAACAGTTATTGGTGCCGTTTGAAATGTTTGTCTTTTATCTTTCATTCCATACATTCATAAGCATTGGAGGTAGGAGACTTTCAAGCACACAGAGACATACACACAGAAGCTTCTACCTGCATCTCAGCACCTTGAGTCAGTAGTAACATGTCTCACTTCATTTTTATTTAAACATTCCTATTTCTTTTACCAATTTCTGTTGAATTCCTAAAAATCACCAAGAGAACCAAATTAATATTGGATTCCAGAATATCCGTAAAATGAATAGGAGCTGAATTTAGCTTGAAGGTTTAAACACCCCTTTTATTAACATCCATATTAAATGTAGCAATGGGGGAAACGTGATCAATTTTCACTGCAGTGTTTCACACAGAGAAACGGTCTTTTCCTTTTTCTCCAATCCATTTTACCATTGAAGCATCTGACTTAAAAGAGGTTAGCTGAATATCTCAGTGTTGGGACTTAAAAGAGTCTTTGTAGGAGTACTTTTGAACAGTGCTAATAACAATAGCTTCTAGCAGTTGAAAAATGGGATCTGACCAATTTTAGTAAAAGAGTGACATAAGAGCCACAGAGCCTATTTCTGAAATAGTGTTCGAGTCTGAACTGAGTTGCTGATGTTTTAAAGAAACAGTTTTTTACTTCTCTATAAATGATAGACAGCTGCTAGAGGAGGTAATGATCTGTCCTCATGTTTGATGCCTCCTTTTATCAGTCCAGGACTTTTCACTGAGTCAGATCTATTGATTAGCATTAGTCTACTTTCCAGGAAACTCATTTTGCATTAAATGTCACACGCTAAGTATACTAAATATATGCCAAGAGAATGCTTGAACTCTCCCGAATGCTGCCTGGTAAATTATATGTTTGCTGAGTGTTTAGTAAGTGTAATAAGTTTACGTCCCCAAAATGTTAACTGAGGTCATCTTTCTCATAACATTGGGGAGAAAATGTTGGATCAGTTAGAAGTATTGCAAACCTTTCAGTATTTTCTGAAATAAAGTCATTGGCATACACACGAAGATAGACAACTGTAGGTGTATAGGTGTAGCACTGACATAAACTATAATTCCTTTTCTAAATAATCATAGGGAATTTACCACTAAAAGAAGAAAATGATGAAAAATAGAGAAAGCTTGCTTCCATCTTACAAATTAAGTATATTACAGTATTTCAAAATCACTGGAGAGATGGTTGATCTCTAAGTGCATTTTAATACATACCTTTCTCTTTGTTTTGCTGTATACTTTGATGGGGTCCAGGTGCAACTCTTTAAATGAACTTAGTCACTATGAAAGCAGAAGGTGAATTACAATGCTGTTCAGTAATTATGTTAATTATACTGAAGGCAGCTAGATAAGAATTAATGAAACCATAGGGAGTCAAGAGGTATACTGGGCAGGCCCCTTACAACCATAACTACTGGTTCAGGCTTTCTTCTCTAGTTGTATTCATAATATAGACATTGTAAGAAAAGTGGTTTAAATGGGGAGGGCAAGAAGGAGAATTTAAAATTTTAGTTGTTAAGCAAAGTTAAGTTACATGGAAACTCTTTTATTCCATTGTACCTTTCTCCAGGTATAAGCTACAGTATAATGTATAAAAGGATTCCTCCTTCACACCTTACTTGCATGAACAGGACATAGAGACAGGGCCAGCAACATGCCTTACTGCAGGGACATGTCATTTCCCCTCCACTAAGTAATCATACAATGCTCTCGTTCGTACAAAATAGTATCTGGATCTCAAAATTTCATAGTGTCATGTGAAAACAGAGGTTTTTATCTTCTCTTTGATAAACAGGTGTTTGGAAACATCAAAAAGATTTGTTCATTATTATTATTATTATTATTGCATATTCAGAAGCATAGAAGTGCTTCTGCAAAGGGGCATTTCAGTATTCGACATTATGGAATTATATTCATTCTTTCCCAATATTGTAAGGGGTAACTAAGAACCCATTAACATTACACAATTATAGAACTGTATTCCACTTTAGCTACTACAGTTTCATCCTATAGGATCCTGAAGTTTGTAGTTTACAGATTCAAAGAGGAACTCTCTGGCTGAGAATTGGAAATTCCCCTGAATATTCCTTGCCTAAAAAAAAAAACAACCTAGGAAATTCATGGGATCTCCATAAAACAGGTGACTTGAAGGCAGATACCTATACCTACCTACACACACACACAAATTGCCAATCCAAAAATTCTATAGGACAGAACCATGGCAGTTAAAGCAGAGAGTTTTGCCCTGCGAAGTCCCTATGTATAGTGATATAGTGACACACACTCTAAATGGCCTAAGGCAATTCAAGTGTCCTTCTCTCTTCCTGCATAGGGGTATTATGGAGTACTATATGAACTGTATGCAGACCAGCATTATGGAAAAACTAAAAAATATATATTTTATGTGTGGTGTCTTCTGTCTCCTTCATAGGGAGTAGAACATCGTACCCCTCTGTCTCCTTGGTTTACCAATGAGGCACAGCCAAGAATTACACTTATTTATAATTATACTTCTCAAATGTTTATTGGTCCTAAATCAACACATAGCTCAGTGGTCTGGCTTTCTTACCCTTTATTCATTCACAGGGCCAGGATGATGATAAAGCCTAATAGGTTTTCCATTCTTCCTCTGATGGTTTGGCATACTCTTCAACTGTCCTGCTTAATAAATAAATAAATAAATAAATACTCTGCTGTCCTACTTTTTCAGCTGCTTTTCAGATGTCCTAATTTCTTTCTGTTATTTTCATTTCCTCCTTTGTCCTCGGCTAACTTCAGTTGCTGCAAAAGTAGTTTGCACTCAGTTAACACAGCAGTGGGGAGAGGAAAGGAGAGAGATCTTGCTCTTCTCAATAGACTTAGGGGAAAGCAAACTGCTGCAGCCGCTCTTAGCTTGTGTGTTCTTCCTGATTAATAGCATTTGTCTTTTTAGCCAAACTGGTGTTGTTTGTCCACGTGTGTCGCAATTTTCATCTGTGAAATGTTGGAAGGTATATCATACTAAAAGTAATTCAAGTAGCTTGCATGTCATGTGAGTGACAAATACAATTTAAAATTACATGAAAATGTATTATTCTCTGGGAATAATTGTTTAGAACTTTTTAGTTTAGTTCACTTTTAGTTGCAACATAGTATTAGCCCTTCAGATCTTGTTTTTAAGAGGGAAAACATGATCAAACCTTATATGGTGCCAAATTTTGTTATGTAATTTCCAAATCACTGTAGATGTTTTGTTCCCAAACTCTCAAGTGTTTTCAGAGAACAAAGCTGAATTTTTGTTCTTTGAGTGAAAAGGTTACTCACATTCCCCCCTTACAATGCAAATGTTATCATAATTGTATAAATAACACTATTTGTACGAGTAGGAGAAACAGTTTTCTCTAAATTGATATTCCTTCATGGAATCAGCTACTATTGGTTTTCCGGGGTACCAAGTATTATCTCAGCACGGTGAAGTAGTGGCAGTACCAAATACTTTAGATAAAGTAGTAACAAAAAAGTGGCTATTTTTTGCTTATTAAAACCCTCCCAAACAAAACTATTTCCATTTCACATGAACATCCCTAAACATAATCACATTACATGGATGTCAGTATGTGTACTTTTATTAAGATTCTACTTTAAAAGAATCCCTTTGTATTTCAGAATTTCTGAGCAGCCAAAAAAGTGGCATTTTCCCCCCTAAGTGGGTAAAATAAATCAAGTCTTCTTTATCCAGCTTGTCTGAATATGAAGGTAGGAGGGATTACCTCTTGACATCTACGTGGCAGTCAACTGTTGTGACATTTAGTTACAGATTGTTGTTGTTGTTGTTGTGTGCCTTCGTGTCTTTTCTGATTTATGACAACCTTAATGCAACCCTATCATGGGGTTTTCTTGGCAGAATTTGTTCAGAGGGGGTTTACCCTTGCGTTCCCCGGAGTCTGAGAGGGTGTAACAGGTCAAAGGTCACCCAGTGGGTTTCCATTGCCAAGTGGGAATTCAAACCCAGGTCTTCCAGTGTCCTAGTCCAACACTCAGACCAAAACACCACACTAAGGGGAAAAATACTTACCCACAAACAAGAATATTATATAAGATGAGAACAGCTGCGTTAGTAATTACTTTAGCTTCTCAAAAGAGATATTGTAGAGCTAGGAGAGGGTCAAAGGTGGGCAGTGGGGTGCAGAAACTGAAATAATCACAGACCTTGAGCAGTTGGACTATGAAGAAAAGTCACAGTGTATACTTTTTAGCTTAGAAGAAAAGTGAGATATCTGAGGCTTTGATAGACGTTGATAAAAGAAAGCATGATGAGGGAAAACTGGTTAGAGTTTGAGGGGTTTTTTTCACCTTTGCATCTGGTGAAGCCAAATTGTTGGACAGTCTGAATAGGAAAAGAAAGGTTGTTTTTTTTCTCCTTCAAGTGGCACATAGTGTAACTCACTGTGTGTGTGTATTGTGTGCTTTCAAGTCATTTCCAACTTTAATTTTAAGGCTCCTTAAGATGCACTACCACATGATATAGTGATGTCCTCCAGCACGGAATACTTTAATGTATATTGGAATGTGTATCTTTGTGTGGATGACATCCATCTGCACTGCATTACTTTCAACTGGATGTACATTCTGGGGCAGGTAGTTGGAGCACAGCTAGAATTGGATCAAGGCACAGATGCAGATCCAGTGAACTCCAAGTACTGTATTATTTCACATTAAATCAGTGGGACTTGGTAACACAGTACTTACATACAGAGAGATTCCGTTGCATCAACAGATCTCCTTAGTTGGGATTAACAGTTGGATTTAGACTAGAATTTGAGAAACTACAAGGAACACCATTATTTTAAACTGTTATGGTTGCAGTCCTACGCATATTGAACATTATTTTTGAGTAGACATGGATAGGGTTGCATTGAAATTTACCACAGTATAGGACTGTATGATGTATCTCAAATAACTCGTAGAGTAGCATTCTCTTTATCAAGGAAATCTTTCCGTAGAACCCATTTGTAACATTTCTGCTGTTAAGAGGGCTTAGTTAAGTGCATTCACCTATTTTAATACGTTTCAGGTGTGTCATGGCTATGGAAGAATTTTTCATTGGTTTCACATTTGACTGCTGAAATTATTTGTGATAAAATATGTGTTTTATAATAAATGAGACATGTTATGTAGATTTTTTTATTCAGAAAATTTAGTCTTTAGCAGTAGAGGATGATAATATAGTAGATTAATTTATGGTTATTCACATTTTTATCATTGTTGCCTAAAAAAAAATCTTAGAGATTTCTGTGTTAAAATAATGTCGTTGTTGTTTTTGTGATAACACATCTTATTTGGAAAACTAACATTTTTTTTTCCTGAAGGGTATAAAATGCTGGCAGTCATTCAAAGTGTTGGTGATGTATTACCTTAGGAAGAATTTATGCATATTACAAATAATTCTCTAGACGTCTTGTAGCTCAAGTTTGAAATAAGGTAAATTACAACCCACAGCATGTTTGTTTGTGCATGTTTAATCACAGCATTTCTCCCACATGTAGTAAACGAACTGTGCCACTGTTGTAAATGTTAATGATTTTCTTCTTCCTTCGCATAAAAGAGAACAAACCTGATATGTGTAATGGCTGAATATATGTTGGTACTTATTATGTTCTATGGTTGTAGATATTGATGTAGGAGTGTGGATACCCTAAACAAACTTGAAACAAAACAGATTTCCACACTGAATTTATTTGAAAGCATGTTAACATTAGCCTGTAGAGTAACCACAGTTGAAGTCTATACATTTGTACAATTTTATGGAATTATACCTTGCTTGACAAGGTATTGTTAATTGCAATCCAGTTGATTTAACACCCTAAGAATGAGAGACTTCCAAGCCCCCTGGTCCTCAACTGCCCTGCTCAGACCTTGCAAAGTCAGAGTCATAGAATAATAGAATTTTAGAATTGGAAGAGACCACAAGGCCATCCAGTCCAAACCCCTGCCATGTATGGTTTCCTTGATTGAGCCTGTCCACCTCTAAGGAGGTCATCCTCTTTTCCTACTGTCTTCTATCTTACCAGGCACTATTATCTTCTCTAATGAGTCACTTGTTCTTATGGTATGTACAAAGTGTCATCTTTATTTATAGGGAGAATCCAGGTTTGATATGGTCTTGGACCCATTTATTTGTCTTTTGCAGTCAATGATATCCACAGAACTCTCCTTTAGCACCACATTTTTCATTAGTAGATGCTAATTTTATCAGCTTTTTTCACAGTTCACCTTTCTCAACCATACATAGAAAGGTACAGTTTTAAGCAACTGAAATTTGGTATACCTGTATTCCAAGATTACATTATTAACTAGAAAAAATGTTTTAAATCTTTTCATTTTTCTTCCAAAACAGAGAACATGATAGCATAGACTCAAATAGTAAAGCTACTCCCATGCTATCCATGAAGTTCAAATCTGATACAGAAATATTAGTTCCAGACATCGTTTCTAGGACGACCCAAGTCATTTGTACATCTTTTCTTTAAACTGGAGATTATGTATAGTCCTGTACCTCCAGCAGCACCTAATTTCCTCAACCTGAAATTTGACACATAGATTATGATGATTAGAAGAGCTCAAAAGAAGCTATTTTGGAAGTGTATTCCAAGAAATGGGAGAGGTGACAGACAAGAAACTCATTTGCTCCCAGACTTTCCATGAAGTTGAGACTGAATACATGTGTAGCCCAATGAAAGAATGATTACTGAAAAAAGTAGAAAATCTTTAGACCATGTTGTTAAAACATAGGTCTAAGATTATCTCATATTTATTTAATGCACTTACATCCCATCTTTCTTCCCTAACAGCAACTAATATTCAAACAGAAAGTAAGGCAAGGCACAAGTGGCATGGCACAATAACATTGTGATTTTGTTATATCCTTAGAGATAGAGTTGGAGGAGGAGGCACTTTTAGTAGCACCTAGAAATGTGGAATGATTGCAGAATGCAACCCCCCCCCTGTGTGTGTGTGTGTGTGTAAAAGAAAAAATGATTTGTAATGCCCAGAATAGTTCTTGAATTCAAGACTACATCCTTAATTTTTTTTCTTCTAAAAGGGGCGGTGATTATGATGTAAATACTGTATTGTAAAAGCTATTCATAGCCGGTGCAATGATGCTTATCTGAGAATGGAATAATTTTCACACAGTAGCAGTAGGACACTTCAGCTGACTGATTCATCTTAATCATGATCCTGTGGATTCCATAATTCCATGACTCTATTATTTGCCATCAGGAATTTGGTTTGCTGTATCCTTGTCCTGCTGAGATCTCCCTGCACTTGCCTCTTTTTCTTTATCTTTTCCCCTTGAGTAGATAATTTTATTGAAGTTTCATAACACTTAAGAAAATGTTTTAAGATACTTTAAAATATATCAGACAAGGAAGCTTTCAGCTTGTAAGCTTCAGCTTGTAAGAAGGCACTTCTGAAACCCAGAGCTATTGCAAAGAAGCCAGCTGTCTGATCCACAGAGGCTGAGATATCATGTAAGAGGTATGGAGAAAATGCACAACCAGTAATATGTTGGCAAGATGTTAAACCATTTCTTCCACATGATCTAAAACAACACAGACAAAACTGATATGTTGTTTGCTTACATCAGTCACAAGTAATCCTGAAAATTACAGGGTATACATCAGTTATGCAGATATGTAAAAATTGTAGTTAACAACAGACTAGTTGAACACCTAGACAAACAAAAAGCATTATGTAAATAATGCATATTAACCTTTTCACTGATTAGCTTCCCTTAGAAATGAATAAATTGTTTTTTTTCTTTTTACAATAATTTTACAATTTCTTTTTATGTGTACAATACTGTCTTAGAATTAATGTTTGTGAATTCATACCCTTCTACCATGGATCCCATTCAGATTATTTCATTAACTGGATTTGTCTCCAGTTTAAGCTGTGCATTAGTAAGTAGTAATATTAGTATGGGTACTCTACTAATGAGAGTTTCTTTCAGTGATGAGAGAACTAGAATGTTAGGTAGAGTTCATCTAATTGCATGGAGCCAATACTTAGGTAGCTGTCTGTAGGCCCAACACTATATATTCTTACTATTTCAACATTAGATACAAAATCATATCAAAGCAGCCCTCAACAAGAGGAAATCTTTAAATAAATAAATAAATTGTATCCTGCCCAATCAGCGAAGAATCCAGGCAGCTAATAACAGTGGAAGTACAGTGGTACCTCGGGATACGAAATACCCAGGTTACGAAATTTTCGGGATACGAAAAAATCCCATTGGAAATCATTGTTCCGGGTTACGAATGTTTATTCGGGTTACGAAAAAAAATTTTGGTGCTTTTTTTCGGCTTTTTCGCACGAAACGCGGCTTTTCCCCATTAGCGCCTATGGCAATTCGGCTTACGAAGGCTTTTCAGGTTACGAAAGCGGCCGCGGAACGAATTACTTTCGTAACCCGAGGCACCACTGTACAATAAAAAACAAACTAATCCCTTCCCAGCGCCCCAGCAATATAAAGCAGACAATAACAATAAGCAGTATCAATAGAGTGGCAATTAATAGGAAAACTTAAGAATGTTACAAGTCAAACAAGGTTCATAGAAAATCCTTTCCCCAACCCCTCAGCACAATTCCACAACAAAACAATATGTAGCAAATTAAATATAAACTTAACATAATACCTGATAGAAAAAAACATAAAAATAGCAATTACAATATGTCAAAAACCATAATCCATATAACATAAACTCCAAAAACTACAATTTATCACAGTTAATAAAAAACAATTATAACAATGTTCAAAGAAGTCAAAAACAGTTTCCACAACCGCCTGCCAAGCCAACGCCCCAGGAGTTGACACGGGTGCCTCCTCTCCTCCTCTTTCGAGCAAGGGACAGATGGAGTGGGGGTGAGGCACAAGCAGAGGTTTGAGGCCTCTGCCAGGCCAACGCCCCAGGAGCTGAGGCCTATACTGTAACTGAAAAAATGTAATAAGATCTTTATAATAACTCATCTTGGATATGGTTCCCCCCTCCCCCATATATGGCCTATTTTGAATAATTAAGAACCTCCATGCTGCACTGCCCATTGCTTGCATTCACATGACACAATAAACAGGCACCCTGTCTTATGCATTAGTAATATGCAACACTTGTAGCTTCATTCTGTGGTTTGTTATTGTGTTGTCTGGCAGCAGGGAGCTTCTCAATCTGTAGTTTGTCTCTTCTCAGCAAACCAGAGAAAGAACTGAGGATTTGCTCTTAGTTATTTTTCTGGTTTGTTGGAAGAGAACAAACCATCAAAGGGTAGCTGCCGGTTGGATAGAAGACAGTAGGTGGAATCCTGTTAGAGGCATACACTCACATAGCCTCCTGTTACACCAGTGTATGTTCCTTTGTGGTTACTGCAAAAGAAAGTGACGCAACCCCACTTGGAAAACTGTCCTTCATCAGTGCACTTCTAGAAGAATATTATGGAGCCGCAGAAAGTATAGAAATAGGCAACCAAAGTAATGGAGGCGCTGTAACACCTCTGTTACATGGAAAAGTTGCAATATTTGGGGCCTTATAAATTAGAAAGAAAGAAGGCTAGTAAGAGAAGACATGATAGTATGTATGTGTATGCATGCGTGTATGTGGGGCAAACTCATGAATGATATAAAGTTTTCTTAGTCAAGAGGTGCCTATAGCAGCACCTGGTAGACAGGTATATAATTATTTATTACACCAAGGTTATGTGTCTGTGAGATGGAGTAATTGGCCATTTAGCTGTTAGAAGCATAGACACTTAGGCTTGTGAGAAGCATGCGTCCATGGTGCAGAGGTTGCAGCTTTCACGCAACCTCTACAACAGTGATGGCGAACCTTTTAGGGACAAGTGCCCAAACTAAAAGGCCATCTGGCACCTAGTGTTACCTGGTACCGGGGGCAGGACTTTCAGGGAGGGGGTAAACAGGTCTTCCGGTGCAGGATGTCTGCCCTCTGGGGCAGGACTTCTTTCCCCTGTCCTCCTGGCCTTCACCTGCCTCTCCAGAGAGAGCTGAAGGCCCGGGAACAAGGTGGAACAGGTGCGTACCTTTTTCTCCTCTTCCTCCACACTCTCCTGGGCTTTCAGCAGCCTCTCCGAAGGCAGCTGAAAACCCTGGATGGCCAGGAAGGAGGACACGTGTCATAGGTTTGCCACCATGGCTCTCTAAAATAGGTAATCTACGTGAAACTGGACTACAATTTAATTTTTAAAAATATTTGAGGGCATACCTCAGTAATAGATATTGCCAACCAGAAAATGGCATGACGAACAGCTTAAAACCCTTAGTCAGTCAGTCAGTCAACCTTTATTAGGCATAGAAAAACAACATGCATTTACAATAAAACTTCAGGATCGTTATTAAAATTTAAGCCATAATCTTGTTGCCTCCACCAGAAAATTGGCCATTAACCTGGTAGTATGTGGGTTCCGATCTCCCAGTAAGTATTCCACTGATAACCCATCCAAACAGATATTCATTTCCAGCTTAAAACCCTTACTCCCAGTAACCAAAATCTAAGTAGAGGCATTTCAATCTTTTAGATTGGAAAAAAAATCATACAGTGGTGTAATGAGAAAGGGAACATGGCCTACTGAGGAAGGAACGTCAGGAGCTGGATTCAGCTCCAGGGTCAGAAGTTTCCGATGGCCTTTTGGATAGTTCTGGAGTAGAGTCATACTGGATTTATATTATCTCCAGTATTGGAAGCAGTGCACTCTCTTACAAATGGGAGGGTGCTGTTGTCTTCATATCTGTCTGCATTGTGGGCTTCCTTCAGGCACCTAGTTGGCCACTACAGGAACAGAATGCTGAACAGTCGCTCTGATCCGGCATGACTCAGATGATTTCCCCAGGAATCTAGAAGAATTATAGGTGTGCAATTCTGAAAGCCAAAGCTAGGCTGCTTGGTTGGAGTTTGAAAATCAGGATGTGGAGGTGATCCCCCCCCCATGTACATAGGCACACAGCTCTAAAAAGACAGTTGTAACCTGTATAAATAGGCCTTGTACGACAAATACAATTCATTTCTAAACAGTGAATCTGGTGAAGCTCAATACTTGAGGGAGTGCTTCTCCCCATATGTGCCTGCCTGAGGATTAAGGTCTCCTGGCAGGGGGGATGGGGGGGTCTCCTCCATGTCTCCTCAGTGGTTGGGACATGGGGAAAAGCCTTCTCATGGCACCCCAACTGTGGAATGTCCTCCCCTTGTTTAATTTGCTTTAATACTGTTTGTAAGCAGCCCTGAGATATTTTGATATAGGGTAGTGTATAAATATTTAAAATTATATGGAGAGCCAGTGTGGTGTTGTGATTTGAGTGTTGGGGTACACCTCTGGAAGTCAGGGTTCAAATGTATACACAACCATGGAAACCCACAGAGTGACCTAGCAAAGTCATTCTTTCAGTTTCAGAGAGAGGCAAAGGCAAGCCCCTCTGAAAAAATATATTTTTTTAATTTTTATTTTAAAAAAACTTACTTATCCTTGAAAGGGATTTGATTTATATACAGTAATGTTCCAGTATAAAAAAAACAGGAAAAAAGCAAAAGGAGGAAAAATAACTGCACTCGTAAATTTCTATAAAAGCTATCCAAATGTCCAAATATAGGTCCACTGGAAAATTTTGTCTATACAAAATTTAAAATGTTGCAAGCACTGTTAGAGTCTCTCCATTGGATCACAGCTGGAGAAAAAATATCTTCCAGTAACAAAGTATTAAACTTTAGCAGTCAATAGGGTGCAAAAAATCCACTTCCATTGGAAATTTGTTAATTTCCAAGAAACATATAATCAATTAAAAAGAGCATGCATATCCCTGAATATTGTGTAACTTTCCGAAACCAAATTTATTCATGTGGTTATTTCCCCCTCAAATGTAGCTACTGTGGGACAGCTCCAAAACAAATATGTTAAGGAAGCATTAGGAGTATTACATCTGCAACAATTTGCTGATTTAGGCCCTGTACAGACAGGCTAAAATAAAGCTGCTTCGGGTCACTTTGGAGGTATGCTGTTTAAATGATGCATGCTTCCTAAGAGCCTGGAAGCCACGCCAAACCACGCTACAGTCCTAAGGACTGGAGCACAGCTTTGGCGCAGCTTCAGGACTCTTAAGATGCATGTGACATTTAAACAGCATACCTCCAAAGTGACCTGAAGCAGCTTGGCCTGTCTGTATGGGTCCTTAGAAAGCCTTGAATAGACATTGTGGCAACCAATATATTGAAATATCAATTGTTGCTCTGTAAGATGTAGTTGTATAGCCATACTGCTTATAAATGTTAAAACTGAGAGCCATTGATTGGTTAGAATTGAATATTCCAATTCTCGGTTCTAAATATGACCTTGCATGTTATATTTATTGATAGATAACAGAAATGTATATACACTCTGACCCCTGTATCTGCGGGATTGGTAGCCAGGGTTTCACTTACCTTCATCCATAAAAATTAGGAATCTGGAGGTCCTCCAGAGTGACTCTATGGTCACCTTTTGGCAGAAATATAATGTTCACCATTATCCATGGTTCTTACTACCCACAGTAAGTCTAGGAGCGTATCCCACATGGATACAGTGTATATAAATTGTACATAAATTATTGGTTTGGATACTTGGTTGGCCTTAATTAACCTCTCTAATTTTAAAGGAAACTCAGATGCACCTGAAGTAGCAGGTCCAAATTGGGATTGTAACAAATGTTTCAGTTGTATATGTTGTCATTGAGCTGACAGAAGTAGTTTAAACTGCTCCTTCAAACAAAACTGAAAAACTAAAAAAACTCATGAACATCAAGTATCTGATTTAAAGTAACAATATCATTATTGGCTCACACCTTTCATAAAATGCAAAAAAAAAATCCATCGGTTATACCTTTATTGGCCAATCGTAATGCACAATATTCTTGTTGTAAGCTTTCGAAGCTCCATGGGCTTCTACTTCCAGCAAGATGTTACAAACCAAACAGGAGGAAAAAAACAATTGGAGATGGTTCCTTACCAATTTTCAAATCTGGATTTACCCATAAAGTCTATTTGGGATGAGAATATGTGTCAGATTGCAAATTATGAGACAATATTTGCCACACCGTTCTAACTGTGGAAATTGCTGGCAAAACACTGCCCATTAAAAAAACAATAATAATAATGAAATGAGAACCAAGTACTATGCATTTGAAAAGAGGAGCCAGAAATAAAAACCTACAAGGATGATCAGGGTGGATTATTAAGTGGATATGTCCAAATATTAATACAAGATAAAAATTAATACAAGATAACAGATATCCTCGATGGTATATTAGAAAATCTGGAAGGCCAAACCTTATAGATCTTCCCAGGGTAGCAATTTACATCCTTTTTGTTGAAATTCTAGATGATCCACCCATAAAACCCCTGAGTATTGCATTTAGTTTTTGAAAATACTTGCAAGCTATAAGCAGAGAACTTCCAAAAATAACAAACAATTCTAGGTATACCATATATACTTGTGGATAAATTGACCTCATGTATATGTCTAGGGCAAGTTTTGGGGTAAAAATTATGGATTTTAATATGACCTGTGGATGAGTCAAGGATAAGACTTAGGGGCATGTAATGAAGGATGTAAAGAATGAAGCAAAGCAGGCATAACTGTACTCACTCTAAAGCAGGGGTGGGGAACCTATGGCCCTCCCGGTTCTGACAAACTACTATTCCCATTGTGCCTCACCACCAGCCAAGCTAAAGGAAGTTTGAGTCATGAGCCTGACTCTTCCCTTTATGGTGACGTTATGCACATGTCAAAAAGGATGTAAAGGCAAGAGTAAATATTAACTCATATCAAAAAAGGAACCATCCCCTTCTCTCAAAAGGTAAAGGTAGTCCCTTGACATGAATGTCTAGTTCTAATCGACTGTAAGGGACAGCGCTCCTATCCGTTACTAAGCCAAAGAGCCAGTGTTGTCCAAAGATGACTCCAGTCGTCATGTGGCTATGCTGTTTTCTGAGCAGAATGGCAAAAGTCAAGAGCTTAATCCATTCCAGGAGAACCTAAAAGAAACACTGCCCCCCTTTACTGTCTTGGCGCTATTTTGAGGGAAATGGTGGCCATTGCTATTTGCAAGCCCAGACATTCAGAAAGGCCAGAAGTGGTGCCATGGCTCAGAGAATAGAGTGCTCCTTTTGGGTCCTCCCAGGACAGACTAAGCTCTCACCATTTGCCATTCTACTCAGAAGAGAGGATGGATGGTTCCTATTTTAATAAGAGTTAAAGTACTGTACTTAAATTGGCCCACGAATAAGATTTGGGGTCAATTTTTTGACTAAAATTTCTAGTTATGCATGAGTATATATAGTAGTTTCATCTTAATTGTGTTTACCTTACCCTACTCATCTTAAAGCCTACCCATCCCTCTAAATCTTGTGCAATATGTTTTACCAGCTTATGGTACTTATATTAAGATTAATCATCTGAGATAAATCCCTAGGGATAATTATATACAAATAAGTACAGTAATAGAATTTGGGCAATATTGAAACTGCCATGCTTTAAATACACTAGAGTCCATCTTGCCTCCCACAGGCTGGATTTCTGCCTTGGATCAGTTAACTGAATACTCAAGATATTTTGCCAAAATTATTAATCAGCTGCATCAAAACAGTGTTTCCTCCGAACAAATCTCAACCCCCCATGATAGGATTCACTGTGGGTTCACTGCCGTAAGTCAGAAACAACTTGAAGGCACACAACAGCAACAACATAGAATGATGCAGATAAGGGATACATCCTGATATCACATGTACACTGTTGGGGTCTGAGTTTGTGGTGATGGAGAATGAAATAATTCTTGGGGCAGTTTAAATGTCCTAATGAAAACATTGGCGCTTTGTAGACCTTCTGCTGGGGGGAAAAAGAAGAGCTGTTTATTGTAGATTACATTTGGAATACCATTTGAAATTCTGGTCTATACACTTCCAAATTTAATAGTGCAAGACTGGAAAAGGTACAAGAAAGGGTACAGCAGAAAATCTGTTGGCCACAGCCTCAGTCTACAATACAACCATACAATACAACCAGACTTGTCAGGCAGAGTCACAACTAATGACTATTAAATAAAGCATTCCTCAGGTTACAAAGGAGTGAGGAAAAAATAACAGATCCACAGGGCCATTATCAGTATCCGGGAATAATGTGCAAGACCAACCTAAAAGTGAAAAGGACAGAACTGGTTGTCATCTAGAATTCTCTGCTAAACTCTTGTTATTGTTATGCTAATTTCCCCACCAAAACAGTTGCCAGCAACAACAACCCATATAACAGAAATAGGAACTAGACTCAGATCCAAAACACACTGCAAAAGTAATCCCATTTGAGCCCACTTTAACTGCCCTTGCTCAATGCTAGGGAATTCTGGGAACTGTAATTTTGTGAGACATTTGACCTTCTATGTCAGAAAGCTCTGGTGCCATAACAAACTGCAATAGCTAGTAAGTTCTGTATAGTAGCAGCTTTCAGTCTGGCAACCTAGCCCTTCCTACAAGGGAAAAGAGTTTAGGAATATGAGTCTGATCTTGTTGGCTTGCATATGTGTGCATAATTATGAGATAATTATTTCATGCTTAACACCTTGCCCATATAATATATAATTTACACATTTGGTCGCTTGGTTCTCCTTTGGCTCTTTTCCTTGGTATTGCCTGCTCTACTTATATGTCATTTCTCTTTTTAAAATTGTGGGATAGTAGTAGTCTGGATTGGATTAATCTGTGGGAACTGAACAGCACAAGATAGTTTGAGTACGTGAGCACAATAGCTGCATGTTTTAGGTCAGATGACGGACAACGGCTCCCTTCATTCCTGAAAACTTTCCATCCTGGGTGGGGTGATAATGGTTTATACCATCCCTAAGGCTGGAAGCCAGTGCGAAATGGAAAAAAGGATTTCTGGGAGTGCACGTAAGAGCCAATGCAGCATAGTGATTAGAGCCTTTGGACTATGACTCTGGGGAGCAGTATTCGAATCCTGTCTGAGCCATGGAGACCCACTGGGTGACCTTGGGCAAGTCACACTTTGGGCCTCAGAGGAAGACAAAGGCAAACCCCCCTGAACAAATCTTGCCAATAAAGAAATAGATGATGAGATTGCCATAAATCAGAAACAACCTGAAGGCACACAACAACATTAGGGCAAATCTGATTTCCTGACTTCTTTCTATAGGCTCCACTCATGTGCCGTGGTTGTCATTTCAAGCACAGATAACCACCGCACAGTTTAAATACAAGTCCAAAACACACTGCAGAAATAATCCAGTTCGAAACCACTTTAACTTCCCTGGCTCAGTGCTAGGTAATTCTGGGAACTGTGGTTTTGTGAGACAGTTAGCCTCCTCCGTCAGAGTGCTACAATAAACTATGGTTGCCAAGAGTCCCTAGCACCGAGCCAGGGCAGTTAAAGCGGTCTGAAACTGGATTGTTTCTGCAGTGTGTTTTGGGCCATAGAGTAGTTTCTGGGCTGGGAAGAAAGAGCTGTGTTTCATGGGAGCTGAAAGGGTCATTGGCGGTTGTTCCACCAGAGCCTCCTTGGGAGGCCCCTTCTTCTGCCTGGGTCTCTCCCTGCTCTGAGCTCTCCTGGCTTCCCCCTGGCTTTCCATGTTGGCCTCCATCTCAGCTCCAGAGTTAATCATTCATCAGCATGATAATTTACCTATTTTTATTGGTTGTGAAAGGAGAGACACACACACAACCAAGACCTTTGAAATGTGAAGTAGAAAAGAAAACATCTTTCTGCCTTCAAGCACTTTCCCCTAGATAGGAATGTTTTCGTGCAACAGACCTGTCTTGTGAATTAGAGGCGAAAGACGTGTTTTGCGGAGGGTGAGCCGTCAGAGCAATAGCTATCAGATAGGCCGGGGCTGCAGGGAAAGGTGAGAGGACGGATTGCAAGCAGGGTTATCAGGTGTCCTCGCCCCAAAGGAGGACAAGGCCAAAGAAGAGCGCAATAATGGAGGAGGACACTCAAGGACAACGAGGACATCACCAAAGAAAATCGCAACACACACTAAATGTAAATGTGTGCTTCTTGGCCGTGCTCAAAATGGAGGACATTCAAAACGAGGACATGGCCAAAGAAAACACTATGTCGATTCACGCTGCTTAGTTGTGCTCAAAATGGAGGGCATTCAAGGAGCTCGAAACACTCTTGTAAATGCTCAAAATGGAGGACATTTTGGAGTTCCTGCTGGGGGGAGGGAGGGAGGAGGAGGAGGAGGCCGCCGGAAATGTAGGGCCAGGCCGGGAAAAGGAGGACGGTGGGAGGCTAGAAACTTGGGCAAAGGTAACGGGGCGATGGTTTCTGGATTTGGGCCCCAAAGAGCCTGGCTTGTGAGGAGGAGGGAGGCGTGCCCTGGCTGGCGAGGGGGCTGCTCTGGGACTAGGAGGGTTCTTGCGAAAGTCGGGCCTTTCTAAGCAGCCAAGGAGGATTGCGACACTGGGAAAGGCAGCGCATGAGGAGCATGGCCTCCTCCCCCGGCTGCCTCTGAGACAGGCTTTCTGTTTTGCTTCTGCATTTTATTTCATTTTACTGCCTCTCCCTTCCTCAGACGTAGCAGGCCTTGGAGGAGGAGGAGGAGGAGGAAACAATCCTCAGTCCAGCCTGACTAGAAAATCAGCCTTGTTTCCTCAGAAACCGCAGCTGCTGCTGCTGCTAGCAGAAAACACGTCAGGCTGGCCCTCCAACAACACGCACAGATGCGCCTTTGTAAAGCCCCGTCAACGCCGCCCTCTCGGGGAGGAGGAGGAGGAGGATGGGGCCAAGGCAAGCCAGGGAAGAAGCCCCGCTGCTCCTCCTCTCCCCCTTTCAGGGTGCTGCATGAGGGTTAGGACGGGCCTCGGGTTTTGTGTGTCTCAGGCCTTTTGTTTTCATAAAGTTTTAACCCTCCCTAATAAGTCCTTTCAGAGTCGCAACTTAACGTGCCCCTGCTCCAGGCCTCGCTTTGTTCTCCCCTCAGAGAAGAGGAGGACAAGGGGCCGAGCCGGGAAATGGAGGGACGTGGCTAAAGAAAAACAACACTCATACTGGGTGACTGCACAGGACGACAGTCAAGGAAGATGGAGGGGCATGAGCAAAGGAAAGCGAGAATATAATCATCATCATCATAATAGGAGGTTATCCAAATGTCCTAACTGCAAAGGAGGACAAGGGGTCACTAAATGTAGGACACTCGAGAAAAATGGACGTGAGCAAAGAACATCAGTAACAATAATAGTAAGTTGACCAGATGCCCTCACCACAGAGGAGGACATGGGATCACTAAATGTAGGACACTTGGGGAACAAAAGCTAAAACCAGCTCATGCTGGTGTCAAGTCATGCTTCTCGGGCGTGCTCAAAATGGATCACGCTGTGTCTAATCCCTCCTCGGGAGAGGAGGCTGAAATGTAGGACGGGGCCTGGGAAAGGAGGAGGACTGCCGGCCACCCTTTCTCGCAGGCGTCCTCTTCTTTTTCTTTACTTTCTCTTGTGTTTGTGCATATATTTTTAAAAAAACTCCTGCTCCTCTCCCCTCCATTTCCTCCTCCTCCTCCCTCCCCCTTTTTAATATAACTTCCAGGCGGATGAGTCGCAACTCGTTCTGCGTCATTAAAATGAGTGGATGATGATGATGATGGTGGTGGTGGTGGCTGAAAAGAGGATGGGAAATAATAAGGGAGGGAGGGGAGGAGGAGCGCTGCTGCTGCTGCGGTGGAGGAGGAGGAAGGGCGGCAGCCTCCCATTGGCCCTTTTCTAGGCTCCGGAGCAGCTGTGGGAGAGAGAGCTGCCTCCTCCTCAGCCTCGAAATGGCGGGAAAAGCAGACTCAGTCAGGGGCATCTCGGCCTCAGGCAGCCCCCAGACTTCCTCCTCCTCCTCCTTCTCCTCCTCGGGCCCAAGGTGGCCACACACACACATATGTCCTCCTTTTCCCAAGACAGCGTCCCTACTTTTCAGCCTCCCGTCCAGGAGGGGGGCCAACATTTCCCTCCCCATTTTGAGCATGGCCAACAAGCCCTGGCATTTACATTATTCACACAGGAGTGTGTTTAGGTTTTATTTGCTCACGTCCCCTACGTTTTTCCTGAATGCCCTCCATTTTGAGCATGGCTAAAGAAGCACGACTACATTTACATGAGTGTTTTTAAGCTTTTATTTGGTCATGTCCCTCCATTTTTCTTGGATGTCATCCATTTTGAAGATGATTAAGAAGCATGAATTTACATTTACATGAGTGTTTTCAGCCTTTATTTGGTCATGTCATGCCCCTTTTTCTTAAAGGTCCTTCATTTTGAGCATGACTGAAAACATACATTTACATGAGTCCTTTTAGCTTTTATTTGGTTATCTCCCTATTTTCTTGAATGTCCTCCATTTCGAGCATGGCTAAGAAGCATAAATTTATATGTACATGAGTGTTTTTAGCTTTTATTTGGTCCTGTCCCTCCACTTTTCTTGAGTATCCTCCATTTTGAGGTGCCTTGTTCTCCTTTGCAGTTCGGCCGTGGAGTCACCCGCCTTTGCTCTTTCCCCAACCACTGTTTTAGTTTTCTCAAGATAGCTTCTTTCAGCATATTCCATGATAGGAAACTGTAGACATTGATTCAACACCACTTTAAAGTGCTCTTTATTGTGTGCACATTCAAATTCTTTCCAAAGTGTTTCCAAAACCAAAATGTATGGTTTTTAAGTGCTTTTATCTTTTTAACTGTATTTTTTTTTTACCAAGTGATCTGTTTTAATATTGTAATAGCTTGAGTCTATTTTAATGGTCACTTTTGTGTGTTTTGAATTACACTGTGCTTTTACATTGTAAACCACTTTGAGTTCCTATTTGGGGGATATGAAGCAAGATTTTATTTATTTATTTATTATTTCTGACTTATGATCCTATCATGGGGTTTTCTTGGCAGGATTTGTTCAGAGGAGGTCTGTCATTGTCTTCCTCTGAGGCTGAGAGCATGTGACTTCCAAACTACATTCCCCAGTGGTTTTCATGGCCGTGTTGGGAATCAAGCCCTGGTCTCCAGAGTTGTAGTCCAACACTCAAATCGCTACAACACACTGCCTTGTCATCCTATGGGATCATAGGATTTGTAGTTTTGCAGGGTCTTTAGCTTTCTCTGCCAAAGAGTTCTGGTGCCTCACAAAACTACAAATGGAACCATGGCAGTTAAAGTGGTGTCAAACTGTATTATTTCTGCAGTGTAGATGCACCCATAATCTACAAACCAGTGTGATGTACTGTAGTGGTTTGAGCACTGGACTATGACTCTAGAGTTCAGATCTTTACTTGTCCTTGGAAACCCACTGGGTGATCTTGGGCAAGTCCTACTCTCTCAGCTTCAGAGGAAGGCAAAGACAAGCCTCCTATTATTATCATGAAATCAGAGTTGGAAGAGATCTCAAGGGCCATCTGGTACAATCCCCTGCCATGCAGGAACTCACAAAGCACCCCCAATAGATCACAACAGAAGAGCCACAAATGTGTCTGATTAAGGAAAGTTAGACAATTTAAGATCAAAAGGGATCTTGGAGTACCTTTGAGATGGAGAGAGGTTTGTAGCATAAGCTTTCTAGGCTAAGTCTACAGATGCAGTTATTATGAAGTAGTCTATGGTGGCATCCACACTGCAGAAATAATCCAGTTTGACTACACTTTAGGGTGTGGGGTGGTATATGTTGTTGATTCTGGATTTAGGATGTCTAGTTCAGATTTCATGTAGACCTAAATACCCTAAAGGCACCTCATCTTGTCTGATCTTGGAAGCTAAGCAGAGGTCAGCCCTGGTTAGTAATTGGATGGGAGACTATAAATGGATACCAAGTACTTTATAATCTGTATTTCAGAGTAAAGAACTGGCAAAACCACCTCTGAGTATTTCTTGCCTAAAACAACCCCATGAAATTCATGGGGGTCACCATACATTGATAGACAACTTGGGAGCACATGCACACAAACTTCAGATGCAAAGCCTGAATTAGGATCGTTACCATTTCTTATCTTGTATTCTGTCTCTGTAAACATGAGACTAATGGTCTTCCTCAAAGTGTGAGAAGAAATATAACAGGGCAATATTGTAAACTTTGAGCATCAGTGTTATTGTGTGGTGTAAGTAAAAATACTTCTATATATTCCATTTCTATAAAAACAGTCTCAGTGTTTGCTACTGCTTACTGGGTATGATTGCAGAAAACTGCAGAAGAAAAGGTGTGAGTTGCAAATGCACATGAGACTGTCTTGTGTGATTTACACACATGCGCACACACATCTTCTAATAAAAGGTGGAGAAAACCAGACATTGAAGTATAAAACTTCAAAAAACATCTATTAAACATCAAATCCTGAAGGTGAAATGGGTATGTGTTGGGTGTTTAAATCATAACAAAAACAAAAAGGATTTTATCACATTGACAGCAGAGTTTGATAAGACACTTGTTTGTTTATTTATTTTATTTATTTTCACAGCTTATTTCCTACTGATGAGAAACCCATGAGTTTAAATTTTAGATTGAGAGCTACTTTTAACATATCTGTTCTTTCCCTGGAAGTGTCAAGTAAGAAAACAACTTGCAAAACAGTATTCAAATGCCCCCCCCCCATATGTAGGAGGGACAAATGTTGTGACAGGGCAATTACTGATTAGGTGCTGTCAGTCTCCTCAGATGAATGCATCTTATTTGAATTTCTGCAGTGATACAAAGTAAATTGGAATAGGTTAATAAGTTTAACTCTGCAGAGCCTTTTAACTGAGAATATTTAATTAAAGAGGCAAACTCGTATTCTGTTTTCAAACCTGATGTTTTTGTCTGTGTTGCTGATGGGGTTAAATATGTCCAAAATACAATGACAATGACTTAGTGTTTTTGGAAGAAATAAACACATTTGGACGAAAAGTGCAGTCTGAGAATTTCATTTGTAAGAAAACCTTCCAGTTTGCTCTTCCCTCCCCCCATGCTATTATTGTACTGCTAGACTGACACCCACTGGCAACAGTCTGGGTTCACTGAGCAAAAATGGACTATTTTGTTGAGTTTGGACTTAAAATGCAGAAGAATTTAAAATTAACTTGAGAAGAAAAAGTCATAACACTGCATTTTAAATCTTGCACAGGTGTATGTTTTGGTGGGCAGACCTTTGCTTTGGGCAGTTGCTTTAGTGAGAAAATAGATTGTATCTGTAGCAGGCCTTTAAAGGGTATGTACTACAGATGTTTTATTTTGCTATGTATGGGAAAAGATAGGATTAATTGTCAAGTTTTGTGATCAATTTGATAGGGATAGTGACTGCATTACAGCAAAGTAAAGGCAAGGGTGTCTACTTGTATAGAACATTTTATATTGAGGTAATAAGGCTAATTTTACCAAAATTCACTTACTCAGGTACTAAGATCAGAGTTTTAACCTACAGCAACAGCCCAAGAAGAACACCATGCAGGTGGTAGATTGTTCTGGTTGCCAAACAGGCTAATTTCCAAGCTTGTTAATTAGGTTAGATTTGGACCTTGGAATGCTACTGACAAATAAAACTTTGAACGTTGGTTATTAAATGTTACTTCACTAATTAACATGTTGCTAATACTGTATGTTACATAGATATTAGTATGTATGTATTACCCCATATTTTATTATTATTATTAACCTTTATTTATTAAGCGCTGTAAATTTACACAGCGCTGTACATGCAATCTTTTTAGTTAGACGGTTCCCTGCCCTCAGGCTTACAATCTAAAAAGACATGACACAGAAGGAGAAGGGAGTGGTGGAGGGAAAGGGTAAGAGGTCCAGCAGTTCCTCTCTACCTCCGAGGCCTGGACCAAGGCAGATGGACTGGAGGGAGGGCTTGGCTTCAAAATGGAAGGTTAATCTTCATCCAGGGAAAATACATACTCTCACGTAGGATAATACATATACAAGACTTAGCAATACAGGAAATGGTTCGATAAACAGGCAACAAAAGAACATCAGATAGTAAGCGCCAATTATGCAATGCCTGGGAAGGCTTCTCTGAACAAGAAGGTTTTCAACTCCATTTTGAAGCTAGTTAAAGAAGTGATGGCTCTTGCTTGTGGGGGAAGAAGGTTCCAGGAGTGAGGGGCAGCAAGTGAAAAGGGGCAAATCCGGGATGGGGCAGAGGAAATCCTGGGCTGGGACAGGAGCCCTTGACTACCAGAACGGAGGGCCCTGGTGGGAAGGTGAGGAGAAAGAAGGTCTGATAAGTAAGGAGGGGCCAGTCCATGGAGGGCTTTGAATGTCGACAGCAGGAGCTTATACTGAATGCGGAAAGGGAGAGGGAGCCAGTGAAGGGATGCCAACACAGGAGAGATGTGGTCAGAGCGGTGGGTGGAAGTGATAATGCGTGCAGCTGAATGCTGGACAGAGATTAAAGGACGGAGATGAGAAAGAGGAAGCCCAGCCAGGAGGACGTTACAGTAATCCAGTCGTGAGATCACTAGGGCATGGACCAGGATCTTGGCAGTAGAGGCGGAGAGATATGGTCGGATGTTTAGAAGTAATGTGTAAACAGTCAATTTACATGCATGTATGTAAATACAACTAATAACATTGCTAGTTGTTACATTATTTTGCTAAAACAATGGTATTTCCCCCCTCTTTAATCCAAAAGCCATACATTACTAGTAGCATCATTATCTGTAATGTGTTACTTCCAAGCTCTGTTTAGATACTGCCTCATGAATGAAATAAAATTGTGTCTGTTCATGTTTTGACAGTAAAGTATGTGAGGCTTTCCACATTTAGAATACACACACACACACACACACACACACACACACAGAGAGAGAGAGAGAGAGAGAGAGATGGGAAGCCTCAATACTGGACAGGTATTTGTAAACTCCATAATTTTACTAATTATAGTAAAAGTTATCAACAACTGGTTTCTTTTGCTGTGAACTACACTGTCTTAATTTGCAAGAGCTATTTTTTTGGTTCAAAAAAGGGGTGTGCAGTACATTTGTATGCATGAAATGGCCTCTAAAAACATGAAAGTGTTGAAAAGATCTGCCAAGGCTAGATAGTCTAGAGATTAAAGCAATAGCCTTTCACCTTTGAGCCTGCACTTTGAGTCTTTCCTCAAAGCCTATGTAAAATGAGCTGCTTGGTCTAAGCTCAGTCTTCAGTGCTTCCACCCTAGAGTACGGGACTGATGCAAACTTCATAATTGGAGAATATAGATTCGGTTGTGGGATTTGGGAAGTGCCTAGGGTGCATTGTGAAGTATTTATACTTTGGTTACTTTTATGGATTTTTACATATGTAGGGAGATAAAATAATGAAAAATTATTTCTACATAGACCACAAAACCTGCTGCTTTTCACACTGGATACTGCCATGTACATGTCTGAGCCAGTGCCTTAATGTTGTATGTTAATATGAATGTCAGCACTCACTAGCTATCTCTTTGTTTAAACTGTGTTAACATGTAATAGGTGATCACACACCTTTAGTCTGAAAGGTGATTATTCTGAGAGGACTCTTTTTTGTTTTTTAATATCATTAGGTTCTTAACAATTTATTTAATGGATCTACAGTGAACCCATCCCTTACACAGGGATCTGTTCCGGACCCCCATGTACTGCGATGCTCGATCCCCATGGAAAGCAATGAGGCTTGTATGCGTGGCACATGCGCCACGGGCGCACACACCATAAACGGAAAGCTGTGTATGGTTCACCCGTGTATGATGCAGGTGCACTGTACTTTCATTTGGGAGTGGTAGCTTCCCTGACATGGTCATTAAATTTGGGACCAAGAAGGATTTTTCTGTTAAACTGGGTTAACTCTTCCATAATAGGACATGATTTGGATTGCCTTTTGTCACTGAAAATTGTTTATTTTGTTGAAATTTATATTTCATATCACATTTTTTCCAGAATAAAAAGCTGGTTTCTGGCAATATAACTGAAGCATATAATTTAAGGTGTTCAGAAGAGATCTAGAGTGTATCATAAAAGGGTGCATCATAGTTGGGTGCAAGGAGAAAAATCTTTCTCAACTTGTTTCTGGATTTGTCCTAAATTTAAGGGCAAAACACTCTTTTTTTTGTTTCAGGATAGTAGTGCAAAGGGAGGGTGATCAGTCTAGATGGTGACTGATAGGTGTCAGGTGCAAATACTGTTTATGTTATTCTACCTTAGATGTACACACTCTTCTTGGAATCTCCTGGTGCTGCCTTTTTGCATTTCATGTATGCTAGCCAATCTTCAGTACAGGAATAGGAATCTAAGACTAGTTTCTTAAACTATCCTCCATTCTGAACATACATTGTACATATCTTTTCTAATTACCTAAGTGCTATTTTCCATCATTGAGTACCATAATGTGAATTTCCTGATCACCTTCCTTTGCACTACTATGCCTTCCAAGCTGGCCATAATAATACATGAAAATGTCACGTTAGAAAACAGTTTAAATCTAATTTATATGAAACCATCTGATGTCCTTTGAGTCTCATGTCATAGCTTAATAGTTATTCAAAATCAGATTCTCAGCCTTCAGAATGCATGAAAGCAAAATGTTAATGTTGTCCCATAATTTTTTTTGCTTTACTTTTAATTAAACGTTACTATCATCTGCACTATATTTTTCATCTAAAAAAACAGAAGCCTATACTGTGATCAATTGAAAGCAGTCATACCATAAAACCCATAAGCCCCAAGTCCTGATCTTCCAGTAAGAAGTATTACTGTTTGGAAAAGAGACTGCAGTGAACTGCAGATTAGGGTGTATAGCATGTTTGGCTTTCATATAATTTCTTTGTCCTTGTGTTATTCTGGAGAGTGAAAGGAAGGGTGAATGCAATTTATTGTAGCCCAGGAAAGGGCAATGCAAATTAAAGCTTAATGTACCTAAAACTGGAGCTTTGATTGAAGCCTGAATTTCAGAATAAATCCTTTAGGGACCTCTGACATAGAAGGGCCTTCTTTAGTAGGAAAAATGAGAGCAGGCAAAGAGGTACACACCTAAAATTATAGAGCATGCTTAGGGTAAACCATTCCCTTCTTGAGGAGTATAAACTCACCAAAATGTCCTGTCAGGTGTACTCTCTTTGCTTTGCTTTGCTTTGCTTTGCTTCCCAGTTATGAAGACAACATTAGTAAATGGATTTGTCTGCGGCTGAACAGAAGTAAATGCAGATGGAAAGAACTGGATGTTTTCTGGTTGGAATTTTGCTTCTTTTCCTTGCTTTCTGCTCACTGATAGTTTAATAAGTTGTACTCCACAATCCTAGAGCAGTGAAAGCAGGAAATCATTTGACAGTATAGGCAGAGTCACTAAGAGGTAAACTAGGGGCCGAAGCATATCATAGCATCCACACCCCAGAAATAATCCAGTTTGGCACCATTTTAACAGTTATGACTCAGTGCTATGTAATTCTAGTTTACTGAGAAATTTCACCTTTATCAGAACTCTGGTGCAACAACAAACTACAATTTCCATAATCCCATAACACTGAACCATGGCCCTTAAAGGGGTGTCAAATTAGTTTAATTCTGCAGTGCAGATGTAGTCCTTGTGGGCCTCTATCTCCATCCAGATGTGGTCAGCAGTAAATAACATAATATATTTAAGTGGGTGGAATCTAAACTATGTTGTTTATGATATATTATTTAATTATGACAAGCTATTAATAATAATAGATAAACCAATGTTAGTGAAAGAGCCAGCATGGTGAAGTGGTTTTACCATTGGATTGTTACTCTGGACACCAAGCTTCAAATGCCCACGTAGCCATAGAGATCCATTTGGGGGTCCTTGGAAACCTCACCTCAGGGCTGCCTTGGGTCACCATAAGTAGGAAATGACTTGAAGGCACATAACATAAGAGGAATATTTTGCAATTTCAGGAAATTGCAATCATTATAGCATTTATGTACATTTGTTATCAAAATTAAGAGCAGAAATCACATTTGCATAATTGAAACAAATCCTTTATTACAACTCATCCTTTAGATGTCAGATGTAGCTACAGTTACACATGCCTTGACTACATCCCATTTGTACTACTGCAATGCACTCTTTGTGGGGCTGCCTTTGGAAACTGTTCAGAAACTTCAGCAGGTGCAAAACATCTCAGTGAGACTGGGGCCAGTTACAGGGAACATATAACTCCATTATTGAAACAGCTTCATTGGCTACTAGTTAATTTCTGGGCACAATTCAAGGTGCTGGTCATGACCTATAAAGCTCTATACAGCTTAGATCCAGACTACTTGACAGGCCACAGCTCCCTATACAAACCTGCAAGGATTGTGTGCTCTAGTTATGGTTTTTGTAGCATTTGTATGCTATATGTAATTTTATATTGTTTTTAGCTAGATGATTTTAATTGGTTTAAATTTTTTATTGTAAAGTTCTAAAAATGATTTTATCTGCGTGAGCCACCTTAGCAGCATATAAATTAATTAAATAAATAAATAACCTGATGCATAAACAAGTGGCCTACTTGAACATGATGACCAGACATCTTCCTTTGTTAGGACACACCCTACATTTCAGCCTTCTCTCCAGGAGGAATTTCAAAATGTACTCCATTTTGAACATGACTAAGAAGAATGAATTTACATTTATATTAGTATTTTCTAGATTTTGTAATGGCCTAGTGTCCTGCATTTTGCAGTGGCTTATCTACCGTTGCAGTAAGACAACTAGTCACCCTGTAACTTGAGTGACTCTTCTTTGCTTTTGTTTGGAGGAACTCAACAGTTGAATTGTCAGTACAGTATGCTTAACTTGTGGTTGCTCGATGTGGCTTATGTGGATATAACTCTGTGTTGCTGGAGTAAGGCACCTTTGCAGGAATCAATTGTTACTAATTTGATTTAATATGGTGTACAGTTTTGACTGGGGCGGGGTACAGACTGCCAGAAAGAGGCGGCCAGGAGCCGCCTCTCTTTTTCGCGTAGCTGTGCCGCAGCAACCAAATTGCACGGCGTGGTTGCATGAAAAAAGGAGTGCTGAAAAGCAGCTCCTTTTTGCGCCACTGTAAACAGCTGGTGGCATGTGAGCACGTCGCTGCCACATAGCTCCATTTGGACGCTACACAGCAGTGATGTCATAGCTGTGCGCGCCGTCTGGATGGTGCTGTACAGCTATGCCGTCGTGGTGACATGCCAGGGTTGTGGGGCGTGTGCATGCACTGCCCCGAGGCAATCCTAGCACATTGCCATGACGACGCAAAGGGCCTGTCTGTACAGGGCCTGTGATTGTCAAAGAATCCTGAGTCTTTGAAATATACCATATAGGCTTCAAGTTGGATATTGTGGTAAATGTTGGAGCACAATTCTCCCTCATACTTTGTACTATTGCATCTGCTTGTTGTCCCTCATAATTTGTAATCCTCAGATATGGAGCCAGCCTGGTATTGTGGTCTGGGCTGATTTAGTTCAAAATCAATGACTAATGTCAATAAAAGCCTGGATGAAGATGAACAAACTGAAACTTATTCCTGCTTGAGAGGTGTTCCTAGTCAATCAAAAGGTCAGAAATGACTTGGTCGGGGAACAGGAATTCAAGATATGCTCGATGGAATTACGCTGGCCTTGATTACTCAGGTTTGTAGTTGGATTCAACCACAAACCTGGACACACAGCTTATGGCAGTGCCTCTAATAGAGTGCTCAGTGGACCATTCCTGGAGTTTTCAGATCTTACCGTGGTGACATATCCCTTAGTTCAGTCTTGTTTGGACTACTATAACATTTGCTTTGTGAAAGTCTGAGAGCCAGCATAGTGTAGTGATTTGAGTGTTGGACTATGACTCTGGAGACCAGGGTTCAAATCCCTGTTCAGCCATGGAAACCCACTGGGAGACCTTGGGGAAGTCACACTCTCTGAGCCTCAGAGGAAAGCAATGGCAAAGAACTCTTTGAACAGATCTTGCCAAGAATGCCTTGTGATTGTGTTGTCTAGGGTTGCCATAGGTCAGAAATGTCTTGAAGGCTCACAACAACAAAAACCAAGAATCATTCCAGATCATATTCAGGGTATAGACTAGGATAATAAACCTTGCAGTGTGTATTGTGTCCTAGTCATTGAAAGGGAACATGAGGATGTGACTGAAGTCAGAACTAAGAAGAATTATTAAAACTGTTTTAAATTATTTTAAATAAATCTATTTAACAAACAAAACCTGTGTTTAAAATAATATAGCTTTAATTGAAAGAGGAGTTCTGTTTTGGATAGACCTTTAAAAGCATACTGAAACATTTCCCTGATTTTCAAAGTGCCTCAGGGTTTATTTCAAGATTTGCTGTCACTAGCATTGTATTAAAAATGCTAGACTCAAGGCTTCTTCCCATACTCATCTCCTCCAAAATCCTTCACAGTAGAACTTTTGAGCGTATTCTCCTTCTCTAACAGTCACATAAGGTGGGTGCAACACTACAAGTGCGACTTCTGAGGTAGGTGTCACATTACATAATTTGCAAAGACAGTTTGTGTTCCTTTATTGTATTGCAATGTGATATAAGAAGATTGTGGTTAACAGTGTGTAAGGACAGGAATAGAATGGTGACTGGCATTAATTTACATGTAAATGTTGAATAGTGGGGAATGAGTAGATTGGGAGGTGGTGTTAGAATAATGTGATGCAAGTGGCAGACAGATTGGGATTTGAATGAAGGTAATTAGAGAAGGGGAAAGTCTTGAGGTCTAAGGAAGGACTGAGGCTGCATATAAAAGAAAGCAGGTATTTATATGCCGGAGAGTAAAGAGTGAAATAATATCTATATGTGTGTATCATCTGAAATTGTACTTAAATGAATTGCATATTTTGTTTCACATAGTATCTGATCATAGAATCATAGAGTTGGAAGAGACCACAGGGGCCATCCAGTCCAACCCCCTGCCATTCAGGAAATCCAAATCAAAGCATCCCCGACAGATGGCCATCCAGCCTCCATTTGAAGACCTCCAAGGAGGGAGACTCCACTACACTCAGAGGGAGTTTGTTCCACTGTCGAACAGCCCTTACTGTCAGGAAGTTCCTCCTAATGTTGAGGTGGGATCTCTTTTCCTGCAGTTTGCATCCATTGCTCCGGGTCCTAGTCTGGAGCAGCAGAAAACAAGCTTGCTCCCTCCTCAATATGACATCCCTTCTA
>NC_056522.1:81342467-81380396 GCF_019175285.1 Sceloporus undulatus | reverse complement strand
GTCGAATAGCCCTTACTGTCAGGAAGTTCCTCCTAATGTTGAGGTGGGATCTCTTTTCCTGCAGTTTGCATCCATTGCTCCGGGTCCTAGTCTGGAGCAGCAGAAAACAAGCTTGCTCCCTCCTCAATATGACATCCCTTCAAATATTTAAACAGGGCTATCATATCACCTCTTAACCTTCTTTTCTCCAGGCTAAACATCCCCAGCTCCCTAAGGCGTTCCTCATAGGGCAAGGTTTCCAGACCCTTCACCATTTTAGTCGCCTTCCTTTGGACACGCTCCAGTTTCTCAATGTCCTTTTTGAATTGTGGCGCCCAGAACTGAACACAATATTCCAGGTGGGGCCTGACCAGAGCAGAATATAGTGGCACTATTACTTCCCTTGATGCAGCCCAAAATCGCATTGGCCTTTTTAGCTGCCGCATCACACTGTTCACTCATGTTCAACTTGTGGTCTACTTGGACTCCTAGATCCCTTTCACATGTTGTCTCCTTAAGCCAGGTGTCCCCCATCCTATATCTGCATTTCATTTTTTTGCTCTAAGTGCAGTACCTTACATTTCTCCCTGTTGAAGTTCATTTTGTTAGCTGTGGCCCAGCTTTCTAGTCTATCATGTACTGATCATGTACTGTATCAATATTATACATAGTGGTGGTGCCTAAGAGCTGTGAAAAACAGCTTTGTATATAGTCTTGGACTCCTGGTCCACTAGAGATCCTGATGGCAGCAGTACCGTAGGGGGACTAATGGTTTAAGATAAAATCACCAGAGGTGGTCCTTATCAGTGGATTAGCAGAGTGGTGGAATCACAATGGAGAGTCACCATGGCAAAATGGCCTGACTCTGGAGACTAGGATTCGATTTCCCGTTTACCTTTGAAAGCCACTTGGTGACTTTTGGCATGTCACATGCTCTCAGCCCAAGGGGAAGGCCATGGCAAACCTCTGAACAAATCTTGCCAAGAGACCCCATGATAGATTTGCCATAGGGTTGCCATAAGTCAGAAATTAATTGAAGACACACAACCACAACAATAACCAAAATGGTGATTGTATCAATTTCATGGCTAGAAACCTTCTACTACTTCCCTTCTTCCTCCTAGCATAAACTCTTTCCAAAGAAAGGACACAGTGCCTATGTGTTGATCCTCTTTCTTGCCTGGGGTTGCAGCAGCCAGGACAAGACCAGTGCTTCTAGGGCACTCCACTGAGAATTTCCAAACAAGAAGATGTTCACATTACCTTTTTAAAAACTAAAGGATCTGATCATTCCACAGTTTCATGATTATGCTTCTGTAAGAAAGTTATGGATGCTCTTTTCAAGCTGATTAGTGGGGAATGGATTTATACCGTTCTTAGTGTAGTTGGGCTCCAAGTTGTTCAAAGGTAAAATTAAACACCCACACTTTACTGTTGAGACATAGTTTCCATATTGCAACCAACTTTTTCATCCCAGGCCTTCAAGAGTTGCTTTGCCTTGAGAGACATAAACCCAGCTGGTGTTTTCGAAGAAGGATGGTATGACTATTTAATAATGCAAGGCCATCACTTCCTGCAGTGGCCAGCCACAATTGGAAAGGAATGACATTTTTCAGATAATTGCTATGGTTAATTGGTAAGAGACAAAAAAAATTGAGTCAATTTACAGTTGTGAACACTGATAATTTCATTCTTTTTTCTTGCTTATCTCGCTCATCAGACTGATAGGGGGAGGAATAATCAAAATAATGGAAGAGAACAAAGCCCTTACCTAGTTTACTTATCTGGAGTAGGAGTTGCACTTGGAATATAATTCCACCACCAGTTAAGCAGGCGGCTTGGGGTAACATCAAGGTGCTCTGGTTGGAAATGGCGAGCAAGCTGAAGGATGATGTAGGGTCCTTTTCAGACATAATGATCCTGGCTTCATAACACATGAAATTAGTATCAGGATCATGCATCCTACTTTCTCCTTGTGCCAAAGGTTTGTTACTTTGATCCGGATTAAAGAAAACCTAAAGCTCTCCAAATCCTGGGTGCTTTAATCCTTCCTAAAATAAGCCACAGTGTCACATTTTGTCTGAAATGGGAAAGTGAGGCTCAGTTTTGATTAACTAAACATGCTCTGAAAGCACAATTTAATCCTGGCTAGTAAACTGGCATTGAGACACAATTTCTTCTTCTAGGCCACAAATTAAAGTGACGAAGCAAGCATGAGAGGTGAGAGAGGACTATATGAGCACCACACTCATTACTAATTTTGGATTGTTATATCCAAGGTATGGCCCCATTTTTGCAGCATCATTAATCCTCCAGGGCTCCCTCAAACAATAGCAATTACCTGAATACTACAATTCCTTTCAAATTGTGGCTAGCTATGGCAGGACGTGATGATCTTATATTGTTAAATAGTCATACCATAATTCTTTGCTCAGAATCACCAAAATACCCTCAGATTTCCCCCTCCCCCCGATGCCTTGTCTTGATTTTTTTTACTAACTACCACACCCCCATTGGCTGAAAAGTAATCCAGATAGAGGCCAGAAGGGATATAACATCACTTCCAGATCACTCACAAAATGCTGGTGTATTCAGCTGAACACAAGGAAAATTGCCCCCTGCCCTTCATAAACTTATCTACCCCACTGCAGCATGAAAGCATGACTTCAGATGATGAGATTAATGGTTGGTTTAACGTCGTCTGCATTTGGCTACTTAGAGCCTGCTTTTCAGTGTAAAACAGGATGGGCAACTGCCAACAGACACTGGGCACAGAAAAGGAGAGGGATGCAAAAAGGCCACCCAAAGCAGCAAAATCGCAAGCACCTCTCCCTTTTGGCAATAGGATTATTATCAATTTTGGAGGAAAGTTGGGAGGTGCAGTGTCCCTTGAGGGCTTCAACACAGTGTGGATGGCTGCTTGCATTCCACAGACCACACCTAACCCATTGCTATTGTAAAAGAACAAACCAGCATCAAAAACATTGGATTAGAAATATCATACAATAGCTGTAATTTGCAAAAATAGTGAATGTTTTGAGTCAACATGTTTGGAAGCACTAGGGCTATTTATTTATTTAGATCATACGATAAAACCATATTCTGCCCATTAATGCTAAGTTTTGTTCTAGAAATTTCCAAATAAGTAATGCTGAAGCCCTCTATGCACTTT
The DNA here is from genome assembly GCF_019175285.1 of Sceloporus undulatus. Lineage (NCBI taxonomy): Eukaryota > Metazoa > Chordata > Lepidosauria > Squamata > Phrynosomatidae > Sceloporus > Sceloporus undulatus. Next base: position 81,377,245 of record NC_056522.1, on the reverse strand, counting down.
TCCTAGGGATCCCATTGAAATCTATTGATGTTATTTCTGAGTGATGGTTCTGTAGGTCTTCACACAAATGATGTCACTCACTGTCTTTACATGTATAAAAAGAAATCAAGATATCCTTAATTTAACAGTTTCTCCTCTATCTCTAGTAGTTTTCAATAGTTTCAAAGGTATAGGGAATGCATGACTAGAGGTGTCATGTTCTTGGGCTACAAAAACAATATGTATTAATTGTAATAGCAACTAATTAGTATGCACCCTTCTTCAGGAAATATATTAATTAGAAAATTGGAAACTTGATTTAAATCAATTATTTAAATCATGTCATTTTCTTGGATGATTTAAATCACTTTGATTTTAAATCAATCTGCCCTGCTTTCCACAGTTCCTTTTTAATTCTCCCCATTCTCCTTATTAAAATATATGGAGAACACAGCAGCTCAAGGACACAGCTTACTGAAACAGGTCTCCACTTCTTTAAACAGTGTGGTTACATGCTCCCTGGTAATATAAATCTGTCTTGCTGATTTGTAGAAACATCTGCATATTGACAACAAATTGAGGAAGTCATTCAAAAATATTTTTACAGCATTTACCTATATTTTAATGCAAATTCAAACATGTTTCTTTTTGACTCAGTTTTATATACCTTATTAAATTCTATGTACCTCTGGCAAAAAAAAAATTCTTTGTACCTCTGGCAGTGGGCAAGCAGATATTGTATAACTGAAAGCAATTGTCATCAACAGCATGAGAAATGCCACTAATTCTAACATGCTGGTTCTAATGGGAACAGTTTAAAGAGGCAATGAATATTTGGCCATCAAAGCATTACGACAATCGCTTTCCTTCCAGATAGAAAACATGAGTTACCTAAAATCAGAACAAACTAGTCTTCTAGGTAAATTTTCCCATCTAGGTAAGGTCTGGTATACACTAAAATTGTGTACTTTTTGCTAGAATGTAGTGTTCAAATAGGACTGTGCTATACAAGCATCTTTGTTGATCTGTGTAAACCATTACTGTTTGTAAAGGCTGTATTCATATTCAGTGAAGACAAATAATCAAGACATCTTAACTGTTTTCAACCTTACATCATAATAAATATAAGCCTATGATTATTTACTATTAGAACATAATATTTGTGAGGGAGGGAGTGGGAAGAAATAAACACTTTTTGCTACCACTATAAATTGTGACATAATAATTCACTGAAGGCCTCAGGGAATTCCCAAGGATTAGGGTCTAAACCTCCCAAGTACAAACAGTACATTCTAGCCACAGACTTTTGCCCACAACTGCTAAACTGCTGCATTGATATTTATTGGTTCAATACAATAGATTTTTGATGACTTGTAGAAGACTTGAGAAAGGGTAGTCCCACCTGCCACAGGAATGTTTGTTTGAAGGTTATGTGCTCAAATGTTTTAGTGCCAACACTTAAATTATGATTTCAGAATACAGTCACCCCACCTACCGTAACTCATGGATCTGAGATCCACAACCTTGAATATCCATGGAGGGGTGAACACCATTATTTTCAATGGCACTTGCACCCAAGCATGCGGGGGGGGGGGGTGCCCTCTTCAAGCCTATGGGACTTGAAAATGCGTGAGCCTCCATTTTTGCGGAGGGGTCTGGAATGGATCCCCTGCGAAAATGGAGGGCCAACTGTACTTAAATTTAGCAATGTAACCTTGCTGTGTAAAATGGACAGCATAGTCCTGGGAATTTATACTACAAAGGCCCAAATGGGATGAATAAAAGTTCCACAAGAATACTGTCAAGTTCTTAAAAACATCTCTGTTTATCTTGCTAGAATTTGCAAAGGGCACATTCCCAGTGTAAAAGTAAGTTATACTAGTATATTAAAATTACAATAAAATCCCTCCTTATTTTCTGTGGGAGCAATTTAATTTTCTGTGACCTTACAGCAGGATTCTTCATGAGGACTAGAGAGATGTATATATATTTACACATGGATATGTTTTGCCATTTCTGAATCAAACTGTTGATTGTGCAGGGGAAGAAGGAATGGCATGCTTTCAGTGTTTTCACTTGAAAACACAATTTGACAGCATGGCTGGACTGTATTCCACAGATGTTTCCAGCATTGAAGCAGGGACTGGTTGCTTTCTCCAAACAGTGGCTGCAGATAGGGAATAATGCCCTTCACATAGCCCTCCAGGGGTAAAGCTTGGGAAAGGAGAAGAGGCTGAGTTAAGCTCCCCTGAGTTAATTTGAAAAAAAAAATGTTTTGTCTTACTTAAGGGTAGGGCACACATTTTTAATGCTGAAGGCTCCAGGTCTAGCTTGGCATCCTAGGCAGGGCCACAAATACTCCTGTATGAAAATGTGGAGAGCTGTTGCCAGTCTAGGCTAGATGGACCAGAAGCCTGACTCAGGAACATAGGAAGCTCATAGTAATTAATAAATCAACTACTGTTAACAATTCACTAGCTTTGTTCTGAGTTGCTGTATTTTAGAAATATAGCTCTCTTCCAAATGGTACAGAGGGTCATGGGCCATATAATAGATAGATTGTGGATATTCCACATCCTAGCCCCTTTGTTTCCCTGACACACCCAGAGAAATGCCAGGCCTGCTCTAATCTATTCCCTCACGTTATAGTCAATAGAAGTGATGAACACAAAGTTGTCACCTATTCCCTGCCTTTCCCACAATCAAACATCAGTGCTTCTGTAGGAAGACCTGTCCAGAGCTTCCTCCTGCCCCAGCCTTAAATGTACAGTACAATTGTTCAGTTGTGTAAACTAATAATCGTATTTAGGACAATTTAAACAATTTCTTTTTAAAAGAAGATTAAGGAAAAGCATAAAACTTAAATTTCAGTTATGTGTCATTTCCCGGAACATTTGGGAAGTTCTGTTTTGTTTAAATGAGGCAACATCTAAGATGTGAAGCTGTTTTGTGCTGCAGATACTGTAAGTATATGGCTGGAGCAGAAAATACACGCAGATCTGTCAAAGTTAACAGATGTATCAAGAGCATGAAACACTGTGAAGAAGGTGATAATTGCTTATGCTGCGAATGGAAAGGTGTTTCAAAAGGAGAAACTCTTTTTCAAAAGATTCAACAAATCCCTGTTGTATTGGCAAAAAGAACTCACTAGTCTCAGAGATAATATTTGGATAAACTATAGTGTAGCAGATAGGATTCCCATTCCTCATTTTTTGCTAACAGTTCCTTTTTCACTCATGCTGAATATAAGTGTTAAAGCTATTGTGAAAGCAGTTATTGAAAATATGATATGAATTTGCCAAATAGTTTTTTTTTAAAAATAACCTAGACATATGGGAATCAGATCTGTTTATTTATGTACCATGGCAGCATTTGTGTGGACTTGCCTGGGCCATCCAGTCACTTGCAGGGTAGGTGTTCAGGTTGTATAAATACAGTAATTTGAGCTGGGGGAGGGGGAGGTTCTTTCTGTGGAGAGCACTGACAAAGGAACTCTTTGTGACTTCTAGCAATGGATGTTGATTACAAAGATGGGATCTTGCCTTCTACCTAAATGCAGATTGAGAAAATAGAGGCTGTTATGTTAAGGAGATGGCTTTTCCTGGAGCTCATTCCTATGGGAGGAATACATCCATGGATGATGATGATGATGATGATGATGATGATGATGATGATGATGATGATAGGATTTATTTATATGCCACCCAATCACTGGAAATCCAGGAGGCTTACAACAGAGGGGATAATAGACGGATAAGCCCTGGAATGCATTAAACTACTGGACTGGGATCTACTGTTGTGTGTGGTATCCATACCACTACCACATTTGGGATGGTGCTGCCTAATACGTCTCTTTCATAGACTGTATCCACACTACAGAAATAATCTGCTTTGACACCATTTTAACTGCCTGTCTTAATGCTGTGGAATTCTGGGTTGGTTAAAGCACCAGAGCCCTCTGACAGATAAGGCAATATGTCACAAAATTACAGTCCCCAGACTTCCATAGCATTGAGCCAAGGCAGTTAAATTGGTGTGAAACTTGGTTATTTCCGCAGCGTATGCAGCCATAGTAATATATTGACTATGACAGATTCATAGAAAAGTAATATGCTGCTGAAATTTAACTTGTGACTGAACCATGGGTGCTGATGATGTCTAGGGATTTGTGATCTTGGACATATGAGGTAGGCTTCAGGAGGCACATATAAAGCCATTTCTGTGCTCAGCACTTTTCTTATTATGATACAGCAGATGAAGAATGAGTAATAGCTGCAGTTTGCCAATTTGGATGTCATAGCAAATAACATATAGCAAAACAATGCTTTCTGCTTATAGACCAGTAACAAACCATAGTTTGTTTAAAATTGGGATATAATGCCAACCATGTTTAAGCTTTGCAAACTCTAGTATTGCATCTGAGCTGTTGCATTGACCAAGTTTAACATACTCTCTGGCTTGTTAGCTAGCATTAAACCATAATTCCATGGTTGGTACATTATAGAAAGTTCTGGCTTCATGTTAACCAGGAGTACAACAATGAATCGGTGCAACAAGTAAGGACTAACAAGGGAGGGACCAAGACTTCTCTTGATCATTCCTAGATTTATAAATTATGATGTATGAAGCCATGAAAGTTTATCTCATTTGTGCGAAATGGGTTCAGATTGTAGACTTCAAAATGTTTTTATTAAATCATATAACTATCAACTCCCAGGTTGTTTCTGGCATTACACACAGTTTTAATGTGATATTGTTACTGTTGTTTTCAAAATCAGCTTCCAGGCAAAGCTCAGTATTCTATAAATATCTTTTTTTCCCTTTTTTAAAAATATTTTTTTTATTTTTAAAGCTTAAAGTTATTAACCCAAAACTGAATTTATTTTATGTTTATTTACTGTTTACACTGTTTTTGGTCATTCACCAGTGAACATTTTGTCTGTATAAAATACTAGAATGCTGTTAAAAGTTTTAGTCTGTGACCAAACCAGTGTCTGAAATTAAAATGTATTTCTCATTTGTAATCATCTTTGCTTTATTCACCCCACTTTTTAGACATTTCTGCCTGCATGATTTGTGTGAATTGAGTTCTGTGTAAATTGAAAAAGTTAATTCCACCCAAAAAATTACTACTGTCAATATTTGAATATAAGTCGATTTTGTGGATAAATTGAGGGCAGGTTTGGGATCCAAAATTACAGAATTTGTTGTAACCCATGAGTAACTCAAGGGTAAATCTTAACCTGTAACAAAGGATGCAGAGTATGAAATGAAGAAATTGGCAACTGCATTAGCCTTTAATTTGATAAGTTAGCCTGAGTTTAGCATCTTGAGAAAGCAGACAAACGTACACAAATGTCTTATTCAATTGCCCTGATCCTCGTCTATGAAGCAGATAGATTTCAAATATTACCTTTCCATTTCCATGTTAACCTGCATAGTGATTCCTTTTCACCGTCAAGTGAAAATGCACACTGTTTCCCAGAGCTTGGCACATTCCATCACTGTCTATCATTTGCTGACTGGTTCAGCAAGTCTTAAGACATCAGTTGCTTAAGTCATCAGGTTCTCTGAACAACAGTCTATAGGCTCTGCTAGAATGGACCAAAGACTTCTCTAATCCACCTTCCTGTTCCCATGAGAAACTGTAAGGATGCTTCTGAAAAACTCACAAGCCAGGACTTGAAGACAACAGCTCTCCCTTGTTATATGTTCCTATATCTGAATACTAGGTGCTATACTGCTGCTGCCCATGGAGGTTCCATTTAGTTCATATGGCTAAGAATCACTGTTTAAAGTGATTATATCTAGGGCCTTTTGGCAGTCTTAGCCTCCTGCTTTATTCTTCTAGACAATCTGGGTTGCTTTTTGACAATCTACCTCCTCCCTTCCGGAGGCCTGATCTGGGGTGATTGCTTTGTATGGTTTTTCTTTTCTTTTCTAAATAGAAAATGTTATTAAGTATTAAAAACAAACATACACCTTACAACAATCTTATCTTCTTACAGTCAACCATGTCATTTCTTGTTAATACTACCTAATACAACAAGACTGAATTGAAAATTCTCAAAACTGATCTGAAACTAAAATTAATAACAAATAATAACAAATATTCTTCGAATATGCATCTTTAACAGGACTCTTTAGTTCCTTTTCTATTGAAAATAATGTTTCTTCTCCTACTAATAATCACCTCATAGTATTAAGAAATCTTAAAGTCATATTCGAAAAACTCTTTCTTCTTAAGTATTCTTTACTCCTTCTACCTGTATTTCAGTCTTGAAATCTCACAGTCTTACTATTATGTTCAATCTCTTTCCTTTACCTTTCTCATCTTTCTCCTCTCTCCCTATCCCTCTCTTCTCCATCACCTCTCCTCTCTCAATCTTACTTCTCCCTCATTCTCATATTCTCTTTCCTTTCCATTCTACTTCTTCTTTCTTTCTATCACCTTCTCCTTCTACAAAAAATTTACATTTTTGAATTGTGTTCATAACCTCTGTATATGTAATAGGTTTGATTAACTCATCAACTTGGTCTTTACTTGGTGTTTTGAAATTTTGTTCCTCTAGATACTGTATAGCCAAATCTCATCTAATTTTATTGGTTGTTCCTGATACAAATTTGTAAAAAAAAAAATTTAAAAAGCTTTTTTTTATTTCTTGTTGTTGATTTATGATTTTCTCTTCCTCCTTTATTTCCGATAGTTATCTTTGCCTGTCTTTTTCTCAATATCTCGGCTAGATTCTTCCCTATTTTGTTTGCGTGTTTGAATTTTTTTTAACAATTTGAGGTTTTTTTTACTGATTTCCAATGTGTTTTTTCTAGCCTCCTGTTTCTTTAAAATATTTATTTCATCAATTATTTTTGGGTCTCCTGGATTGGCTATCAATTCTCTTTCTTTTAAAGCTAATACCTTCATTATCTCTTGTTCTTTTTTCTTTCCTCTTTTTGTGCGTAAGCTTCTATATTCATAAAAAATCCTCTAATAACCGCCTTACTGGCATCCCTGATGGTGGTCCTTGAGTAGTATTTTCTTTAAAATACGTTAGTATACTTTCCTTTGTTTTTGCAATTACCGTTTCATCTTGTATCAAATCGTCTTTAACTCTCCAATTGTATTTCCTTACTTTCTGTAAAAGGGTTAAAATAACAGGATTATGATCAGATATAGTTCTCAGAGTTATTTCTGTTAATTTGGTATATTTGTTAAATAGGGATCCAAAATCATGTCAATTCTAGAGAGGGATTGGTGTCTATTCGAATAAGATGTAAATTCTTCATCTCTATTGTGATAAAGTCTACAAATATTTAGTCCATAGCTTTCTATGAGGTGAAAAAAAGTTTGGGGCAGTTTAGCTTGGTTCTGTTTAATATTTACAGTACATCTGATTTTCAATCTATCCTTGGATCAACTGTGCCACTGAAATCTCCTAATATTATCACCTTCTGGTCTAATTTATCCAATTCCTTGCTTATCCTTTGATAAAACACACCTTTTTTATCTTAGGGGCAGTATATTCTTAGTACTAATACTTTCTCTTCTTCCCAATTTATCTCCACTCCTATAAAATGTCCTGATGGGTTGTTTAACATTTCTGTTGCCGAAATATAATTTTTAACATAGATTACAAGCCCTTTTTTTCTATTTTTAGCGGCCAAAATGAAATCTTTTCCTAAATTTTTATACTTGATTAATCTTTTTTCTTTATTTTTAAAATGGGTTTCCTGAAGACAAATTATATCACATTTTTCTTTATTTAAATAATGAAAAATTCTTTTCCTTTTAATAGATGAATTTAGTCCTTTAACATTAAAGGTTATTAATTTCATTTTAAAGTTACCCAATTCAATCAAATTAGTCTAGTCTATTCGTTTATCTCTTTCTTTTGAACTCTCACTTTGATCACTCTTATTTTAAATTCTGTTAGTCTTTATTAACCTTTATTCTTCTTTATCCTCAGTTCTTTTTCCTCCTTCTTCCGTTGATTCTTCTCTGGCTTCTACTTCTTCTGCTGATAATTAATAATAATAATAATAATAAAAATAACCCTCTTCTTGTGGTTTCGTTCCATCCTCCTTTGATTCTTCTGCTTCTCTATTTCTTCTCCTTTTCTCTTTTTGATCAGATGGTAACATAAATTGTTTCCTTTCATCTTCTTCTTCGTCTGCTGTATCTCTCTCTTTTCTCTCTTTGAATGCCTATTGTTTTGCAATATCTTTCTTAAATTCTTTCCAAAAGGCACCTGCATTTTCAATTAATTTTATATCTTCCCTGAGTCCATGTTAGAGGAAATCCCTCCAGTTCTTCCCATCTGAAGGGAATTCTGTATCGTTTCAGTTGTTCAGTTACAAACTGATAGTCCTTTCTTCTCAAAATTTCAGAGGGTATGTCTTTAAATACTTGTATCTCTGTACCATGTAGGACAAATCTCGTTCTGTAGTTTTTTTGTATGAAGGCATCTTTCATATATTTCCTCAGGCAGTAAATCACTATATCTCTTGGTAGTTTTTTCATTCTTGCCATGTTTGAGTTTAGTCTGTAAATTCTGTCTATTTCCCCATGCATTTGTTGTACTGGAATATCCAAATATTTCGCCAAATAAGGTACTAAGAATTCATATAAGTCCTCTTTAGGCTGTTCTGGCAGACCTCTTAGTTTAATACATTTCTCTCTTTGTTTGATTTCCAATTTTAATATTGCATCCTGGTCTTCATGTTGAAATTTGTTTAGGTCTTCAATTTTCTCCTCCATTTTCTTTGTTTTTTGGTCTAATTTCTCCACTTTCCCAGTCATTTTTTCAATATCTTTGTTGGTTTTATCTAGTCTTATTTTCCCTGATTCATATTTCAGTTCTTTTTTGGTTTCTTCCCTTGATTCTCTAATTTCTCTATGCGTTTCTTCTTAGGAATCCCAAATCTCATTTTTCAATTGCAAGTGTAGTCTTTTCATTTCTTCCATAAGGTTGATGTTTGGATCAGTGCTAGAAAGTCTTCTCTGAGAAGCCATTGCTGCAGCTTGAACCTGTCTCTCCTTTTCTCTTCTTGTCATCATTTCTGTTGGCTATTGTGTGCTAATAAATCCTATATTTTTTATTCCAAATATGTTTTTTATCTCAAATTAGAATCTATATATTCAAAATGTGATTTTATTTGTCCTATTTTATTTGCCTAAATTATTTTCTTTTATCTTCTTTCAAGCAAGCAGTGGGTGTTTTATTTTCTTGATGTAATACTATTTGATAATTAGATTTTGAAAATTTACTTTTGAATTTTTAATTTGAGGGAAGTTTCTTAGCACTTAAAACTCAAAATTCTTTGTTTCAAAAAATATTATTTAAGTCTTGGAATCATATATGTAGGAATACCGAAGGAGAGAAAGAAAGTAAGATAACTATTAAGATTTTTCTGCACTTGCGTATCTAGCTAGTCTATGTTTTTACTCTTTCAAAGACTTAATTCAATCAAATCCAAAAAGTTATGTTTCGACTCTCATAACACAGCTTTCTCTTCAAACCTAACTTAACAATAAGATCTATTAGCCAGGTATATTGACCAAACCGTAAATTAATGTTGCAGTATCAAAAAGCCTTTTTCTGTAAAAGGAACTGAAAAATTAAACCAATTAATTCTCAAATCGCCCCATACCCAAATTCCAGTCACAGACCGGATCACTTGAATACAGCAAAGTTAATTAGTGTTCCCAACTTTATATAACAAAAGTTTGCTCCAAATTCACTATTCCTTGATCAATCAGTCAATCACTCTATACAATGCTTCAAATTAAATATACCACTGTATCTGTGTCCAATCTATTTTAGATATTTAATACTTAAATATAGGGAAATAGCTTTAACTATGGGCACAGATACAGATGTATCTTTTCCAATCTATAACAAATTTAAGTTTAGGACTATGTGAACAGTAAATTCAGAAAACCCCAATATAAGCGAGAATCCAAAATACTTTAATTTACTAGAGACTAAATTTAGAGTTCTAGATTATTCATTAAGGAACAGGATCCGGAGCAATGGATCCAAGCTGCAGGAAAAGAGATTCCACCTCAACATTAGGAGGAACTTCCTGACCGTAGGAGCTGTTCGACAGTGGAGCACACTCCCTCGGAGTGTAGTGGAGTCTCCCTCCTTGGAGGTCTTTAAGCAGAGGCTGGATGGCCATCTATCAGGGATGCTTTGACTGAGAGTTCCTGCATGGCAATGGGTTGGACTGGATGGCCCTTGCGGTCTCTTCCAACTCTACGATTCGATGATACTAAGTATTTCACACTTAAAAGTTGATTTTTCTCCACAAGTCCTACAAATTACACACTACTAAATCCATGCAGTATATAAAAGCACCAGTGACAAGGGGGTTACTTCAAAATTCCAACTCCAATTCCAAGTATTTCTTGCCTAAGCTAGTCTTGCCAATGTCCAAATTATCCAAATGTCCTGTAAAAAAGATGATAAGTATTTTTTATCTTCTATCGTCCCTTGTACCAGATTTCTTTGGTGTTCGTCTTTTCCCCTGTTGGCCTGGTGTTACAAAATTAGTGACAAATGGAGGAATTTCAGTGTCTCTTTCTCAATTCAGTCCTCTGTAAACCAATCCTTTATAATCCTCTATAACTTTGAGTCCCCCCGAGTCCAAAATATGGTCACAAAATAAAGTAGAAACGGTCTTTTCTCCTTCTTATTTAGAATATTTTCCCTGTTGTTTTGTTTCTCGCTCCAACCACTGATTAAAATTGTAGTCCTTTCTGTACTTTTACCCCAATTTGGCAATTCTTCTCCCTCAGCATGCCGGTTTCCAGTTGCAAAGTCCAAACAAAGCCGAATCTGTCCCTCACTTTCTTCCATTCAACAAGAGAAAGAGAAAAAACAATAAAAATAACAGTATTGATGATCCATTCAACCAAAGGAGCAGAGTAGGAGAGAAGTCCAGCAAAAAAAGGGGGGAGGGGGGAAAAACCTCTCGGAGCAGTTTGTCTGCTTTTTTCCACTCTCCACACTAATTTATTCACTGCCCATCGCTTTAATTTATAAAGTCTACAGTGACACAAATGAAATTAAGTGAAAAAGGTTAATTCCCAGCAACAATAGAGTCTTAGAGTTATATAAGAATGTTGGTAAAATTGAAACAGTGGTGGTGGCGCTTGTACCGCAAAGCGGCTGCTCAATCCTGAATGTGACTAGTTCAAACCTCCATGCTTCTCCAGCGTCTTCTTACCGGCTTGTGTTCACCCAGCTGAGCTCTTTCCCAGATGCCCCGGAGCTGCGGAGGTTTCAGATGAGCCCCTCTTTTTCTCCCCTATCTGGGGAGCTCCTTTATCTCCGTCAGCACTTTTTAATTTGAATTGAAAAGCAGGATCTGCAATCCTCCTCCCGGAGTGACTAGGGTCCTATGCCCCTAACCCCAATGAATGTGGAGGGAAATTGGAACCAGTAGTAAAAAATAAATGAAATAAAAATGTCAGTCCCCCACATCAGGTGGGCTGAGAAGAACTGAACAATAGTAAAATTGATATCTTATTTTTGCAGCAGATTTAGGCAGGCGTTTAAACAAAAGATTCCAGATTATCCTTCTCTTCCCAATCACCACACAAAGCTCACGCAGGAGACTTATTGAACACAGGTCAGAAGAGGGTTTTTCTTGCCTGCCACAACCCTACATCCCAGTCATTGCCATATGAGTGATGTCTTTACATTATGCTGATAATCCTGAGATATTTTTCCCCCAGAGTGGGGTTACTTCCACTACTTAAGTTCTTCCATGAGAAAGAATGCTTAGGTGAAAAAATAGTGAGAAAGAAAGCAGGTGTAGATTTTTGAAGGGCTTTTACATCCCATGTATAATGTAGTTGTAATCTTCCTACCTTGTACTTCACAGCACTTCAAGAACAGTAACCTAGTTTTGCTGCTTGGGTACCAGCGGTCACTTATAGTTTTACCTAAAGCATTTTTTTAATGTAAAAGAAAAAAAAACTGGACAAGAATCAACATGAAACAGTAAAGCATATATTTGCATTTATTACTGTATAAATTATTTATAATTAGATTGTCAACTGAACAGTATAATCACTCACTCACTTTTCATTTCGCTGGCGAAACTGTTATGCCCAGTTGCTCCCTCTGAAGAGGTTTGGTCCTTTAGTCTTCTGACCTTATCTTTGCATAGAAACAGCTAAACAGAAATCTCCTAAGCAAATGTAAATTCTATAAGGCAAAAGACAATGATCTTATAACCATTTGTGTGTCTGTATATGTGTCTAAAATTCTTTGTTCTCATTTTTGTAACTCATTTTTTGGTAGTGAAGGTCACATTTAGACTGAAAAACACAAACTATTCTGGAAATAAGTTGCCGACTTTTCTCAATAATTAAAGACCAAAGTATCTTAACCAAAACATATTATCGACATGGTAGCAGCTGTTAGAAATGTGAAATGAGAAATATGGAGTAAGTTATAATACTGTATACCTATTGTTATACTAGCTATGGTTTATCATAGCTTTCTGCTTTCTTTCTTCTAGAGGTCTAAAGACTCATTTGGCACAGTCAATCATCAGTGTATGTGATAACATTATTTAAAATGTATTGTTTATATGTTTCCAAGGTTTGCCTTGCACGCTGATTATTGCCTAGGTATGTTTCCAATTTGGTGGCACCAGCATAGCTATTAATAGCCTTTATTTAATGGCAGGTTACTTTCAGCTGATTGCTGAACTTATATTCACTTTGATCAGTGACAAGCAGTTGAACAATATAGATAGGTGACTACTTAAGTGTAACACAATCTGTTGGTAAATTGTTTGAAGCACTGTCCTATTCACGCTAGATGGGGATTCCTTCCAGGCAAGGTTGTAAACTCTTGAGCTTCTTGAATCCTTGCATGATGCTGTAAGAGCAGCTGAGATCCAAGCAAACTTTATTCTGTGTAACTAGGTGCTTTTACAAATACTAAAACATCCTTCCCAGAGAGGAGGAAATTAAACTGAGTAGGATGAAACATATGTTGCGGGGGGGGGGGGGTCCTTCCCTATTAACAAAAAGAACATGTTGATATCTCTTTGGACAGTCCTTGACTTCAAATGCAATATTCTATCAGAGAATGAATCTAAACACTTGCAAGTTACACTTTGATTTATTCCGGAAAAATAGAATTGAATTGAAATTATCAGTTCTTTTCAGTACAGTTCTGTAATTACTCTGATAGCTTCATGAGGATTACAAGCTTAATTTGTAAATTTAACAGAATAATAAGTATTCAGTAGGTAGAAAGTACACTGCTTTTAACTCTCTGATTGAACATGTCTTGTTTCTCTTTAGTTCTGTTATCTGATAGGGAAGATGTTAAACTAATGGTTTTAATTTAGTAAGTTTTATATCATTTAAAATTAAGGGTGTATATAGTAAACTATGACATCAAACTTTATTTTTGTAGTCTCTTTTCACCTCAGATTAATTTATTATCAATTGGACCTCTGCCTTTAGACCGCATTGTTATTGCATCTTTTTGCTCTTCATAGATGAGTTGTTTAATGTGTCAAACATAATTATTGATTCCAATTTTGCCTGTGATCTTTCTTTCTTTCTTTCTTTCTTTCTGAGGCATTCACTTTTTCACATTTTCTAGACTAATGAAGTGCTCCATTTTCTAAATGTATCTGGTTCAGTTGGATCTGTTTGAATCTGTGAACTCCATTTCGCAAGTGTATATCCACACTTGCTGATGTTACCTGTCAACGTTTCCTTTGGGGTGGCAGTGACAGCCTTTTCAGGTCTGAGGGCAGCTGTTGGTATCATTGTAAGCTAAGGGCTTCATGTGCGCCCACAAATACTGATACTGAGTGGAGAGGCTTCCAAGAGAGCGGAAAGCTAAAGCTCCCATCCACTTCCCCAGGATCCAGACCAACACCTCTGATCTACTTCTGCAGCATCACAGTGTAGCTTCTTAAGTCACTGTGCAGAGCTGGGGAGTAAGAAGCTTTATCTTTAACCTTCTTCTGCTCCCAGTACTACCAGATTATTTGCTACCACTAGTGGTACATAGAAGCAGTTATGATTATTGCTTCTGTGTTGCTGGGAGAAAAGTTAATTTTATCCCCCCCCCCCCCCCGCTATCAACATCACAGCCATGGTGCCATGTTTTTATGGTGGGAGAAAAATGTGAGAGTCATACAACAGACTTCCATGAGTTGTGAGTTGCCCACCCTGCCTTAAAGACTCGTTTATTTTATTATTTACTATGAACAGATTTTAAGTGTCATAATTTCTTAAATATGTTAACAGTAAATTGCCATTCTGAATAGAATCTAGCTTGGAACACAGCTGTGGACAGATGGTTGCAGCCCTGAGCATACTTTTCTTACAAATCATGCCTCCTTGGAATTAATTGTATATTCTACCAGCAGAAATAAATCTGTTTAGGACCGGTGTTTCAGTCCCTTAATTGTGAATTTTGATAAGTTCACATTTTGAGACTGGACACAGAAAATTTTGAAAAATTGGACACACACACAGACACACACATCTTAAGATCAGTAGGTCTCCAACAGTCATCATATTGCCTGTGCTAGATTTAACGACATGTTTGCATCCTTTTGTGCCTTTTAGCCTCTATTGTATGTTGCAGTCAAACAGCTGTGTCCTCTACCCCAGGAGACCAACTCTGTGCTTATAGATGTGTTAGGAAAATCTGCTATGCTCAAAACAGGGTAGGATTCTGGGAAACCTTGTACTGCCTGCTTTCCAGTTACTTTAGTTCCTTTTTCACCATGTTGGTACAGAAATACTAAAGCTAAACAACATTGTTTAAAATCAAGATAGTTGCTAGGGAAAGTTGTGGTTTGCATCACCTGGTCCTTGATTTTAAGGTTACTTAAAACATACACGAACATGATAACCAGACTCATAGAAGTGTAGAGTCAGGGGGACCTTGAGCGGCATCTAGTCCAGTCCCCTGCCAATCCTGAAATCTGTTCTTCCCCGAGATATTCTTATATTTGGATGTAACCTCCTTTTATTGCTCTAGTTTCCTGGTGCTTATGACTTTGTTTACTAATTTTGCAAACTAGGTTGTTGTTGTTATATCTTTATTAAATTTATCATCATTAAAATTTATAAATCAGATTATTGTTCTCCAAATGTTCAATTATATCATCAATATTTCCTACCTTCAAGTAATTTGTACTAATTACATCAAAATTTCTTAGTTCTGCAAACAGGATTTTGTTAATATGGAAGCAAAGGCAGAGAATTAACTATGACGTTTGGCTATGAGATATGACATCAAGATAGAAAATGTCAATTACAGAGCAGTCTGATTGAATATTTACATTTGGATGAGGGATCCATTTGCTGAATATCTACCACATCTGTTTTTCTCATGTTTTGTGGGTGAGGTGAAAAGTGAGCCAGCTTTTTCTTCTTCGTCTCCTTCCCTGGAGGTCTTTAAACAGGTTGGATGGACATCTGTCAGGGATGCTTTGATTGAGAGTTCCTGCATGGCAGGGGGTTGGACTGGATGGCTCTTGTGGTCTCTTCCAACTCTACAATTCTATAATTCTTCTCTCCCTTGGTTAGTATGGAAGAAAGTTAAATACATCAGGGTTGCATTGTTTCTGAGGGTGTGCCGTGGAAAGGGTCTTTGAACATGATGCATCTATGCCTGTTCTGAATACAGCCCACTATGGCCCATCCCCCCCCCAGTACACACACACACACACACTGCTACTGGAACATAGGAGATGGAATGTCTGTAGTGGTGGAGATTTCCACCAGTATGTGGAGTAATCTCTGGTAGCATGAGTGTTGTCCCATGGTCATACCTCCATCTCTGTCAATTGAGTTCATACCATAAGTAGGATTATTATGGCCCCTTAACTATCTTTTTGGTGGGGTATGGATTGCATCTTTAGTGTATTTGTATGCATTATGACAGTTTCAAGAGTGAATTGCAAAACCTTCATTGCAGCTGCAAGTCATCAAAAATATCAAGGGCTGGTATTCAGTATTGCAGTTGTGGATTTGTAAGGTAGACATAAGGATCAGTAAACTGGTTTATATTCAGTATGACTACACAGTTTTACTGGCAACCTATGTTAATGCCACTCCATCCATCTTAAGAGCCAACCACCAGATCAGGCAAAGGAAGTCGATTCAGTTTCCAGTTGGGGGACTAGGAGGATAACATTTTCACCACCCTTTTGCCAACAAGTGAGCCCCCCTATATTCAGAAGCAGGACTGTTATCCTGCTTCTGAGTATAGCAGGCTCACTTGCTGGCAAAAGGGTGGTGGAAATGTCACAGCCTTGCTTACTGCTCCAATCAGAAACGGAATAGACATCTTCCTAGGAGAATCGGACCAAAAGACATTACTTTTCTGTGCAGACATAACTAAGTAGCTGTTCTAGAATGCCACAGAAGATTTATCAAAAAAATGTTCCTATATCTGTCAGGAAAGATGTCTAAAAAATATAACATATTCTCAGGTTCAAGGAATAACCATTTCTAGAATGCAGATGACTGGGGAAAACATTCTGTTGTATGTGTGTTGGGGAAATTGTTTCCCAAATAAGATGTGGGCTTTATTCTGCCAGAGAACAGGCTGTTGTCAAGTATACAAAGCCTACCCAAACTAGCATAACATATTAGCCAAAACATATACAGCAAAGCTTAGGCGACGAAGATGTCTCAACATATATTCATAGGAAAGTGAAGATTTATTGAGGAAATGTATTTACAATTGTATTGTTTTTTTTAAACTGTGAACTGCTTTGAGTTCCAATGGTGGGGGGGGAGTGGGATAACAATAAATAATATCTTCATGAGCATCCTCTTAGAGCAATGAAATGGTTAATTAAGAGGCTTCTCTCTCTCTCTCTCTCTCTCTCTCTCTCTCTCTCTGTGTGTGTGTGTGTGTGTGTGTATGAGAGAGAGAGAGAGAGAGAGAGAGAGAGATATG
The DNA here is from genome assembly GCF_019175285.1 of Sceloporus undulatus. Classification (NCBI taxonomy): domain Eukaryota; kingdom Metazoa; phylum Chordata; class Lepidosauria; order Squamata; family Phrynosomatidae; genus Sceloporus; species Sceloporus undulatus. The sequence goes on along the minus strand of NC_056522.1, from coordinate 81,360,302 downwards.
AACTCACTGGCAAGATAACTGCAGAATGGCTATTGGCTTATTTCTGAACCAGTGATTCAAAGCTGAAAATGAAGAGCACCTGTGAGTACAAACTTAGGGAAAAGAAGGGGATGCTCGGTGCAGAAAGAAACTGAAGAAGAAGGGCAAATCTTTGGGGAGAAGGGAAGTCCAATTCTGATGTAGCACGACAGTTAAAATTAATTATTCCTAACTAAAGTAAAGCCACTGAATCAATGGAATTTCCATAAGTGACGATTACCAGATTTTCATTGCTTTGGGGTTTTTTTTTTGTTTGTTTTTTAACTTTAGTTGAGGTGAACAACTGCATTAACAGGAGTGTGGAGTGGTCCTAATTCTCAACACATAACTGTTTAACAGAACAAAGGCAATGGAAATTACAGTACTTCTTGAACACTGCCTCTTATTTATTAGGGCTCCCTGTGTACAGTGGAGCTTGATGAGTTAGAACTGAGAAGACTGGGCATGTATGCCTAATAAAGGTTGACTGACTGAGCATTAACATTTTCCTTATGTCCTCAACTATTGAAATGCAAGTATGTTCACATCAACAGGAGAAAGTTTGGTGAAACACTCTTGAGTACCCCCTAGATTTGTCTTGTGAAGCTAAATCCTACCCTCACCCTCCAAGGTAAAATGGAACTAATATGAAGCAAACTACAAGGAAGCACAGACGTTTGTAAAATTATACTCTTTTGGCTACAGTATTGCTTGGTTTATCATTTCAGTTCATAAATTTAATTCCCATCTATATATTTCTCAGGCTGCTACACAGTGCAGGCATATAGCAATTAGCACTTCAACTTCCATGGTTAAGTGCTATGGAATTCTGGGATTTGTGGTTTGGTGGGGCACAAGAGCTCTCTGAGATGGAGGGCTAGATATCTCACAAAACTACAAATCTGCAGCACTTTCTTCAACTGCATTACCATTATGTGAAAACTCACATTATTGGCTTCCCCTCCTTAATATGGGTTGTTGATTCTTCTCCTGATATTATGTTTCATTCACTGCCCATTCTCTATCTAGACTTCTTGTGTTGTGAAATTATGCTTCTATTCTAGTACTGTACATGTTTTCTCCATGGATTCTGGTGTTGTGGTCAGAAGATCTTAAGTGACTACATTTGAAATGATATTTCTCCTTATAATTTCAGGTTGAAGTCTTGGCCTCCGAAGATACTTCATTTGGACTCAAGGTCTGTAGATGATGAAGCTTTGTTTTTCTAGGTGCCATCAATTTAGGATGGTTGATTTTATTTATAGCTGGTAGTATGAAAATCTTATACTAAAACTAGATATCACTAAAATATAGTACTAGAGCAAAGTTTCAGTAAACAGTATCTTAAGTTTAATGTACTGAATATGAGGCTCATATAGTTTGCTGTTAGTTCCAGTTAGCTTCTAAGTGACAGGTTTTTGGCAGGGAGTTCAGTTGGAAAATTAGAAAACTTATGGGAACAGAACTAGCAGTTTCTAAGTTTGTAATTTAATGGTACAATTAACAGACTCTAGAACAAATTATGGAATATGTTAGTTTGTATCATGCAATTTCTGTACTGGTAGCCATTTTTAATTTCTAAAGGGGTTGATGGTAGACCAATTTTCTAATTCTCATTTTGGATGGTACTAAATCTTAGGTTGTTCTAGAGATCTTATGAAGGCTGTAATTGTAATCTTGCAAACATTGATTTAATTTATTTGTGAAACTGTTGCTAATGAACGTTATGGTATTGATCTCATTCTTACGTGTATGTAGTAGCAGATGATCCTAGGAAAGCAGATTGTGTGTAGGCTATACAGCAAGAGAGAATGGCTAATGGGAGGGGAGTAGGAATCTGAGAACATGAGGCTAAACCATGAGTTTCCTGCTGTTTAATATCCATATGGTATGATATTTCTGAAAAGCATAGCAGTGGCATAATCACTAAGGTAGAACAATCAGTAGAAAAGGAACAAACCTTAAGATTCATAGGGAAAGCCATGTACAAAAATTAACTCTGGTAATGCTGGAAAAATTCCAAATTAATACTTTAAAAGTTACTAAATATTTATGACAGCATGATTTACTACTGTTCCCTTATTGTGTTGTGATATCTGATAAACTGATTTAAAATAAATTATTAAAAAGAAATTGAGCTGCTTGGATGTTATTTGAAGTATTTAACATATGGTATTCTGTAACATTTTCTAGTTTTTATTTAATACGCAGCATGCATACAGAACGTTTACTGAATATTTAATAAACCTGGAGGGTCAACTCCTGCGAACTCATCTCCATAATCCTTCATGCTAGCTGAGTAAACAGAAGTATTACTGAAGATTATTGTAGCCAATACCTCTCATTGCCTGACCCATTGTGGAAAAGGCTATGCTATTGTTTTGTGGTTAAAGTTGCAAGTTGGCAATGGTATTACGATTAATTTATATGTGACACCGGCCATGGTTAAAGTGCTTACTGTTTTCTTGTGTCCCACCACATTTAAATGCACTCAGCACATGCATCAACACATCTATGTTTAGCATTAGTAATTCATTGACCCAGGAGGGCATACTGCTGGCAAACTGACACTGCACGCAAATGAGCCAATGCACATGGTAAGTGCTTCCGAAAGGGAAGAAGCACGTGTGGATTGCTTGCATGGGTGAATACCCATACCACACAGAAATTGGGTTTAGGATTAATTTTGCACAGATTGCAGTTTCATGCTTCTTAAATTATGTGAATACCTTAAATTACTCCTATTTTTCTACAGTTTTCTTCCATATGGCTTTAATATTTATACTGAAAGCCTCATTATGATGTTAAAATTACTTTATAAGGGATGTCCAATGCTTTCTTCAGTCCTATACAAAATTGTTTGCATGCATTATTTGTTTTTATTAAATGCCATGGAACTGTAACACACCCAAAGATTACTCAGCTGCAGTCTGCAAATGAAAGCTTACTTTCCTCAGTGCTAGCACAGAAAGCCAAATGCTGGAGAACATTGAGAACATTAGACATATCTGGGTTCTTGGGAATTGCATGACATGAGGGCAATCCACATTCCTGAAGCACTGACACTATTGCAGCTCTTAGTCTTGTGCTGAAGCCATGTTGCATTGTAATATATTGCTTAGATAACTCTGAAAAATCCCAAGGAGGCTGGGGCCAAAACAGACCGCCTTTTGATGATACACACACACACAAATCAGGACAAAGGCGCACCACAGCTACCTAAGGCAGCCCGACCCTAGACACAAAAGGGATAAAGAAAAAGTGCTCTTTGCCAGCAGACCGTCATGGCAGCTGGCCTCGAGATCGCGATGTCTGGTCGCTGCGGTCTTGGACCAAATGGGGAGCGACCAGTGCTGGAGCAGCAAGAGGCCACTCCAAGCTATCAGTCTGCTTGACCCCTTGGAGAATTATACAAGGCCATTAGTTGGTTCTGTGCTTTAAGTTCTATGCTTTAAGCTTCACTGTAGCTTAAGATAAGGCAGGCCTTATTTTCTGCTTATTCTCCAGATTTAAAACAATAAAACAAATATTTAAGTTGTAGAAGATTCATAAGTTATATCAACCACCTTTCAAGCAAACTCCTTGGGTTTTTATTTCTGTTAAAATTAAGTGTATTAGTGATTTTTTTTTTCTTTTCCTCTACAAAGAGCTAAATGTAAGCAGACTACCACTGCATAACATCACTTTGAGAAACCTGTATCTGTACCAACTGTGAATGAATGTAAATGTACAGGTTATTTCAACAGTCAGATTTCAGTCTACACAACTTTTGTACATGAAGCATGCTTGCAGTAATCACCTCTGATCATTCCAGAATAGATAGCCATAGTTTTCTGGTTTGGACAATAGAAAAAAGAACCTATATGACTAATCCGAAATGTAGCCCTTCTTTTTCTGAGATCCAATATAAATACTAGCATAAGTCACCTAAATCACTGTGATTTCTTCCTTTGTCATTCATCTTATTGGGGTTCATTAATAAAACCATTGTGAAATCCCAAGAGAAATTTGTTCATCTGGGTTCTTAGTGAAAGAGGCTTGATGTGACTTTCCTGGCTGTTTTCAAAATAGTTGTGTTAGACTCCTGCACATAAAAAGGGGGAAGAAAGGGGAAGAAAAAAGAAAAAGAAATGTGGCAGTACCTTTAGACTAACTAGTTTTTATTTCGACATGAGCTTTTATGGATATAAATTCACTCCTTCGGACCTGGTACCTAGTGGTATTAAGGTCTCAGGCAAAATAGTTGTGAGAGTGGGATCCAACATAATAAAATTCCTCTTATTGTTCTTTGTTCTTCGCACTCTTCTCTCAGATTGTTCTGGCTATATCCTCTATCCTCTTCATCTGCTCTATCAGATTATTAGGCCCAGAAAAATGTCATAAATATCGAAACCGTCAGATACTCTTCCTTTCTCGTGACTTATCTCCTCCTCTCTCACAACCCCAGCCATCAGCTAATAAAACCTAACCAGATTTTACTTCTGTTCGATTGGCTGCTCCCCAAAATATTTTATTAATTGTAATAAATCTATCCTACTGTATTTATAATTACAATAATATCTTAGCATATATGCTTCCATTTTGCTTCTAAGCTCAATTCAATGTACTGGTGTTGAAGCCCTAAATGACTTGGAACCAAGATACTGAAGGACCACTTCCTCTCATGTGAGAGGGAGGAGAAATCTGAGCTCTTCAGAGGAGGCCCTGTTGCATGTCTCCTTACTGTTTCCTGTTGCGTGTTAGGTTGGTGGGTACACATAACGGGGCTTTCTCTGTAGAAGTGCCTCAACTGTGGAACTCCCTATATAAGGAAGTTAGATTGACCCCAGCTCTTTTAAGCTTACGATGGACAGCCAAAACAGTGCTGTCCAGCATTTCATTCAGTGCTTGAATGTTTTGGTTGCTGTTTTAACTTTTCAAAACCGGATTCTAGTATTGTTTTTAGACTGCTTTTAGCAGTCTTTAAGGAGTATTTAATGTGTTTTTATCTTTTTGTTGGTTTATTTGGTTTTATTTGTTCCTTGCCTCAGAAGCACTTGTGGGCTAGGAGATGAATCAGAAATAATTTAAATACATACACATATACATATATATCCAGAGTGTCAGTGGGGTGTAGTGGTTTGAGCTTTGAAGTACGACTCTGGAGACCACAGTTCATATTCCCACTTGGCCATAGAAAGCCCCTGGGTGACCTTGGACAGGTCACATTCTCAGCCTCAAAGGAAGGCAAGATGCAACCTGTGATAGGTCTGCATTAGAGTAGTCATAAGTCAGAAACAACTTGAAGACAGACAGCAGACCGTATATGCAAGGATCTTTGAATGGCATACAGTGACAGCACTTCAAGCACTTCAAAACTGTTTAAAACCATAAGAATAATTAACATAATCTTAACATTCCAGGATACCAAATATGAACATTTCCTACTTCCTGTCTAAATGACAGAAGAATAATTAAAATAACTGTAAGGTATTAAACAATAACACCCTTAGACCCTTGAAAAGCAGTTAAAACAGTTGAAACCAATTTAAAACCATGCAGACTGAGATGAAATCATTTAGATCCCAAAATCTTTATTATATAGCCATATTTTTACTTGGAACTGGAATGACCCCAGTATTGGCAGCAGTCGGACCTCTAAAGGGAGGGTGTTCTGCATCTGGAGTACTGCAGCAGAGAAAGCCTTCTCTCACATCTTCCCACAGAGTTCTTTTTCCTCCTTTCTTTGTGTCAGATATTTCCTTACATCGTTTGTAGAGGAAAGGAAATCTGGGTTGCAGAGACAGCTTGGCTTAATCATGGCTCACCACAAAGAGAAGAGCAACAGGTCTGAGCGTGCAGCAAAAGGCTTGTGCATAATAAGCTAAGATATGTTTGTCCAAAATACCAACTATGTTGGGAAACAAAACAAAAACCAACAAGTTCAGTTACCAGTGTTAAGTATAAAATAAGGATGCCTAAGGTTCAGAATACACTGCAGAAATAATCCAGTTTGAGGCCACTTTACCAGCCCTGGCTCATTGTTAGGGAATCCTGGGAACTGTAGTTTATTGTGGCACCAGAGCTCTCTGACAGAGAATGCTAAATATCTCTCAAAACTAGACTTCCCAGAATTCCCTAGCATTGAGCCAGGGCAGTTAAAGCGGTCTTAAACTGGATTATTTCTGCAGTGCATTTTTGGTCCTAGCTTTCTGCAGTGCGTTTTTGGACATAGTTTACACCATCAGTGGGCATGGGGAAAGTGAAGGCAGTTTCTTCAGATTTACAGCCGTCCAGTGATATTTCCCATCACCATGTATGAGAAGTGAGAGCTGGACAATGAAGAAAGCCCATAAAAAGAAAATCAACTCATTTGAGATGTGGTGCTGGAGAAATGTACTAAGGATACTGTGGATGGCCAAAAGAACCAAACAAATTTATACAAAAAAAGCGCCTGAGCTCTCCCTGGAAGCCAAAATAACTAAATTGGAGTTGTCATACTTTGGTCACATCATGAGAAGCGATGACTCACTAGAAAAGACAACAGTGCTAGGAAAGGTGGAGGGCAGTAGAAAGAGGGGAAGACCACATATCAGAAGAGTAGATTCAGTTAAGGAGACCACAGACATTAGTCTGCAGGATCTCAGCGGGGCAGTTGAGGACAAGGGGACTGGACAGTGTCTCATTCACAGGGTCATCATGATCTGAGGCCAACTTGAGGGCTATTAACAACAACAGCAACAACAACAACAACAACAACAACAACAACAGCTGCTGCTTTAGATGTGAAGTGTCTTGTTTTCAAAAATGGAATTTACTTTTCCCTGTTTGGGAAAATGGCTTCTCTTGGGCCTAAAATACGGCAGCAAGGGCTACCAAGCCTAAAGAAATTGTCTCCCCACAGTCCCTACCGTGTGTGTGTGGGGGGCGGGGGTGTAGTAAAATAATTAGGGAGTGGGGCATAGTGGTAGGAAAGACCTTCCCAACTATATTGTGGTGGTAGTGTTTGTGCAATCCACAGTCTTGGAATAGTTGCCCAGCTCTGGTGTACATAAAGAGGGCACAGACCAACTGGTGTAGAAACATTCAGACTAAAAATATTAATTTTATTCTTAATTAATTTTAGCTAAATTTTGAACTTTGTATGAACTGCCTTATATGTTTTAAATCATCTTTACGGAGTAAATAGACAGTAACTAGTTACTGTACTGTGTTATCCTGCAGTACAGTATGGATAATAAATTGCTTGCTTAGCTGTATTCTTCGTAATCAAGATTGAGAACCAGTCCCATGATACTTTAATAAGTGGTCTCCTACTTCTCCATAGTTCTTAATTAGTAACCCTTTCCCCTTATTGTGAGGAGGCGTGAGTGGTGGAGTGAATGATATGAACACATAGTGTGTAGCATAGTAAGTGAACATTGTTACCTAATTCATTTTGTGATATTTGAAAAGCTGACTTAAAATAATTTATGAAAAATAAAGAGAACTGTTCCAGTATTATTTTAAGTATTTCACCTAACCATAAGTAAAAAGAGCAATTTATATGATTCACCCACATGGAAGTACATTTTTACATATTTCATGTGAAAAGTCCTAGGTAGATGAAAGAGCTACCCTGAGAGAAACCTTTCCCACTGTGTTAAACAGAAATTAGCTCAATGTTGGAAAACTAATCATATATTATCATTACTTTACAAAATCTACTTTTTTCTGTAAAGTCTTTCTCAAATAAACCCTAAGCCTTGCTTCAGCAAGGTATCTATACCAAGGTATATGTAGCTGCAGCTATCAAGTATTTTCTGCTTGTTTTCTCATGTGTTGATTTCCCTTCACTTAATCTGTTTGCTCCCTTGCATTTTTTTTAAAAGATTGCAAGCCTTTTCGAACAGCAACATGATCTGTTTTTCTTTGTAAAATACCCAGTACATTATATCAGTACTAGAGGCAGTAGATGATGAAGATGTTATTGTTGTAATACTCTCAAATACAAGGGATGTTTTTCAAGTGTCATAGCTCCATAGTATTAAAATAAGCAGCATAATTCCAGGTTATTTTATATTTGAGAGAATGTGTAAACAAGTTTAAGCTTGATAACCAACGTAGGGGTGAAACAGACCGCTCTGAAGGGGAGGCTTGAAGCCGCCCCTGAGAAAGCCAGATTGGGGCCTCAGGAACCTCCCGCTATTGCCCAAATCTGCCTTATTGCCAGTGCAAAAAGAAGCAGCAAATTACTGGTCCTTTTTGTGCCAGCAAAAAGACGTCTTTGCCTTCCCTGCTGCAGCTTCCCAGCGCTCCTGTGGCATGCGGCGTCTAAATGCCATGCTGCTGGAGTGCCCCGATGCTGGGCAGCTAGGTGGCATGAAGCTGGCTTATGGGCATTATGGGGGTGTGCGTCATGTGTACACCACACCCCCAAACCGTCTGGAAGCTGGCTTTTCATGCCCATCTGTACCAGCCCTTAGTCTCACTTAATAAGAGCAATTCATTTTTTGCATTTCAGTAATTTCAGCCTAGTCTCAGAATTACATGTTATAATAATCCAAACAAGATTGAATTGAGGGATATGTCACCATGGTAAGATCTGAATACTCCAGGAATGACCCCACTTTGCACGCTCCCCTTAACTGTACTATAGGAACTGCCAAAAGCTGTGTGTCCAGGTTTGTGGTTGAATCCAACTACAAGCCTGAATCATCAAGGACGGTGTAATTCCATCAAGCGTATCTTGAATCCCTGTTCCCTGATCAATCTTTTGAGTGACTAGGAATACCTCTTCAGCAAAAGTAAGTTTCAGTTTGTTCATCTTCACCCAGCCTTTCATTGACATTAGGCAGTGATTTTGAACTAAGTCAGCTTCCTTGAATATACATTATTATTATTATTATTATTATTATTATTATTATTATTATTAAATTATTTATTTATTTATTTATTTTAATAATTTTAATAATTTATTTATTTTAATAAATAAATAATTTATATATTTCTATACCGGCCGGTGGCAAAGCCAAAATTATTAAACACTTAAATGTATTAAAATGGGACTATAACAATATATAATTATACTATCCTAAACTAAACCCCAAAACCCCCAGCAATCCTCACCATCAAGGGATGGGGCCACGAGAGGAATAAGGGAAATCGGGGAGCCCGGGAGCCTGGGCCGGGAAAAAAATTTAATCTGGAAAGGCCTGCCGGAAGAGATCCGTCTTGACAGCATTTAAAAAGCTGTCTAAAGATGTTAACTGACGGATCTCATCCGGCAGGTCGTTCCAGAGCTTAGGGGCGACAACAGAGAATGCCCTCTGAGAGGTAGCCACAAGTCTAGATTTTGAAGGCTGCAGCAAATTCCTCCCAGAGGAGCGGAGAGCATGGGGAGGATTGTATGGGAGGAGGCGGTCTCTAAGACAGCTTGGACCCAAGCCATTTAGGGCTTTAAAGGTGATAACCAACACCTTGTACTGGGCCCGGAAGCTGATAGGCAGCCAGTGGAGGGACCTCAAGACAGGAGTGATGTGGCCCCTCCTAGATGTTCCTGAGACAAGCCTGGCTGCCATGTTTTGGACCAGCTGAAGTTTCCGGGTCAAGGACAAAGGTAGCCCCATGTAGAGCGCATTACAGAAGTCGAGGCGTGAGGTTACCAGCGCGTGCACAACAGTCTCAAGGTCCCTTACTTCCAGAAAAGGGCGCAGCTGGCGTATCAGCTGAAGCTGATAACATATACATGAAAAAGGAACTATAGTTGAGTGGCATCAAATATTCTTGGTGGGAGCAAAAGCCCACAATCAATAGGTCAGTGATTACAAGACTAAATTGGAGTTGCACAGCATAACCTTTTGAAATAATTCCTGTATGAGGGACCTTAAAATGGTGCCTCCTAATCCAGTCTTGCGCAGGTGATTGAGAAAGATATTGTGGTCATTGGTATAATAATAAATAGTATGTTAATCCAGCGTCAATGGAATGTCAATGGTGTGATAAGCCATTGAAAGATCCAGGAGAACTAACAGGGACATTCTCATCCAGTTCCCAGCATTGATTACCAGACAGTCTTTATTTCATAGTCGTGCCTCGTGCTCAAAGGTCTGAGCTAGGATCCACAAACTCTCTGAATGATTCTAGCATAAAGTATGCGGTCTTCCTCTCTCTCTAGTGGTTTCTACCATTCCTAGCAATACTATATTTTCTAATGAGTCTTCTCATGATATAGCCAAAGTACAACCGACAGCCTCAGTTTTGGCATCTTGGCTTCCAGGCTTGATTCGTTTTAGGACACATTTGTTTGTGCATCCACAATATTCTCAGCGTTTTTCTCCAGAATTACATCTCAAATGAGTTGATCATCTTTCTATCTGCTTTCTTCACTGTCCAGCTCTCACATCTGTATATGGTGATAGGAATAACTTGGCTTGGCTGATTTTGACTTCAGTGCTCAGTTGTATATTTTCACACTTTAGGATTTTGTCTAGTTCTTCCATGGCTGGCCTTCCCATTCCTAGTCTTCTGATTTCTTGACTGCAGTCTCCATTCAGATCAATGTTTGATCCAAGGTATGAGAAATCTTTGATTTTCTCATTATCTAAGTTGAATTTATATAAATCCTCTGAGGTCATTTCTATATAATGGCTAAATAATTAATATATTTTATATTTGCTCTCCAGACCCAAAGGAAAGCTTTTACTCCACTACTGAACCATTACTAATACAGCAAGTATCCTGTCAAACTTCAGAAAGAAAAATTCTGCATGGTTCACTCCTGATGGCTTCAGTGCCAAACTGGACTTCTGGACTGGCCATTTCAGGTGTAATTCTTGTCAAGAGTTTGACCTTTCCAGCATAGTTTGTCCTGGAATTTCAAAATTTGTAGAGTATAATACTGAAAAGAATGTCAGAAGGAACAATATGACACATTGCTGAAAGTACGTACAGAAGCAAATCCATACAGATATCTCAGTGGCCTCAACTGGACTTTTCCTTCTGTGATCCAACATTCTAATCTTACACATCCCATTGCCATTACATTGCCATACAAACAGCAGGGATATCTTGTTTATTTGCATTGTATCTATACTCCTTTTAGCACAAACTTTCTTAGTCATTTGCGGAACACCACAGACTTCCTGATATCCCTTGATGATTTCCCAGGAAACAACATCTAGCAACCAAAGATGTATAAATTCTGTAAAGCAGCTTTCCAAGCAAAGATGAACTGCTGCTAATCAGAATTCTTGGGAGATGCTGTGGTATGTCTGGTTGCTGAAAGTTACCAATTTGTTCTTAACAGGTTTGGGAACAACTTGTATTTTTGATGGCGGTGCTATGGTTACACAGTATTCTAAAATATTTGTGGCTCACCGAGAACTATGCATCCAGTACCTATCCTCCAATTTCATCTGTACTTGACATATTATCACTTACATATTCATAAGCTGGACTCACAAGAAGGAAGTAGCTGAGAAATTACACCAGTACTTCATTGATTACCATGATTTTATTAACCATTGTCTGGACCTCCCTGTTTACTTTCTGGAAGTTATAGTGAATATTGTTTTGATTCAAAGCAATGCTACAGATGCCTGCTTTTAGTTGTCTTCCAGATGATATCATAAAATCAGCCCAAGTGCTACAATTTAATCACAATTATTATTATTATTCCCTGCCTTTCCCACACAGCATATTTAGTCAACAGGGAATGTACAGAATAGAACATGTCTCTCCTCAGACACCAAACCAAGTTGACAAAACATCCATGGTCCATGCTGGAAACTTGTATTCTCTCAAGCCTCAAGTAAAAAGCTTGTCCTTGTTTATAGATAGCCTACAGTCTGAAGCATGCACAGCTCTGCAACAAACCTGCCACCAGCAATATATTAACTATTCCTTCCCATATCTGTTTGGGGAGCAATATCACAAAGCCAAACAACATCAACCATCCCGTACTAATTTGCCTTCACATCTTTAAATGTGATGTGCACTGTGATCTGCCAACAATTGCCTTTTGCTATATGTGTATGCCAGACAAGTCACTACAAAAGGGTGCAAGTGAACACAAATAATATGTGAAAAAGTGGTAAAGCTAAGAAATCAGTGGGATTGGAGGGTTTTCAAATATGCCAGGACATTACACAAAATGTCAGGATTTTGAAGCTATTTATTGCATTGGAATTCACTAGTAAAAAAAAGCTATTCCCAGAACTCAGACTCAGTGGAAACTGGATATGCTAGCTCTGTCTTGTTTAGTATGAGATGCGATAGACTTTCTCAGTACTTATTTTACATTATTCATCTTCTTGTGCATATTCATCACTAATTCTTGGTAGTCAGGAGTGGAATAGATCTTGTGTTCATTTCTGTTTTGCATTATACAGCCATTGCTCTCTTTTATATCTGTGGCTTTTTGTGTCATTTAGGATTTTTGTTTTTATATTTGTTTGGGGTTTTCCCCCCTTTCTGTCCCCAGGGTATATATGCTCACCTAATTAGGTTAGTACTAAGTTGGGAAGAAGCTTATGCAAACCTAAGTACTTTCTTTATCTCGAGTCTGCTATAGGCTTCTCTCTAGATGTTTCAGAGCCAGGCTCTAAATCTTTCAACCATTAGCTGGCACTAATCACATATATAATCATTCAGAGGGCAATAGGTTAAGGAATGCTGGACTACACTGACCGGTATTAGCTTGCCTGGATCTTTCCAAGCCTTTCCTGGAGATGGCAGGAACTGACCCTTCATTTTTCTGTGTGAGAACAGGTGATCTACCATTGCACAACTGACTCTTCTCATATCCATGTCGGAATGGATAAAGTCTGAGAAGCATAGAAATAAAAAGTCGGGTAGGGGACCAATAGCTGGGGGGGATACTTCTTGTAAATGTTCAGTGATTTGATAGATACATTATGTTCATGTTTGTGAAAGGCAAATTAGGGTGAAAGAAAAAGAGGGATTATATACTGTATTTTTAAACAGCTTTATTTCAGGAATATTCAAAGCAGCCTCTGCTTCTGCCATCTGCTGGCTGCAAGCACCATTTACATCTTGAAAGGATACTCAAGTTTTATTAAAGCCAATTAACCTTTATCAGATTGAGTGTTTTAAGTGTTGCCTTCGTTGATTTGTTGATGAGTGTATTTAATGTATACCCTCTCCTAAATTATGCCTTTGCAGTAACCTTGCATGTAACCTTTGCTGACTTCAAGAATATTACACAGGTGTGAAAACAGATTTCTGATTATTAATCAGTAGTTTTATCTGAAGTACTCAGACAAGACTTGAAAAGCTGATTTTTTTCTATATATACCTCTATAGTGTTCTTCGATATTTTTAATAACACTGATGTGTATGCCCACCTGAGAATGGCTTCCCATCAGAAAATAGTTCTTGTACCAGTATCTAGATAACATCATTGTTAGACCAGCAGCCAAGAATTTCCATTATGACAAACTCAAGTCTACATTGTTGTTCTGTTAATGACATACAGAGTGGGAATCTGTGAATTTGTTGTTGTCATTTCATGTGAAACCTACATTCAGTGATATTTTGGACCAAACATTATGTTTCTATTGTCTTTAAACAAAGCTCACCTGCATCGTACGTTGAATAGAGTTGTGAGGAAAGGTTGTGAAGAAATACAAAAACATAGCAACATCCATCTCATGGTTGGTTGTGTACTAACATTTACAGGTTCAGAAACAGCAGGCTAGACTTGGGGTGCTTTTGGAAATGGTGCAGAATCACAGTCTGCATTGAAGGGAATGGATTGTAATTCCTTGGTTCATTTGATAATGTTACAGTGCACACCAAATGTTGTTAGTCAGAAGATAAGAAAGGAATTTCCTGTAATTGTAATTTTCTAATGTTCCCTGTTCTCCTTAACCTCCAGATTAGGATGGAATAGTTTTTAGCTCCAATGTTGAATGAGAGGAGGGATTTTAAAAGTCGGTAATCTGCCAAGGAGAGATCTTGTGGACTTGCTCATTAAATGTAGCTAAGAAGTGCCAAATCTGAATGTGCATGTGTGGAGTTGTAGGGGAAGAATACACTGAAATAACAGGAAAAATCTGGACATCATATTAATTTATTAATTGAAATAGTTCTAAGTCACTTTTTTTCACAATCCTCCAAGATTTATGTCAAATAAAACTACACAAACACTAATTATAAAAATAGAACCACACTGAATTGTAGTACTAATTTTCAAAACCATAGAAAGCCAATTTTTTTCATCAAAGGCCTTTTGGAAGAGAACAGCCCTTTTGACCTCTTCCCAGAGGAGGTTCCACAATTTGTGAGCTATTCTACCCCATCATTGCTATCAGAATCTGGTGACTGACTCACTGTCTGTTATAAAGTGGATTGATATGGTGGAGGTCTGCAATGCTTTGAAGGTAGAAATCAATGCAGCATCTTGACTTGGGCCCAGAATAAAATAAGTAAATAGTATAGTATGGCTTGCAATGCTTACTATCATTGACAGACGATGTGCCATTATATTCTGTACTAACTGAAACTCCAAATACACCCCATAATAAAAATGTCTGTTAAATTATTTGGAAGATTAAACATACAACTTCTGTAGCAGAAGATCAGATTTAAGTTCTAAATGAAGATGGGGGAAGGAACATTTATCAACATCTCAGTCCAGTTGCTTAAAGAGCAAACTGCACTCTAGGATGTAGCCCTATGCTCTTTACCTGGTCTGAAAGGTTAATGATAACAGACAGTCATATTCAGTGACTTCATACAGATATTAAAGGTTTGAAAGGAAAGTGTGGTACAGTCTGCCAAAAGCTGAGAAGAGTACTGCTTCCTTTATCAGTCTTGAAGCAAAGATCCACCATGGCTACTCAAGCCTGAAGTAAAATTGATCAAAGGTTGAGGAAAGCAAGGTTGTGACAATGTACCTCAATATCTCCAAGCCTTTGAAAAGGGAAAGGTTGCAAGAAATCCTTGGTCTCTTTAGAGAATTTGCTGATCCCAGCCACATGATTAACAACTTTCACTGTTTCCCTTTGATCACGGCTTAAATAATAGTGTAATTTGGTCTGCAGTTCCTTTTACAGTTTTGCAGTATTTTATAACACACACTGCCTTGAAGACAGCATCACAAACAAGCCATTGTCTCTAGGAACAATACCATGAGAGAAGGTTGTAGGTAACAGCAGGGAAAGTGCTGTTTACTGAACTGAGGCATTTTGTGCATGTGTTTGTTGGAGTCCATAGGAAATCTCTCCATGATTATAATGGTGTATTAAAATTTAGACTGGGGTGAACAATGCAAAACTGTCTACTTGACTTAGTTCTTTAATGAGGACATTTGTCTTATGTGAATTGGAATTAAGCTTCTGAGATATTTTATGTAGATTGTCTACAACCACTGGCTTCTTTCCACCTTATAGCTCTTACTACAGAGGAGTTGTTATTCCCATGGTCACTGATCTGCCCCTGTCTGCCAAACTCCTGTTTGTCCCTGGAATGTTTTACTGTGTGAGACTATGACTTCTCATTTTCATTTTACCAAATGTTTTGGTTGTATGCAGGTATGTTATTAGGGCATCTTTTCTAGATAATCTATTAAGACACTTATATATGATACTAAGAACCATTTACCTTTTCGTATGGCACGTGTGATTTGCATTCTGGATTTGTTAGTTGTTGGATATACTATAGCTGAAGTTCAGTTATAGATGCTTTGGGGAGTGATTGCTTGATTTGGAATTGGTTACCTGGCATATGTTTACTTGTTGTTGTTGTTTGTTGCATTTATTTATAGCCCACCTGTTCTTCAAAATTGGGGCTCAAGGCAGCTAGCTAATAGGTATTTGGGGCTTCCTTATTCAAAAGCAAGTAAACTGTAACACATTTTTCTGGGTAAATTACATTCAGCAGCAGTACTTATTTTGTAGCAAGCATCCCAATTGTTGTATCAGCCTATTTTTTTTATTACTGTAGATAAACTGGATTTGATTCCTCTTCTTGAAAAGTTGGAGGTGTGCAAAACAGCAACAACTCATCTTATTGAGACAAAATGATGTGGATAAATTTCTCAAGTAGCAGCTGTGGCTTTATTTACTGTATTTTTCCTGTTTCTTTTGTTTGTTTGTTTTTTGTTCTGTTTCATAAAATGATGAAGCAACTCTCAAAGGAAGGGTACCAGTGATACAAAATGATGCGAATTAAAAAGCACTGGTACCTAGACTTCTGTAATAAAACAAGAAAAGAATATATATATATTTAAAAAGCTTTATTTGTCCTTCATGATAGTTGGGGGGGGGAGAGATTTCTTCTAGACAGTCCCTAACAGCTAGTCTTTGTAAATTATTATTATTATTATTATTTACGTTATTTATACCCCGCCCTTCAGCCCTAATGGCTCTCAGAGCGGCTTACAATTATTATTTTTAATAAGACGGTTCCCTGCCCTCAGGCTTACAATCTAAAAGACACGACACAAAAGGAGAAGGGGATGGTGGAAGGGGATGAAGTCCAATAGTTCTTCTCTCCCTCTGATGCCTGGACCAAGGCAGATGGACTAAAGGGAGGGCTCTTCTCCTTCAGGCTAGCCCTGATGGAGCTGGGTCAGCCTATTCACTCCCTCCCAGGTCGAAGGATGACAGTTATGGAGGGAGGAGCCTCTATCTTCAGGCAAGCCCTGATGGAGCTGAGCCAGCCTATTCACTCCCTCCCAGGCCGAAGGATGACAGTTATGGAGGGAGGAATTACAATTAATTAAAATTAAAATTAATTAAACAATTAAGTAGACTTATTGCATGCGTGCAGGCTTAGAACATAAGGTAGGAACAGCACATGATCAAAGTTAAGGGCTATAGGTTTGGAGAAAATGAAAATAGCACATTAAATACCAAGCCAAAGATTATCAATCAATATGACTCATGGATACTAGCATATCCTGTCCAGCTATCTTCATAGTACTAATTGTAAAAGGATAGTTTCAAATGCATCTGTCTGGCTCACAAAGGATATTAATGGATTGAAGGAAGAGCTTGTCCTTTGATTGGCAATTGTCATTATGCAATTCCTATTGCACATCTAAAGTTCTTAGATTATGGTTTATTTATTTAGAAAAAACATTTGTTGGATGCTTTTCTGGAGATGAATAATTATTTGAAAAACTGTTATTTAAACCCCTTTAGAATGGATTTCCAAGTGAGGTATAAGACACTATTGCCATGAGAGACATCTCCTTAGCCTCTTAGCAAGACTGGCAGAGCCATGAGTCAAAAAACATCAAGGCAGTGCCATAAATGATATACGCCATATAACCATGTTATCATGGTTGCGGTATCAGTAAGACATATGTTTGCCACGAGTGTTTTGGCAGGCTCTTTGATTGTCTTAGGCTGCTTCTGGATTGCAGAAATAATACAGTTTGATACCACTTTAAGTGTCATGGTTCAGTGCTGTGGAATTCTGGGATTTGTAGTTTTGTGAGATATTTAACCCTCAGTCAGAGGGCTGATGCCACAACAAACGACAAATCCCAGAATTCCATGGCACAGCTGTGGCAGTTAAAGTGGTGTCAACCTGAATTATTGCTGCATTAGATTCCTCCTAATAATGTTTATTTAGATGCAGTACAGCTCCTCCGCTACTAGTAAAGAACAAGAGTGGGCACTATATGTCTTTCCTACATCCCTATCAGCATTCCCTAGTCCAAAATTTATGTTGTGTTCAGATAATGTTTCTTCAGATTCTCTTCATTTAGTAGAATTGGAAATGAGAATGGGGCTTAGGCATTTTCTCTCCCATTGCTCACAGCACTGTCCATGAAATAATAATAATAATAATAATAATAATAATAATAATAATAATAATAATAAT
>NC_056522.1:81284407-81342457 GCF_019175285.1 Sceloporus undulatus | reverse complement strand
TGTATATCTTTCCCGCCTCTCCTCAAGGCTCAAGGCAGGGTACAACATGTTAAAATAGAAAACATATAGAACAAACAGTTAAAATACAATACTATGAAACCATTAAAATATACTCATATATAATCCATTCTTTAAAATATACCAATTAAAAAGTCATGGTTTAAAATTGATTGGGTAGGCCTGCTGGAAGAGATGTGTCTTTAATGTTGTTCTAAATGCCATCAGCAATTTCAGCTGTTGTATCTCTTCTGACAGGTCATTCCACAGTCTGGGAGCAGCAAATGAAAAGGTCCTCTAGGAAATCATTGCCAGTCTAGTACTGGCCAATTGGAACAGTCTTTTCCCAGAGGACCAGAGTGTTCAGGGCAGATTGTATGGGAGAAGGCAGATAACCAGTAGGTAATCTGGACCCAAGCTATGTAAAGCTTTAAAGGTAATAACCAACACTTTTTACTTTGCCCGGAAACTACAGTGGGCCCTTGTTATCCTATGTGGTTTGGTTCTAGGACCCCTGTGGATAACAAAATCCGTGGATGCTCAAGTCCCATTAAATACGGCATAGTAAAATGGTGTCCCTTATATAGAATGGAAAATCAAGGTTTGCTATTTTGAATTTATACTTTTTTGGAATATATTTCAAGCCATGGATGCTTAAATTTGTGGATAAGGAGGGCTGACTGTAATTGGCAGACAGTGAAGTGCTTTTAAGATCAGTGTAATGTAATCACCCTTGGATGTATCCACAATCAATCTAGCTGCCATATTCTGAACCATTTGGGGGTTTTGGACTTGGTATAAAGGTAGCCCAGTGTAAAGTGCATTGCAGAAGTCCAGCCTTGAGGTTACCAGTGCATGCATTACCATCTTTAGGCCCTCCAATTCTAGGAAGGGGTGCAGTTGCTGTATCAGCCAAAGCTAAAATGCAAACTACCTAAAACAAAATACATTTTTATTTCAGCACAAGACATCCCAAAATTCTGTAGCTAGATCAAAGGGCTAGGGAATTTCAATGCTCTAAAATTATGTCTTAGTGCAAAAACTCAATTCTATATGTTGTGAGAAAAGTATAGGTTTGTATAATCATGAGAACCACTCCCAGTTTTTCACACATATAGGTTACGCAGAAGGGGGGTGGGCTGTCTGAACAATTTTATTGTTACCATATGTATTTATTAGCTTGAGATAGATTTATGCCTTCACTGTTTTCATGTATAGGTTAATGAAACATTTCAAATAATTTTGTCTCTCAAAAGAATAATGTGGATTTTATAGGGAAGAAGGCAGTCATGATGTGACGAATGGCAGTGGGTTGCTTCATAAATAATTTTTACTTTTTAAAGCTACGTATATATTGGACTTACTCTATCAAGAAAGAGATTGTTAATAATATTCAAAGGTATGTAATAATAAATATAATGCAGCCCAATGTTAAAATTCTATTAAAGTACTTTATTTCAGTTTTATGATTCAGTAATGCCTGGTTTCAGCTTAGAAGGGTTATTTCAGCATTATTTATGTACACTTCAAAGTAGTTTCTCTGAGAAATGTTGATCTTCTCTCCACTCTCTCTCTCTCTCTCTCTCTCTCTCTTTCTAGTCTCAACTCATAGAGTGTGAATACACTATTATGTGCGATACTGTGGGTAGCTTGATAAGTGTAAAGGGGCTGCTTGGTTGAAAATGCATTTTTCTAGGGCTTTAAGTTGTAAAGTGTTTTTCAGCTGTTACAGTAATAATAAAAGGGCTTATATGTTCCTGTGATGTGCTTGATTCTACCCTGCAGTGATTCATTGTGGATCTCTCTCACAGCTAAGTGCTCATTCCTTGTGATCAGAGGAAAATGCTACACACCTTCAGCTTCGTTCCTATTAAATTCAAGCTTCCACTATAGGCAGTTTTACAGAGCTATCTTTGAATTAGAAAGCATTTTAAACTCAAAAGCTAAACTGTAAATGTAAAAAAGTACTTGGCTCCCCTATAGGTCTATAGGCAGTTTAAAAATATATTTTGGTTTCTACTTACCACTCCCTCTAAACTTGCCTCACACATTTTAATTTCTTCCAGCAGAGATTGCCCTCTTCAAACACTTGTGGATGTTCTTCTAGTAGAATCTAATATGATGGCCTCTCAAAAAATATTGCCAGTAAGGGGCTGCTTGTAGTAAATTGCACTGATATTTTAAAATATGATAGTGTAGACTCGGTTTCAAGAACACTTCTGACATACCTTTGTTCCTGCTTGCTTCTTAGGATACAGGCTTATTTTTCCATATATTTTTGAAGATACATACAGACATCTTATGCTGTTTTGAAGACTTTAAAAAAATTATTATTATTTTTTTGAGAAAAGAGATTTCACACATACTAAACTATTACTCAGGAATCTGTAAATTACTAAGAGTAAAGGTTTCTATTTATGTATGGAAATAACCCCCAGACTGTTACTAATTAATTATAAGACTTTATGTCAATTTCTCATTACAACCCCTTTTTTTCCCAGTTATGTTCTTAGGAAACCAAAATCTGAGTTTTAAAGACTGGGAGGAAATGCTCCAAAAGACAGACTTGCAGTGCACTCCTGTGTATTATTCAGAAGTAAGTCTTGCAGTCCATAGGATTGCAATCTTAATGGCTGCAGGTGTTATATTGTGCTATGGGAGATCAGAGACAAAAGTGCCTGTACTCAAATGTATCATGCAGCAACTGTGTAAAGTTGGGAGCTGCACAAGAACAGTAAGCCACCCTACTTGTGCAGCTTCTCTCTTTTTCTCAGTGTGTTCCATGAAATATTTGAATCTAGCTGCAGTCTTTATGCACTTTGGAACAGGAGCAGATTGGTATTCTGTAACAGCTGAGCCTCTTTGGCTGTTCTCATCCAAGTCAGGAAAATATTTCAGGTTTATGCTTAAAATTCACTGAATTTAATTGGTCTTAATTGTATAAGGATAGATTAAAACATGTTGCCAGTTTGCCATAATTTTTCTCCAATGCATCGTTTTGTGTACATTTTTATTTGTCAAACACTCTTCTCTAGTGCCAGTGACTGCCTCATTTTCAGCTGTGCCCAGGGCAGTTGCTGGAACAAGAAGGCTGCAACAGTGCTATTCAGGGACAGGAACTGCCAGTGCTGGAACCAGATACCTTCTTGTCTCAGTGTGCCTGAGCATCAGACGCATGGCTTGGCATATCCTCCTGGCAGAGAAGTATCCTCCAGGCTGCCCCCGTTGGGCCTTTCCAGAGTGGTAAAAAGCTCCCTATTCAGGCTTGGATCTCTCCTGAGTTACAAGAAAGCAACAAGATCTTCCTGACTCACATTTGTTTCTGCACACTCCTCAGCTCTAGATGAACTCTTAGATCCTGGATCCCTGGTTCACTTCTGATGGCTGCCTGTGGCTCAGTTCTGAAAGCATATTTTTCACTACTCTAGCCCTATTTTGTTGAATCAACACGTGAAGAAGAGAGTATGTTACCCCCTTCTCCTCTGTCTCCAGTTCTGCCCTTCTCCCTTTGAGGCGAACAACAGAAATGGAATCAGAGGAGTCAGTACTCGTGTGCTGTCTTTTTTGGTCCAAAACACACTGCAGAAACAATCCAGGTAGAGGCTGCTTTTGCTGCCTTGGCTCAGTGCTAGGGAATATTGGGAACTGTAGTTTATTGTGGCATCAGGGCTCTCCAGCATGGTTGATGTCATGGTTTAATTGTTGGAATAAGACTCTAGGAGACCAGGGTTGAAATGCACTGGGCGACCTTGGGAAAGTCACATTCTCTCAACCTTAGAGGAAGGCAATGATAAACCTCCTCTGAATAAATCTTGCCAAGAAAACTGTAAAAAGTTTTATGCTCTGTATATATCAGATAGGGAAGTTGGATACAGA
Source organism: Sceloporus undulatus (assembly GCF_019175285.1). Taxonomy (NCBI): domain Eukaryota; kingdom Metazoa; phylum Chordata; class Lepidosauria; order Squamata; family Phrynosomatidae; genus Sceloporus; species Sceloporus undulatus. Next base: position 81,338,584 of record NC_056522.1, on the reverse strand, counting down.
CTGTAGTATAGGAGTACAGTGGACCCTTGTTATACACTGGTGTTTGGTTCCAAGATCCCCCGTGTATAACAAAATCCGTGTATACTCAAGTCCCATTAAATATAATGACATAGCTAAATGGTGTCCCTTATAAAAAATGGAAAATCAAGGTTTGATATTTGAAATTTATACTTTTTTTTGAACATTTTCAAACCGTGTATGCTTGAATCCGTGTATAAGAAATCTGTGTATAAGAAGGGCCGACTGTATTTTGCAGTTTTCTCTCTGCTTCATCTCCTCCCTCCTCCTCCTATTTCTCTATTCTTTTTTCTCCTGTGCTGTGCTGCACATCCGCTGTCGCTTTGTGTCAGCAGTTTATGTTCTGCATGTTTAATGAAGTCTGTGGCTCAGCTCAGCACTGTCTTTCCCCTTACTCTTACAGAATTTTGATCAATGAGGTTTTCTCAAGAGGAGAGTTTAGAATGGGTGTTGACTGGGAAAGTCTAGGGAAGTGCGATGGTGTGCATATTACTTCTGGCCCATCAAAGCTAGAAAATGGAACTGTTCTTTGCTGTCTCAAGAGTATATTGTCAAATATTGTACACCTTTTTTCTTCATCTTGAAAACAGGCACAGAATTCTACCTGAGTGGCAAAACATGCTGGCTTAGGGAGAGCCAGTGATTCATATCAGAATATTCTTCCATGTAGTTATATGAGTTTTCATCAATAATGCCCTATCTAGCTTAAATTTCTAGCTTAGCTATCTAACTTAAATATTTAACTGAACAAATTTTGCTATGCACAATAATATTTCAAAGAGTAGAGATGTACAGTATTTCTTTCCTGATTTAAAATCATAAACACAGACTTGCTTGCCTGATAGCAAGAGCAAGGATTATTCAAGTGCACAGAGAATAGTTCCTGTGTTTCTTTATGGGCTGTTGTTCTGCATGGGCATTCATATGTGATGGCAAGCCTAGAACAGAATCCCATAAAGAATTTTCAGGATGCCTTTTCTGTGTTTCCTTCAGGTGTTTCTGTAGCATGAATTGATTGACTTACATTCAGTTTTAAGGCCTCAATCATACCATATTGCTGAGATATAGATTCACCCTTATATAGTTGGGACTTACAGGAAGGAGACGAGGTTGGAGCAGTGAAAGCTATTTTCTGTTGTTTTCTGCTCACAGCAGCCTTTAATTATTTAGTTAATTTTTTTTCAGACTGCAAGCTAACAGTTCTCTAAAGGCATTTAAGTATTTCTGGAACCCAGTTTGAAACATTCCAGTTGTGGAAAAACAAACGACTTCTATGTTTCCTAGAGTGATATACAGTACATGTATGGGCCAGAATCCAAAGGGATGGTTCTAATGATGGATCTGCTTTCACTAGCAGAACAAGAACTAGAACAAGCCTCTCTCTCCCCATTTCAGTTTCCTGGCATTCTCAAAACCAGCTGCTGAACCATTTTGAACAGGTCTTTGATATGCTTGGAGAACTGTAGGAGGAAAGTGAATATCACCATGACATTGGTTTAACACAATGAGGATAAACAATAGAAATCATTTTTATTTTATCAGTTTTTCAAAAAAAAAAAAAAAGTAGCTAGGAGACCTACCTAAGAACCTACACAGCTAAGATGGATTCAGATAATTGAAACACTTCCTACCAGGACACTTTGTTGACTGTTGCAAAACAGCATACATCCCACTTTCAGGTCAAGATGCATAACAGCTGGTACCAAAGGCCAGGTTCCTCTCCTAGTCATAAACATGAAAGCCCATCAGCAAGAATATTTAATAACTTAAATAAAAAGCAATTTGTTCTTCTTTCATTGCATCCAAAATCAACTGCCTGAGACAACCACATCACCTTGAAGCTCTTTACTTTTGAACCCTGCAATCCTTCTTAACAGTATTCTCAGCAAATTTTACATGGAAGTAATTCAGGGGGTTGTCGTTGTTGTTGTGCGCCTTCAAAACATTTCTGACTTATGACAATCCTAAGGCAATCCTATCATTGCGTTTTCTTGGCAAAATTTGCTCACTATGGGGTTTGCCTTTGCCATCACTTAGAAGTAAATTATGGCCCCGTACAGACAGACCAAAATAAAGCTGCTTTGGGTCACTTTGGATGTATGCTATTTAAATAATGCATGCGTCCTAAGAGTCTGTAAGCTGCACCAAAGTGTGGCTTTGGCGCAGCTTCTGGACTCTTATGATGCATACATCATTTAAACAGCATAGCACCAAAGTGACCCGAAGCAGCTTTATTTTGTCCTGTCTCTATGGGCCCTATATATATGATGAAAGTGTTTGTTCTTATATTTGAGATACTGCCTTCAACAACACATGTCTTTACAAAGACAAATGATTAATTTTTCCAAGTATAAACATTTGACTACTATAATATTGTGGTAGAATTCAATGACATAGCTATGGTAGGAGTTTATCAAACAGGAGGAATTCCTCTTAAATTCGAATGAAAAGAAAGTGGGGCCAGAACGTATTCACTTAAAGTCGCTAGTTTAGCGCAATTACGTGAATGTGCATTGTGTTAGAACTGGCTTTCCATTGCCCGAAAATAGCATGCCATTGCCCGAATTTGCATGTGGCAGTCTATCAAGCAATGACGTGAAACCACATGATTGTGTTTGGACTGACTTCCCATTGCTCGAATTTGCGTGTAGTACAAATTCAATAATGTTAAACCCCATGATTGTGTTCAGATTGCCATTAGATTATACTTCCAATTTCCCTTGTCTGATAAACTCCGTAGTCTGGATCAGTATGCAAGCAGATATTGTAGCACGTTTGGACTATAATTTTGTAAAAACTCTGAAACAATGGCTGAGGTATCTAATCAAAATATAAATTTTAATTTGCATTTCTGAAAACTGAAATATCAAGAAAGCACTTGCTAATTGCCATCAACTTTGACTTATGGCAACCCTATGAATGAAAGGCTTTCCAAGTCACCCTGTCTTATATCAACCTGCTCAGTTCCTGCAGAATCAGGGCACTGGCCTTCTTAAGTTTATCCATCTGGAATGTGCTCTTCCTCTTTTCCTATTGCCTTCTACCTTACCAAGCATTTTTGTCCTTTGCAGTGAGTCATATGTTATCATGATGTGGCCAAAGTATGACAGTCTCAATTCAGCCATCTTGGCTTCTAGGAAGAGTTCATGTTTGATTTGCTCTAACATCCATTTATTTGTCTTTTTCACAGTTCATTATGTCTGTAGAACTCTCCTCCAGCACCACATTTCAAATGAGTTGATTTTGTTCCTTTCAGCTTTTTTCACTGTCCAACTTTCACAACATACATAGAAAGTGGAGATACAATACACACGCAAAAGGGTTACAACCTTCTCTGTTACCGACCTGGCCACCCAGAATATTAGAAACAGTATGGTTCAGAAACTGCAGCAACCAGTTACACACATTCATACACATATTTTGATTAGATACCTCTGCCATTGTTTCAGAGTTTTCACAAAATCTCTCTCCAACAACATCCCTCCCATGTCCCCTTTTCCTGTACCTAGTTCAGCGGTTCAAAACTCCCCTCTGGACTTGGACAATCCTAACTTTAGTATTCAATGATATATCTTGACACTCCAGGATCTTGTCTAGTTTTTTCATAGCTGCCCTTCATAGTCTTCTTCTGATTTCTTAACTGCAGTTTCCAATCTGATTAATGACCAAGTCAAGCTATAGACCATCTTGAACTATTTCAATGTCTTCATTGTCTACTTTAAAGTTATATTAATTATCTCTTGTCACTATTTTTGTTTTCTTAATGTTCAGCTGGGAACCTGCCTTTCTATCTTGTCTTTGTTCAGTAATCATTCCAAGTTTTTTTCTGCTAGTACTGTAGTGTGGTGTCATCTGCATATCTTAAATTGTTCATATTCCTTCCGCTCCTTTTAGGGTTGGCTGGAGTCATTTGGACTGCCTTGGCAGCCTCGGGTCGTCTTCCGGGTGCTCCAGGGGCCTGCTTTGTGTAAACACCACACCCCCAGAGCAGCGGGAAGCCACCCCCCATCTGCCCTTCTGTTTCAGGCCTTAGTCTTCTCTGACAGAGAGCGCTGGTACCACAATAAACAACATACTAAAAACTGATCTAAATCCAGCTGATAGTCCCAATGGAAATAGACCTTTTGCACCAGTTGAACTTACATTAGTGTTGCTTTATCATGTCCCCGTAGATTCTGTGGTTTTATTCTAATTGGGATGACAAATTGGATTTAGGCTTAAGTGCTATAATATTTATGTGAATTATTTAATTATCATTTCTGTTGTACTGATGCTGCATCCACAGCTTGGTACAAGTAATATTATGTATCACTGTTTCCTAAATAAAAATAAAATGGACTAAAATATTATGCACTGTACTCTCCTAGATTCTGTAAATAGCTCTGTTGAGTTGTACATATTTTATTGAGGATATTTGAACCAATGTTAAAAAAATCATGATATCAGGGGGAGCTTTATTTAAATTAGTGATTCAAAATAGGATTTTCTTTTGTTGCTTTAAATTACTTTACCAATGATGATGATGATGATGATGATGATGATGATGATGATGATGATGATAGCAGCAATAGCAACAGTGATGACAATGATGGAGTATGTGTCCATGCTGTACAGAGATTGTCAGCAGAAGTAGATTTCCCTCTTTTGAAATAACAACAAATTCTGTATGTATGAAGAGGCTGAAATAAGAACTGAACATTTTCTTGTTTTAATTGTGTAAAAAAAAGTTAGCAACATAACTATTTTTACAATCAGTAGAAAAACGGATAAAATTTATCTCCATCAGTTATTACCAACCCCAATGCTCTTAAGAGATAGCTTTTTATTTAGACAAATAATGCCAACTGTGTATATTGTTGGAGTGATGTAATGGTCTTTGAAATGGGCCCTGAAGAAGTTCTAAAGTACCAGGCTTTACATCAACTCTATTTTGGCATGAGTGTATCTATTGTTTTGTTTTTAAATCTGCTGAGGTTTATTGAGAAGTTTACCCCTAAGAGCAAGTTTTTAAAGGCAACAGAGGAATGGAGACTTGCCAAGTCGGTTGGCTGGAGTCATGGACAAGAGCAAGGCCTGTCTGAACTGCCACTCAGTTTTTATTCTGCGAGTTTGCAGGGTTGGTGATTAGAGTGGCTTTCGCCCAATTATGCTGTGATTATTCCGCTGCACTGTAATTGACTGGGGAGATATGCTAATACCTGTCATTTGGGATGATAAAAGATGAGCGGAGGACGCAATGCATTATTTAGCTGGCTGTGTGATAGATGAGGGATGCGAAGAGTGCTTTAATTGCTGAGAAGAGAGGTTAAGCTGAACGAACGGATGAATTAGAAATGAGTTTTTTTATGGGTTGTGGAAAAGTGAAATAAAGGAAAATGTTCTTTAAAACCGAAGCACCGGATAGAAACAAGGAGAACAAGGCTAGACCTTTTAGGCAGCTTACTCTATTAATTTAAATATATAAGGGGGGAAATCCATTTAGTGTTCAGTAAATACTTCTGTGCAGCTTCAGTAGATTTACATCCTCTGCTGGGGGGGGGGGGGGTACTTTAAGGGATTCTTCTTTTAGATGTTATTTTGATGGCTTGAAATATTTTCAATTTAGATTTTATGTGTACAGATCACACATGTAAACAAAGATCTGTGTGTGCTCAGATTATTGTGTATTGATAATGAATGCATCCTTGTTAATCAAAACACTGTTCATATATGCAGTTTATTCACTGTGCAAGTTTTGAGATAACTAGGTTCATCTGGCTTTTGTGGCACCTTTGAAACTAACTGAGAGAAAGAAAGAGTTGCATCTAAGTATTTTGGTTAGTCTTACATGAAATCAGAACAGTACTGTATATCAAAAGACTTTTAAAAGATTTTAAAAGAGTGGAAAGGAAAATTATTTTATTTAGAAGGGAGAGAGATAGTTCTGATGTTCCCCAGTCATTTCTCAGTAGTCCCAACTACTATGAAATTACTACTTGTCCAGAGAAGTACAGTATTAACCCTTGGCTCTCAAACACATTTTAAAATATTTAATGGATAAGTCTGGAGGGAAAACAGTGGTTGAAACGGATGCCAAGTTTCAGTAAGAAAAGCACTCACTGGAATAAGTCCTGTTAAGGTCAATTATATGGCCCATATATAATTGACACCTTGTTTTCAAAATGAAATGAAATTTTCTTATATATTGCCTTTCATCCTTACACTCAGCAATTGGCAGCTATTTTACAGTGTTTCAGTCCTTTGTTAACTTGTTAATTTTCAGGCGGTTAGCTTTAAAAGAGCAATTTGTAAGGCAATTTGTTTCTTTTACAATGTGGTTTATATTGCTATGTACTGGTTAATACAGTATAATTTTTATAAAATACCAGTATTTCTAGTTACACTTTGGCATATTTCCATTTCTTGCCTTGATTCAAGTTGAATGCCAAATATACTCAGAAGCCTAGAAATTTTTGAAGGATGAAGTGTAATGAGATACTAGTATTATTTAACATACTTTGCAGATGATTTTTAAAAAAACAAAAATCACTAATACCCATTTAAAAGCTTTTTAAAATTATAAAAAATTGTTAAATTTCAATGTGGATGAAGCATTTCATTATGCAAGACCCCAGCTGTTTACCTTTGCATATACGTTACATCAGTTAAATGAGGTCACTTTTGGGTTAAATGGTTGTTAGTAGTCTAGCAAACAGTAGTTAGTAAAGTATACAGAAATGGGCAAATTTCAGTTTTGCCTGCTTTTCTTCATAGCTGCTTCACTCCTGTCTACTGTGACAACCACTCAGCTTTTTATTAATGATAGAGAGGTTTCCTTCTACTCAGTTTGGAATTGTAAGCAGTTTATATTAAAATACAGTATAAAAATAATATATAGTAGTTTAAGAGCAGAACATAATCATTACGAGCCGGGAATTAGAAGGGTGAATCAGACAATAGCTGATGAAGCAGTTTGAAATCTACCACTCATACAAAATAAAGCCCCCACCTCTTTTCAGTTGTTGTTTGGAGCCCAGCAAATAAAAGTATATATGACTGCTCATATTTATACCAATTCCATTGGGCATGCTTTCATAGTAAACCAGGGTTCTGTGATACTGTGTTGGGGCTTTCCATTTTGTCTGTGGTTCCTTCTCTGGCTTGTTTCTTTGTCAGCAAGCTAGAGAAAGAAACTCAGCATTTTTTTCTTAACTTCTTCCTCAAGTTTGGGGAGAAACAAGCCAGTAATGGCATCTAGTGTTACCAGGTTCACACATCATGCTACATTGACCCCAGATGAAGACACGTGGGTGTAAGTGAGCAGGGGCATTCAGTCATCCATGGGAAATTTCATACTTAAGAGAGGAAGGGATATAGAGGGAGGATAAGGTCTGCCCCCTCTTCCATTGTGGTGGAAGCGATTTCTGCCCCCACTCCATCTGGTGCTGCAATCATAGGGTGGAAAGGTTCATGTCAGGTTTGGTTTGAAGATGAGGGATGCAAGGGAGGGCTTTGCATCAACAAGATCTAAAGCCAGCACATCCCCAAAAAGGAAAGAAAAATTGGCAGCTGGAACAGATGGGCCTCTTTTCTCTTTAGCTCAGAGGTGGGGAACTTTTGGCCTTTCATGTTCTGATGAACTATCATTCCCATCATCCCTCACCACCAATCAAACTGAAGGAAGGTTGGTTGTAGCTTATGATGACCTTATGGTGTTTCTTTTAGGTTGTCCTAAGACAGACGCTACTTGTAGCATCACCGTAAGCGAAGGAGCCACAACCAAGTCCTCATGAGCCTGGCTAAAGCTTCCTTCAGTTTGGCTGCTAGTGAGGCATAATGGAAATGGTAGTTCCTCAGAACCTGGAGGGCTGTAGGTTCCCCACCCCTACTTTAGCTGCTTTTCCTTGCTTCTGCTCTGGGGAGTCCATCTTGACTATGGATTTTCCCTCTCTCACCTTAGTAGGATCACTCTGCCTAGCTGCTCATTTAGGTTTGAAAATGTTATGCTCACCGTGTTTTAAACTTGTATTGTATATATGAATTATTTGTGTCCTGCTGCTATGAATGTGATGTTACTGTGGGCAGATGAGATACAAATGAAATAATAAAAGTAAATTGCCACGTTGCCTCCAAGTGTCCACTCCCCTAAACCTGTGGATGATCATGATAAGAAAAGGAAGCCTTGTGTATTCCACCTGAGACTCAGTTGAGGAAGATGAGCTTCCATTCTTTGGTCAAGCACAGAAAGAGTTATGAGAAGAGTGTATAAATGTTCCTTATAGCAGTGGCAGGTGGTAGTTTTCATGGGGATACAGCTAAGTGACTTAGAACATTGATTTAAATTTTGGATTATAACCCAGAGCTAATTCAGTGACACAGAAGCCACCAAGCTCCACTGCCTTGTAATACTCTAGTACATTGAGTATCCATGTGCAAAAGAACAGTTGGGGTCTGTTATGCCCTGTGGGAGATTTTGCAAGCAGTGAACTCGTTGTGGATAGAATCAAGCCAATTGAGTATATCTAGAAAGTGAAGATAGTGTTGTCTCATTCACTTTCCTGGTGTTTGGCTTGCTTTCATCCAAGTTCACCTTTCAGATTAGCAAAGGCCTGTTGCAGACTGCCAAAATAAAGCTGTTTCGGGTCTCTTTGGAGGTACTGTATGCTGTTTAAATGATGCATGGGTCCTACGAGTCCGGAGGGCGTGCCAAAGCCACACTCCATTCCTAAGCACTGGAGTGCAGCTTTGGTGCAGCTTCCGGATTCTTAGGATGCATGCATCATTTAAACAGCATACCTACAAAGAGACCCGAAGCAGCTTTATTCTGGCAGTCTGTAACAGGCCAAAGTTCAGCTAAGTTTTGGGACTCACAATTTTGCCCTGTAGTTTCATTTCTTGTCTCCTGTGTCTTATGAGAGATGAGGAAAAAATACCAGTGCTCTTTTACAGTGATAAGTTTTTAGTTTTCTCTACTTTAGTTCTTATTGCTGGGAGCCTTCAAATCGTGTCAGATTTATGACGACCCTAAGACAAAAGTGTCATGGAGATTTCTTGACAAGGTTGAATCACTTGGAAATGAAAAGGGGAAAAACACATTAAGGATAGCATTGAAAAGGGTTTTCTGCTGATCAATTTCCTTCTATCATCAGAACCCAGGGAGGGATGGTCTCTTCATTTTTGACCTCCTCATACATTCCCAAAACTTGCTCCAAAGGGCTGTGAAATCCCCCTGAGGTAGTTTGCAGGCAATGTAGAAGGCTTCTTCAGACAGAGAGTAGAAAAAAAGGCCCAGAGCCAGAGCAACGTATAAACTACAATTCATCAATTCATCAATAGCCAACAATCATAGTCAGGAGTGGAGCAATCGTCATAACCTTTTATATGGAGTCTAGTGGATAAGCCCTATGCCTCCATGATCTGCAGTAGATATATGCTTATGTTCACTGGAAGTCCAAAATAAGCATCTCACATTTCAAGACTAGAGCAAAATGGGTGAGGGACACAAATCCAATCCTCAAAATAGAAGACACCCCCTTCCAATAAATGGAACAGATTTGACTGACAGTGTTGGAAATAAGTGATAAGGATCGTTAACGGATCTATCAATCATAACAGTGGTTTTATATCTTGTATTATTAGCTCCTGGGGGTTTGCTGGAGCTTGTGAGAGGTAATTTCGTACTGTAAGCTTTTCTTACTGTGCTCTTGATGTACTTCTGGGGTAGGCCGTGAAAACTGTACATTTTATTTTTGTTTTCAGTGATTCAGTCATAAGGTTTTGATGATCTCAGCTTGTTCCTTCAGTAGTTATATCTGGCTATGATCTGAGGAATCCTTGTAGCCCGCTGTGGTAATAAGAAACAGACTCTGTGGTAGATCGAGTAAATTTTGTAAGCTTGAAAAACACTGAAAATAAACAAACAAATAAAAAAACCACCAGACAGTATTGCAGTATTTTATATAACTCTTAAAATGCCAGTTTCAAGATGCCATAGTGTTAGGCACGTAACATATGTACATCCAAAATGCGCCTAAAGATATGTCACAGACTTAATGAATGTGAAGTTGAAGGCTTTCATAGCCAGCATCCATGATTTTTAGGTGAGGTTTTCAGGCTATGTGGCCATGTTCTAGAAGAGTTTATCCCTGACATTTCGCCAGCATCTGTGGCTGGCATCTTCTGAGAGTGCTGGCATGGAAATGAGTGGGGTATATATATACTATGTGACCCTGGATTGGGAGGACTGATTTGTGTGATAATCTGTGAATTGTTCTGTTGTTGAATGGCAAGGCTTCAAGGTGGGAGGATATGCAAACAGGATTTATGCCTGTTTAATTAGAGCTCCTTTGTCTGCTTTAAAAAGCACTTGAAAAGCAAGCCATGGAACACTTTGAAAAGCAAGCCCTGGAAACCACACTCAAAAAGCCCACAACATGGTTCCGATTTCTGGATGACACTTTCACCATTTGGAGCCATGGAGAAGAAGATCCCACTGTGTTTCTGAACCACCTACACAACATTCACCTGAACATCCAGTTCACAGTTAAAAAAGAAAAGGAACGAACGTTGCCATTCTTGGATGTCCTGGTCGTCTGCAAACCGAACCAATGGTTGGGCCACACTGTATACAGAAAACCTACACACCGAGACAAATATTTGCACAAGAACTCCAACCATGACCCAGGACAAAAAAAAAAGCACAAGAAAAACATTGGTGCACCAGGCAAAAAGGATCTGTGAACCACACTTCCTGGAAGATGAATTAAAGCACCTGGGCTGGGTTCTACAGGCTAATGGTTATTCCAGTTCAGACATTAGAAGGGCTGCCAGACCCAGAAAAACCCAGAGGAGGGAAAACAAACTATCACCCAACAGTAAGATATTTTTACTATATATCAAAATAGTCAGAGACAGAATAGGGAAACTGGTGAAGAAACACAACCTCCAAATGGTTGTAGAGTGGGACCTTGTTATCCACTGGGGTTTGGTTCCAAGACCCCCCCCCCCCCCCCCGTGGATAACAAAATCCGTGTGTGCTCAAGTCCCATTAAATATAATGGCAGAGCAAAATGGTGTCCCTTATATAAAATAGCAAGGTTTGCTATTTGGAATTTATACTTTTTAAGAATATTTTCAAGCTGTGTATGCTTGAATCCATGTATAAAAAATCCGTGTATAAGGAGAGCTGACTATATGTGTGTGTATATGTGTGTATACGCACACACATATATACATATCCAACTCTCTTCCATGCCTGCATTCTCTGAAGATGCCAGCCACAGATGCTGGCAAAAAGTCAGGAATAAACTCTTCTGGAACATGGCCACATAGCCCGAAAAACACACACACACACACACACAAAACTATTAATGAATGAGTTTTATACAAAAAATAAAATATTCAATATAAGATTATGAAACTCGTGTTTGTATTTCTGGGTAATTTCTGAAATAGTATTAATTTGTACCACACATGAATGTCAGAAATGGTTGGTTCTAATGGTATCCTAGATACAGAACAGGTGGTATTCACTGATGGAAGATGTCAGTTTGCAAAGCAGAGAAGCAAGTGATTTTTAGCAATATTCCCCTCAGCCTACTGGACACATCCCATATCTTACTAGTGGAGATCCCACAACTCTCTCGAGTACTTTTGGTTTGAGAGCGCTTTAACTGCCCTGTGTTAGTGTTAGGGAATCCTCAGAATTGTTGTTTGTGGTGTCACCAGAGCACTCTGATAGAGAAGGATGAATGACTTACAAAAGTTCCTAGAATTCCCTAGCACTGAGCCAAGGCAGTTAAAGCAGTCTCAAACTGGATTAATTCTGCAGTGTGTTTTGAACCTGAGTTTCAGATTTATTGAATTTAGCATTGGAGACAGAAACAATCCCCACTCTGGTTCATAATTAAGTCTGGAAAATTAAACTAAGTTGCAATTGTTTCTTCATGGCTCAGAGATATTTAGGCTTTTGCATGCCAAGCGGTAGCATCAAAACATTGGAATTACAGGTCATGGACTTCTTGTAGTATTCATCACATGTCTCTGGCATTCCTTACTGCTATTACTACCTTACCTTTTAGGGATCCCTTAGACATTTGTTGTTGTTGTGTGCCTTCAAGTGTGTCTAAGCATGCTGTAGTGGTTTGAATGTTGGACTATGACTGTGGAAGCCAAGTTTCAAATTCCAGCTTGGCCATTGAACCCCACTGGGTGACCCTTGTCAAGTCACAGTCAAATCCCCTCCAGAGGAGGTGGCTGGGCAGAGGAAAAGGAGGTCAGACTTAATAATATTAATTATTATAATTTATTAATGATTAAAATAGTTTATTCATCAATTATACCTTTACTTGGAAAGTGAGTCACTGAAAACCTATCTACAGCCCATAGATGTTCAGCTTATTTTAATTATGGGCCCTACCTACTGCCAGGTTGTGCAGGTCTGATCTACATCATAGGGCTATACAGGTGTCCCATGGTAAGGAAGGGCCTGCTGAGTGTCAAAATCTGTGGTTCCACCCAGATGTCTGATAGTTGGAGCACTTTGTTTCAGTGCTTATCAAAATAAGGACTATTCAAATTATGTAAGACACAGGTACTTTCACTATTCTAGCATAATAAAAAAAAAGAATGTCAGGACCATGAATCTAGTACCATGAAGCATAAGATGCTTGCAACTTAGAATGCATACTTGGGACCTGTGAAGCTGGGTAGATACATTAATCATTTAACAAAAGCAATCATCAGTCAATGTGGCATGATATGCTTGTTTCGTCTGCTGCCCCCAGACTGTAGAATGACCTGCTGGAAGAGATATAACAGCTAAAAATGCTGACTGCATTTAAAAAGTGTTAAAGACTTATCACTTCTAGCAGGCCCATCCAGTCAATTTTAAATCATAATTTGTATGCTGCATATGAGCTCTGATGAGTGTATTTTAATGATTTTATAGTGTTGTATTTTAACTGTGGGTTTATGTGTTTTTAATTGAGTTTTGTATTTTAGCATTCTGTAACCTGCTTTGAGCCTTGAGGAGAGGTGGGAAAGAAATGAGTTGTTGTTCTTGTTCTTGTTGTTGTTAGGCTAGATTAGTCCAGGAGGAACCCATATTTTTGTAGCCCCAAACCGGTAAAATTCAGTTGTGGCTAAGTCACCTCACTTATTTTAATGGGAATATAAACATATTTATAGTTGCAATCCTATATTCATTATTCTAGGGGTACCAGATACTGTTTTCTTGGATGTTAAGGAGAGACAGGTCAAGTTATTACTAGGATGGGAGACTAACAATGAATACCAGGAATTGTAGGCTATATTCCAGAAGAAGGGCCTGGCAAAACCACCTCTGAGTATTCCTTGCCTAAGAAAAACCCTAAGAAATTTGTGGGGCCATCATAAATCAACCAGCAGCTTGAAGATCCATGAACGTGTGCGCGCATGTGCACATGCACACATGCCCTACTTAACACAGTGGAATTTATTTCTGAGTAGACATGTATAGAATTGTGCTGTAACCTTTCTGGATAATAACTAAGATTTCTTTACAAAAAATCTGTTATAAATGGAGGCATACTGTAAAAATAAACTTATTCTCAAGTTAAGAGGGACAGATATTTTAAACTAGAAATTACATTTACAAAGTTTAAATACTGTTTGCAGTGCTCTCCTTATACCATTAGAGCTGGAATACTTTGATACTTGCAATCCGAGCTAGTTGTGGTCTTTATGGAATGCTTTCTTGTGTGTAATTAGCTTGAATTAAAGATTTAATAACATATGAAATAAAATTTTAGGGATTTTACTTTGTAATGTCCATTGTGGTCTCTTCTAACTCTATGATTCTATGATTTCATAGACTGACCATTGATGTGAAAATTAGAATTCTGGAAGTAAAAGTCTGAAGGCATATTAATGGCTTTGCTTTGCAAAAGAAACACCGTTAGTGCTGTTTGGGGACTGGTGAAAGAGGAAATCTATTTCTGTGGTTGTTGCCTAATAAACATCTACTCTGCCACTTCACATCAGCTTCTGTCCTTTCCAAGTAAATTAGTTCTTTGGGCAGCATGTCAAGAGGAAGTGTATTGTTCTTGGCAGGGCACTTGAATTTCTAATTACTAGATTCCTGCCTTAATTGCAATTACCTGGACACCCAGGCAGGGTGAACTTTTGGAAAAGAATGTAATTAGTGCAAAAGAAATGTTGCTGCCAACTGCTTGTCTGGATACTTACAGTAAGCAAACCAACTGATAGGTTCACATCTGCAAAGATAGCTTGTCAGTCTATACAGAAGATGCTGAAAGTTTGTAGATGCTCTCATGTAAACACATTACCCTTGTATATGCACAACTAAAGGAAGATCACTCACTGTTTCAATACTCCTTACAATTGCTTGACTGGATTTCAAGGAAACTGTTCTTATGGTGGAACATGGAAAGCCTACAGAACATGAGAGATGTCTGTTAAACTCTACCACCTCCAGCTCCGAAGAACATATGCAACAACTTTAGTACCATTTGTTTTAGCATGCCTGATATAGCATAAATTTTCTTTCCTTCACAATAATTATTCTGTGCAGCATGTGTAAGTCATAATATATGAATAGTCACAAAAGTGTCTTATTTATTTTAGTGACATGAATTCCAGAGGCTGGCACATATATAGTTTTTTCTCCACACATTTATCCAGAGTGAAATGGACATTAAAGGAGTCGTGTATAATTTACATTTTTTGAGTGTTTGCACTATGAAAAATAAGAGTTTGACAGTTATTTATTTTGGTTGGTATCTAAACTGTATCATGCATTTTGGGGGCTATACAGGCCATCCCTTTGGGATGGTCTGCAGCCACCCGTTTTCACCCCGGATGGAGGCTGCGGCAACTGCACACCGTGGCCTCCGGAAGGAGCAAAAAGAAGCCTCAAAAAGGGGCTTCTTTTTGCTTCCTGGAAGGGGCACCATAGGCGTGCTCATGCACCATGATGATACCTTTTGTGCGCAGGGCCGTTTAGGCGCTGCGCATGACAAGCATAATCATGGCCTGCACTGTGTAGATGGGCACATGCCAAGATGGTGCCTGGGCAGCATGGTGAGGGCTCAGAGCATCTGGGTGCCTAGCCCTCACCATGCCTACAGGCTGCCACAAAGTGCTGGTCTCTAGAGTCCCTTTGTGTACTAAAAGAAAGGGTTTTTTAAAAAAATGATTTGACATTTAGTAATATATCAGTAGAAGCAAAAATGATAAATTTTAGGATATCAGACTGTATATTAAACTCATGGTGGTTCTGTTTTATAAGCTGTACAAGATTACCCGACTGGGTAGATTTTGAGAGCTAGCCTGGTATAATGGTTCTGGGTATCAGAGTTCGATTCCCCACATGATCATGGAAACCTATTGGGTGAATTTGGATGAGTCACACACTCTTAGGCGGGATACAAACCGCCGCTTTGCAGCACTTCCCTGCCGCCGCCGTTTGCTCCGTGCGGGAGCTTCTTCTTACGGCGCACTGATGACGTTGCGAAGCGCCGCCGGCGCATTTGTGACATCATAGGCGCCGCGACACGTCTGGACGCTATGCGTCCAGTACGTAAAGATGGCAGCGACCATGTAGAAGGGGCGCCGCCATCTTGTACGTATAGAATACGTTCTATATGACGGTTTGTATCCCGCCTTAGCCACAGAAAACCCCAAAGACAGAGTCACCTTATGGTCATCACACTTCAGGAAAAAAAACTTGAAAGGAAACAACAGCAACAAGAGTTTTTTTATTTGCCATCAAATGACTTGATGTAATGTCAACCCTAGGAATGAAACACTTCCAAGAAACCAGTCATCAACTGTCCTGCTCAGCTCTTGCAAACTCAGGTCAAGACTTTCTTGACTAAATCAATCCACCAGTAGTATGATCTTCCTTTTTTCTTCTGCCTTCCACTTTACAAAGCACTGTTCTCTTTTCCATTAAGTCATTTCCTCTCATGAGATGTCCAAAGTTTGACAGCCTCAGTTAGACTAGGTGGACTACTTTGAAGAAAAATTAGTTATAATGCAATATTAAGATGAGAAACTAAATTATTCATTTCAGTCTTCCTTCTTAAGGCAGAAATTTAAATATATATTTAGTCTGAAATTTCTTCTAAGAATATATTTCTCAAATATGGTGTTATTTATCTGAAAAAGATGAATTTGAAGTTAAAACAGTGTTCTTTTTTTATGGCCAAAATATGAAATTTCAGCTCAGGTACCTTTGGGGGAACAGAATGGTGGTGTGATAGACTCAGTATGTTGAATGGATAGACTAGGAGCACAAGCCACCAAACACTTTTTCCTGCTGCATAACTTCTTTTCATTAATTGGGTCTTGTGTGGGATTCCTATTAACATGAATGGCAACTGCACAGCAGTGGTTCTGGGTGGATTGCTCCTTTACTCTTCATAGTGACAGCAAACTGCAGAATATTTGTGCCTCTTATTGATGGGCTGAAAATAAGAAAAGCTATCAGATAAAAGTGCTTTCTGTTTTATAGACAAATGTATAAAACTGCTTTGTTCTTTGGAAAATCCAGTTAAGAGCACTTCAAACAAAGTGCCCAAGTGATAGGCTCCCCAAGCACACGTAATGGCAAAATGGAAGTGTTGTGATGTGAAGGGCGTTGTAATAAATTGTTCCCACTGCTTGTAAACAATGAGGGGTAAAAGAATCGGAAAGCAAAGCTGATGTAGCAAAATGCAGCTACAGCAAAAAGTCTCTTGTTTTTGAATTCAATTATGCTGGTTTCCAAACCATTCACCAGTACATTTGTTTTCTTTTACTCATAAAATGTTCCTCATAACAGATATACACATGCCTGCACACAGAAACACATACAGATACCCATAAATATAGAGAAAGGTGTACTGGCTTAAGCTGCAGTGTTAAAGTGCTTACACATGGCTGAAATGGGACCCAGAATAGCCTAATAAATAACCCTCACTGGACAAATTCTGTGTTTAGTATTACACAAATCATGTTTACCCAATTCTGACTTGATTGTATGAGCACCTACCCAAGCTGAGATATTTAGCTGCTGAAATATGTTGACCTTTTTCTCTGCTACATGCACCTTCATCTGCATCCAGCCCTCTATTCTTACTGTATAATCCAAAATAAAATTTCAGGTTATTTTTCTTTTCTTTCTCCCCCCCCCCCCCCAAGTATTAGAGTTCCAGACCAAACCAAGGTAACCGTGTTATCAGAAGGTTTAGTGTGATATGGCAGTTTGATTGTTGGACTAGGCCCCTGGGGAACTGCAGTTCAAATCCCCATTCAACCCTGGAGAACCATTGGGTGGCCTTGAGCAAACTACACTCTCTCAGCACAGCAAATCAATTCTTATTCAAATTCTTGTCAAGAAAACTCGCATTGGCTTGAAGGCATGTAACAACAACAGCAATTCTGTAATAGAGATACATTTGACTTTCCTTCTTTGGTTGCATACACTGCAGAAATAAATCCAGTTTGACACCATTTTAAATGTCATGACTCAGTGCTATAGAATTCTGGGAACTGTAGTTTTGTGAGACATTTAGCCATCTCTTTCAGAGAGCTCTGGTGCCACAACACCAGAGAAGAAGAGATTCAGGAACAGGCTGAGGAGTATGAAGCAAAAGTTGTTAGATTCTCTCTTGACACAGTACAAAGGGGTAAAAACATGGAACAGAATGGAAAGTTGTGTTTAACCAGTTGAAAATTCAAGGTGGTTGGGTTTCCCCCAATGTCTTAATGATATTGTAGTGTTGTTATTGTTGTTGCTGTTTTATTGCTTCCAGGAAAGTAGGCTCTATATCTAATGTAGAACTGGCTGTAGTGCTTCCCTGGGATGAAGAATCCTTCAGCACTTAATATTTCTAAGATGCTTTGAAAAGTATTCTGCTAAAGATCTGTGTTCGATAAAAAAAGAATCATAGAATCATAGAGTTGGAAGAGACCACTAGGGCCATCCAGTCCAACCCCCTGCCATGCAGGAAATCCAAATCAAAGCATCCCTGACAGATGGCCATCCAGCCTCTGTTTAAAGACCTCCAAGGAAGGAGACTCTATCACCCTCCGAGGGAGTGCATTCCACTGTCGAACAGCCCTAACTGTCAGGAAGTTCCTCCTAATGTTCAGGTGGAATCTCTTTTCCTGCAGCTTGCATCCATTGTTCCGGGTCCTGTTCTCTGGAGCAGCAGAAAACAAGCTTCCTCCCTCTTCAATATGACATCCCTTCAAATATTTAAACAGGGTTATCATATCGCCTCTGAACCTTCCTTTCTCCAGGCTAAACATCCCCAGCTCCCTAAGTCGTTCCTCATAGGGCATGGTTTCCAGACCCTTCACCATTTTTGTCGCCCTCCTTTGGACACGCTCCAGTTTCTCAATGTCCTTTCTGAATTGTGGTGCCCAGAACTGGACACAATATTCTAGGTGGGGCCTGACCAGAGCAGAATACAGTGGCACTATTACTTCTCTTGATCTAGACACTATACTTCTATTGATGCAGCCTAAAATAGCATTGGCCTTTTTAGCTGCCGCATCACACTGTTCACTCATGTTCAACTTGTGGTCTACTTGGACTCCTAGATCCCTTTCATTCAGCCAGGTGTCACCCATCCTATATCTGTGCATTTTATTTTTCCGCCCTAAGTGCAATACCATACATTTCTCTGTGTTGAATTTCATTTTGTTAGCTTTGGCCCAGCTTTCTAGTCTATTCAGGTCATTTTGAATCTTGATCCTGTCCTCTGGGGTATTAGCTATTCCCCCTAATTTGGTATCATCTGCAAATTTGATAAGTATGCTCCCAATTCTGTCATCCAGGTCATTGATAAAGATGTTGAATAGCACTGGGCCCAGGACAGAGCCCTGTGGGACCCCACTGGTCACTTCCCTCCAGGATGAAAAGGAGCCATTGTTGAGCACCCTTTGGGTTCGGCCGGTCAACCAATTACAGATCCATGTAACAGTTCCTTTGTCTAGCCCACATTTTACAAGCTTGTTTGCAAGAATGTCATGGGGAACCTTGTCAAAGGCCTTAGTGAAATCAAGATATACTATATCCACAGCATTCCCTTCATCTACCAAGCTTGTAATTTTATCAAAGAAAGAGATTAGGTTTGTCTGGCATGACTTGTTTCTCTGAAACCCATGTTGACTTTTTGTGATTATGGCATTGCCTTCTAGATGTTCACAGACTCTCTGTTTAATGATCTGCTCCAGAATCTTTCCTAGTACTGATGTCAGACTAACTGGACGATAATTGTTGGGATCCTCTTTTTTCCCCTTTTTGAAGATGGGGACAACGTTTGCCCTCCGCCAGTCTGCTGGGACTTCTCCCGTTTTCCGGGAGTTTTCAAAGATTATTGCCAATGGCTCCGATATTACATTTGCCAGTTCTTTTAATACCCTTGGATGAAGTTCATCTGGTCCCGGAGACTTAAATTCATTTAGATTAATAAGGTATTCCTCTACTATCTACTTATTCTGAGCTGAAATTCCTCTATTCTGTCCTCTGCTCCATTATCCTCAGGTTAAGCACCCTTTGCCTTTTCTGAGAAGACTGAGGCAAAGAAGGTGTTTAGTACAGTGGTACCTCGGGATACGAAATACCCAGGTTACGAAATTTTCGGGATACGAAAAAATCCCATTGGAAATCATTGTTCCGGGTTACGAATGTTTTTTCGGGTTACGAAAAAACTTTTGGTGCTTTTTTCGGCTTTTTCGCACGGAATCGCGGCTTTTCCCCATTAGCGCCTATGGCAATTCGGCTTACGAAGGCTTTTCGGGTTACGAAAGCGGCCGCGGAACGAATTAAATTCGTAACCCGAGGCACCACTGTAATTCTGCCTTTTCTCTGTCTTCTGTTAGCATCTTGCCATCTTCTCCACGCAATGGCCCTACCGTTTCCTTCTTCTTCCTTTTGCTGCGGACATATCCAAAAAAGCCCTTTTTATTGTTCTTAACCTCTCTAGCAAGCCTGAGTTCATTCTGTGCTTTAGCTTCTCTGACTTTATCCCTACACATGCCTGCTATTTCTTTGAATTCCTTTTTTGTGATTTCCCCCTTTTTCCATTTCTTATACATGTTCCGTTTCAAACTTAGCTCGGTTGAAAGTTCCTTAGTCATCCATCCTGGTTTCTTGAGACACCTCCCGTTTTTCTTTCTCACTGGAACTGTTTGAAATTGTGACTTCAGTATCTCCCTTTTGAGAAAGTCCCATCCGTCCTGAACTCCTTTATCTTTTAGTATTTCTGACCATGGAATTGCCCTCAATACTTCTCTAAGTTTACTGAAATCCCCTCTCCTAAAGTCTAGGATGTGTGTCTGACTATGCCTGGCTTCTCCTTTCCACTGTATTACAAACTCCAGGAGAACATGGTCACTTCCACCTAATGATCCCACCACTTGCACCCCATTAACCAAGTCATCCTTGTTGGTTAGGATCAGATCTAAAATAGCTGACCCCCTTGTTGCCTCTTCCACCTTTTGGACCATGAAATTGTCTTCCAGGCAAGTGAGGAATTTGCTAGGCCTTGAGGATTTTGCTGAGTTT
Source organism: Sceloporus undulatus (assembly GCF_019175285.1). Taxonomy (NCBI): domain Eukaryota; kingdom Metazoa; phylum Chordata; class Lepidosauria; order Squamata; family Phrynosomatidae; genus Sceloporus; species Sceloporus undulatus. The sequence goes on along the minus strand of NC_056522.1, from coordinate 81,318,027 downwards.
GACTTCCAACAAATATCAGGGTAGTTGAAGTCGCCCATCACTACTACATCTCTCTTTTCTGACTGTGTGGTCATCTGTTCTAGAAAGATATCATCCAATTCCTCAGTCTGACTTGGGGGTCTGTAGTAGACTCCCACCGTAACATCCTTGTTCTTTCCCTCCCCTTTAATTTTTACCCAGATGCTCTCCACCTGGCTTCCATGATTGATGTCCTGGATCTCTTCACTGGTGTAAATATCTCTGACATATAGTGCTATTCCTCCTCCTTTCTTGTTTGGCCTATTTCTCTTTAAAAGGTTATACCCCTCTATTTCCACATTCCAATCATGAGACTCATCCCACCAGGTTTCAGTGATGCCTATTATATCATATTTGCTTTGTTGTACCAGGAGTTCGAGTTCATCTTGCTTATTTCCCATGCTCTGTGCATTAGTGTAGAGACATCACAGACCATGGTTCCCTTTTACTTGCTGCCTGTGCAAGTTTTTTTGCCTCCCACTGTTGGGTCCTTGCACTATTTGTCTTGTTTCCTCTATGTCAGTTTGACTATTTTCGGCATCCCTTTCGCCTTCCTTAATATTGTCTCCCTTCCCCTCGGAACTCAGTTTAAAGCCCTCCTGATCAAGTTCTTGAGACTGTTGGCAAAACCATTTCTTCCAACTGGCGTGAGATGCAACCCGTCCGTTGCAAGAAGTCCCTCCTCATGGAACCGCAGCCCATGATCGAAGAATCCAAATCCTTCTCGGCGGCACCATCTGCGGCACCATCTGCGGAGCCAGTTGTTCGTATGGCTTCCCTGCACAACTTTATTGGGCAAAGAGTCTTAAAGTCCTTGTCAACAGATGTTATTCACCCTTCACAACTTATATTATATTGTAGCAACAGTGCATTGTGATTTCTCAGTGTTTTGTTTTATTTTTTTGCACATGCATTGTGTACTGCCTACATTTCTTCTTGCCTTTTTGGCCTTTGATCCATACAACTAGTAAGTGAACCCTGCAGGGAAATCATTAGAGAATTGAAACAGTTGTAATGGGAGACTGAAGGGTCACTATGTGAGACCTCCTCCTTAAAATGAGCTTACTGTTCCTCTGAAAACAGGTCAAGTGTTGGGGAGAGTTGGCATAGGCAGAGAGAAGCTTATAAAGGTCATCAGTTGAATGCATTGTTTTAATTTGTGAGTCAAATTATTCAAGGCCAGTTAACTTTTGCTCAAATAAATAAAATTAATTTAAAACCTGCAAGCATAAATTCTTCTGACTCTTAGGCTTTGATCCTAAGCACAGTTATATGGAAATAATTTCCATTTCCTTTGGGAGTAAACTTCTAAGTAAATGTGTTCTGCACAGAGGTTGTATGCTGCCACATCAAGATCAAGAAACTTTTAGTCTTTGAAATGGTTGTCTGTTCATTTTCATTTTTGCAAATCTGTATTCTTTTATGCTATCCCATTGGAAAAAATTAAGAAACAATACCCCATATATCTTTGCATTTCGTTTTTCTGTCCTAAGTGCAGTACCTTACATTTTTCTGTGATGAATATCATTTTGTTTGTTTTGGCCCAGCTTTCCAGTTTATTCAGGTCATTTTGAATTTTGATCCTGTCATCAGGGTTATTAGCTACTCCCTCTAATTTAGTGTCATCTGCAAATTTGATAAGTATGCCCCCAATTCTGTCATCCAAGTCATTGATAATGATGTTAAATAGCACTAGGCGCAGGACAGACCCATGTGGGACCCAACTGGTCACTTCTCTCCTGGATGATTACTTATCAAATTTGCAGATGACACCAAATTAGGAGGAATAGCTAATACTCCAGAGGACAGGATCAACGTTCAAAATGACCTGAATCTGGGCCAAAGCTAACAAAATGAAATTCAACACGGAGAAATGTAAGGTACACTTAGGGCAGAAAAATAAAATGCACAGATATAGGATGGATGACACCTGGCTGAATGAAAGTACATGTGAAAAGGATCTAGGAGTCCAAGTAGACCACAAGTTGAACATGAGTCAACAGTGCGATGCGGCAGCTAAAAAGGCCAATGCAATTTTAGACTGCATCAATAAAAGTATAGTGTCTAGACCAAGAGAAGTAATAGTGCCACTGTATTCTGCTTTGGTCAGGCCCCACCTGGAATATTGTGTCCAGTTCTGGGTACCACAATTTAAAAAGGATGTTGAGAAACTGGAGTGTGTCCGAAGGAGGGCGACTAAAATGGTGAAGGGTCTGGAAACCTATGAGGAACGACTTAGGCATCTGGAGATGTTTAGCCTGGAGAAGAGAAGGTTAAGAGGTGATATGATAGCCCTGTTTAAATATTTGAAGGGATGTCATATTGAGGAGGGGGCTAGCTTGTTTTCTGCTGCTCCAGAGACTAGAAAGCGGAACAATGGATGCAAACTACAAGAAAAGAGATTCCACCTCAACATTAGGAGGAGCTTCCTGACAGTAAGGGCTGTTCAACAGTGGAACAAACTCCCACGGAGTGTAGTGAAGTCTCCTTCTTTGGAGGTCTTTAAGCAGAGGCTGGATGGCCATCTGTCAGGGATGCTTTGATTTGGATTTCCTGCATGGCTGGGGGTTGGACTGGATGGCCCTTGTGGTCTCTTCCAACTCTATGATTCTATGAAAAGGAGCCATTGTTGAGTACCCTCTGTGTTCGGCCGGACAACCAATTACAAATCCATGTAACAGTTACCTTGTCTAGCCCACATTCTACAAGCTTGTTTGCAAGAATATCATGGGGACCCTTCTCATAGACCTTACTGAAATCAAGATATGCTATATCCACAGCATTCCCTTCATCTATAAAGCTGGTAATTTTATCAAAAAAAAAAAAAGAGATCAGATTTGTCTGGCATGACTTGTTTCTCTGAAACCTGTGTTGACCCCTGTTTAATCATGCACAGTGAAGACCCACTGAACTCTTGAGGGAGTACATGGAGAAAGAGGAATAGGAAAGCTCCATTGGACAAGCAGAATCCTAGTAATTCTTTTCTAGATCCAAACCTAGTTGAAGACCTGATCCAAGAAGTCCTACTGTTTATTTTTTTAAAACTTCTGGTTTACACCATTAAAGCAGATTTGATCCACATTTAGCAAATCCATACTGCAGTAACATGTATGCCAGTTGTGGTGGTCATAATGTTGCAAATACTGTTTTAAGTACATTGCTCATATAGCTGATGTGGAAATATTTGCTCCATTCTCCCAGCAATCCCACTCTGGAAAAAAATGTTGCTGAGCTTTTATGCTGTTTTTAATGTTTATTTATGTGGATTTGACCCCCAAAATTGTGAAAACAATTATAATTCCTGATGAGTTTTCAGTCTTTTGAGTACCTCTGTTTAATGGCAATCCACAGCTCACAAGTATACAATTCCTGCTGCTAATAAAAAATATACTCTTATAATAGTAACACTTCAGATCTTTTTGTGAATTGCATGGCCCTTAGAATAGAAAGACACCTTCTCTTGGCAGTAACCAGTGTCCAACCCTTGCACTTTGTTTCAGAACATCGACTGCTCCGAACTCATTTTCTCTTCCCCTGGAAATGTTGTTACTAATGGACAATCTTGTTCTGAATCCTGAGACTGTGTAGACCAATTCTGCACTCTTTAAAATAAATACAGAGAATCTTCACTTGGAAGATGCTGCTCCATCTACTGACACTGAAAATGATGAGTGGTGTGTAATGAAAGGCTGCAGAGCCTGGAGAAGCAATTATTTGAACGCTACTCCCATCCTGACACATCGGTACTAGCAGCATAACTTCCTTCAATGCAAGACAGTCAAGATAAAACTTGGGGGGGGGGGAGTACTTAAGCTGTGCATGTGAAAACATTGCTGTGTTTACTAATCTCCCCCTTTCCAACAGGAGTCATGTTTTGAGAAAAGTTAACTATTAAAATCAAAATCTACCCATGACCTTTAAAAGATAATAATAAATGTGTAAATGTATAGTGCTTTATAAATAAAGGTTAATAATAATAATAATAATAATAATAATAATAATAAATGGCAACAATAATTACTACTACGTTATTATTAGCCTAAATACCAGTCCCCATTCACTAGAATGGACCCACTGAATCAAATTTATATAAATGTTGATTAATCAGATGTGCCTTAGTTGAGACTAGGACCTGTGTGTGTGTGTGTGTGTGTGTGTGTGTGTGTGTGTGTCCCGTTCCAGACGGGCAAAAAGTATGTACTAGGTACGTACTAGGGTTAGGAAAAGGCGTCCTTTCTGGACGCCCTAACCCTAGTACGTACTTAGTACGTACAAAATGGCGGCGCCCATTCTACATTGGGACATCAAGACTGCAGCGCCTCCAAATGGAGCGGCGCAGAAGTGACGTCCTGGCGCCGTGCAAGGGCGCCTGGGCGCCCTTTCCGCGACGCCAGAAGGAGCTCCAAAATGGTAAGTGTCGCTAGCACAGCTTTTACACGGCTGCGCTAGCGACACAAATGAGAAAGGGGCCAAGTGGCCCCTTTCTCTTCATCCCTGCCGCTGTTGGATGTCCTTAGGGCATGAAGCCCCAAGAAAACCCCTTTCCAGGCCGCGGCAGATCGGGGTCTCAGAGGCTGCCACTGTGGCAGCTGAGGCCCCGATCCAGCAGGGAAAGGGGCGGGAACAGGCCGCCCCAAAAGGCCGGTGTGTGTGTGTGTGTGTGTGTGTGTGTGTGTGTGTGTGTGTGTGTAAAATGACTGTATGGGCTAATGTAATATTCCATTAAAAGAATATTATAAAAAGGCAAGAAGAAAAAGTTCATTCTCATAATGGGCAGGAAATGGGGAAAAAATTCAAATTATGAGATACCAAAAATTTCAAACAAGTTAATGAGCATTAGTCAGTGAAAACTGAAACCTCCCCAGGGCGTAAACATGTTCTTCCCACATCTATTTATTCTTTGTGAGATGAGGAGAAAGGCACAATGATGTGCTGCCAATCCAATCCTCATACTTCTCTCATTTTGGCTTGTGCTTTGCTTATTCTGTTGTTGTTGTTTTTGTTGTGTGCTTCCAGGTCTTTTCCAATTTATGGCAGTCCTCAAGCAAAACCTATCATGGGTTTTATTGGGAAGATATGTTTTGGGTGGGGGTTACCTATGCCTTCCTATGATACTAAGAGAGTTTCACCTTCCCAAGATCACCCAGTGGGTTTCCATTGCTGAGTGGAGGATTTGAACACTGGTCTTCAGACTCAGAGTGATAGTCCAGTGCTGAAATCACTACACCAAACTGCCATGCTTATTCATTATCCCATTTAAAAAAACCAAATTTAGATTCTACACCAGGAACTGCAAAGTCTGTACTTAAACTACATTATTTAAAGTACATTCCAATGATTTTACATTTTGTATTATTTACGTTGTTTAGAACTGGTGTGTTTTCAGAAAATTGGGGTTTCAGATTATTTTTTGCAAATAAAAGGTGATCCGTGAGAACACAATGAGGAGATTGGCTTTAAAAAAGAAAAGAAACACAATAAGATTTTATCAAGATATTAACCATTGATCAGAAAGGAGACTGCAGTAAAAAAATCAGAAGACTAGGATAGGACTGGGAAGCTATGAAAGAACTAGGCAAGATCCTAAAGAGATTCACTAAGCGAATTATATACTATTCTCTTTCCATTAATGCAAATATTCCAGTAATTTTCACACAGAACTTTGAATATGTTTGACTATAACATTTAAAACAAATTAGCTAAATCAAATAACATTATAGCACTGAGATATTTTGCATGTCTATTTTTATTCTATTTTTAAAAACATCACTGGTGTTTAGAATATTTAAAAATTATTCTATTTTTTAAAACATCACTGGTGTTTTAGCAATTACTTTAAATGTCACATTCTCATGCTTCAGATGAATTTTCACCATGAGTAGAACAATTACAAGTATTTTTGAATTGTCATAATGAAGCAATGTTGTGTTCCCCTCATCCCCGTACATCATACATCTGGGGTTTTTTTTTGGGGGGGGATCTGTACTAGGAGCCATGGGAACAATTTTATGTCATAAAAGCCATAAGTGATATTTTTTTTAAAAGTTGTGTCTTGACACCCTTTCCTGAAAACAAAGAGACTGGGAGACTAGTCACTTTTTGTTTTTTGTTTTGTTTTTTGTTTGTTTTTGTTTTTTTAAAGTCTCCTGTGCTGAAACAGGCCAGACATGGCATAATGACCCCTAATTTTTATTTTAAAAATATAGTAGGGAGGAAATGTGATCTTTCTCACTCTTGTTGGGGCAGGTGTGCCTTCACATTGTGGCTTTCTTACAGTAGTAAAGAAACTAGGCTAAACCCAACATTAATCCCATATCAAGTAGACCAATTAAACTGAACGGTATTTGTTAGTTCCACGTAACTTGTGCCCCATTGATTTCAGTGGATCTACTATAATGTTGAAATTAGTCCTGGTGTGAGATTCATTTACCTTTCCAGGTGTTGTTGGACTGGAACTCCGATCAGGCTTGGCCACCATACTTGATGGTGAGGAATCCTGGCAGTTGTAGTCCTGTGACATCTGGATGGCCACATGATTCCCATTCCAGATTTAGCCCATTTGTTATTACAGTGAACACTTGATTTATGTGAGAGATCTGTTCTGGAACTCCCCCCCCCCCCAGGGGAAAAGAAAAACTGTGGTACCTCAAGTCCCATTGCTTTCAATGGCAGCATGTCCCAGGCACGTGCACCATTCATTTAACGGGCTCACCATCTGCACGATGTCATGTCCATGTATGGCATGGGCATGCTGTAATTCAGTGTAACTCCCCATAGCTTTGAACTTTCTTGTTGTTTTCTTCAGAGTCCTACTTTTAATTTAGAACAAAGTAAAATTTTGAAAACAATACTGTTGTCTTTCTTTCACTCAGTGATCAATAGCATGCTATCTTTATACTTCTACATTCTTGCCCTTGTAGTGCTACTTTAATATCAGTTGTACAGTATCTGCTTGGTATCTGCTGTGGTTTGGTTCCAGGACCCCCCATGGATACCAAAATCCGTGGATGTTCAAGTCCCATTAAATACAATGGATAGTAAAATGGTGTCCCTTATATATATTAAAAATAAATAAATAATGGAACCCAGGTGAAAATCAGGGAACCCTCTGTGCTTCCTTCTAGTAGAACCTATACAATGTATCAGCTATTTATACAGTGCACCCTTTCTTTACACAGGGGATCTGTTCTGAACTCCCCTGTGTAAAGCGAATTCCGCCTAAGCTCGAGCCCCATTATAATGAATGGGACTCATGCATGGGGTGTGGTAATGCATGCGCGCCATGGGGCCGTGCCCTATTTTTCCCTATTGGAAACACCACCCCTTCTCCCCGTGCAGCTTTCAGCGCATGCTGAAAAACACGTAAAATGTGCATGGGTATGACGTGGACGCACTGTAATAGATGATACTGAGCACCACAGCCATAATTATTATAGGGTCTATCTGCTATAGTACTTAGTGTAAGGTTCAGTATTCCTGATCAAAATTAATGGCAGTAATTTAATACCAAGGGTGCTATCATAATTATTGCCTAGGTACAGCTCTGATCCATATGGTTCCTTCTATTTATATTTCCCCATTCTCCCATATGACCATGAGAAGAACCATATTGTCTGGTCTCTCTGACTGTCTAGTGCATTCTGCTCCCACAGAGGTCAGCCACAAGCTGATGAATGCTACAAATCCCTCTTTTCCATGTTATGGTTAATTACTATTTCAAGACATACAGATTGGGTTGCAAGAAATAATAATGACAGTGCAGTAACCATTCATATCCTTAATTCCCATGTATTTTTCTAACTCCTTTTAAAGCCATCCATGTGGGCAGCCACCCTGACACCTTGTAATCACAAATTCCCTAGTGTCATCCCATGCTTTGTCAAGAAGTACTTCCTTTTATCTCTCATGAACCTCCCATTATTTGGTGTCATTGGCTGACCCCAGGTTCTAATAAATACTATGGGTGGGAAACTTCTTGTTATAACAGCTACATGCATAATTTTATATGCAGTTACCCCTCCTTTTTTCCTGGGGATCCGTTCCAGACCCCTTCGCAAAAATGGAGTTTCGCATATATATTCAAGCCCATTGGCTTGGATATAGGTGCGGGCCCCATTCATTCTCCCTCTGTTCGTCCCTTGCACATAAGTGAATCCTAAGACTGCGAGAACAGAGGGAGGACTGTACTTCTGTCCTGTTCCCACTTACCCAACCTTTTGCCAAGCTAAAGAGGACAAACATTTCTCACTTCTTAAGTTGCTGTTTGTTTGTGACTACCATTTTGTAGCCATTATGACACCATTTTTGAGGAGGATGGCCAGGATTATACAAAATACAGTATTGCAAATGCAGTTACAGTGTAGTTTTTTGTAAAGGCATTAAGTTATTGGTAGTACTAATTTTGTATTCTTTTCTTAATGTTGCCTGACATGGAATTTGATCCTGTACAAATCTGATCTTGGAAGCTAAGCAGAATCAGCCTTAGTCAGTACTTGGATGGGAGACCATCAACAAATAAAAGGAAGGAAGTGGCAAAACCACCTCTATGGATTCCTTGCCTAAGAAAACCCTATGAAGTTCATGTGGTCACCATACTGTATATTGACAGCCAACTTAAAGACAGTGTGTGTGTGTGTGTGTGTGTGTGTGTGTTTTCACCACATTATCCACTACAATTCAATATCCCTTTTCTATTCCATCACTGCCAGCTTCATGAGCATGCACATGAATTTCAGATGTTGTCCCACTGGCCATCACTCTACACTTAACACTTACTTGCTTACTCCAAACCGCATTTGTCCTTTTAACACTCATTTCCTCTATTCAGGAAAAGGTTTTCTTGACTCCTTTTCTATGACTTTTTTTTTAAAACTATTCTAAATAATCTCCTCTTTTCCAAATACTGCTATTATCTTTGTCTTCTTTTACTGCAACAAAAGTAAGTTAACACTAAATGTCATTTTATAATTGCAATAATGATCACACAGCTGTGCTTTCTTGGTATTATAATGGATGTCAGGATCACTTTAGGAACTCAGCTTCATTTTCTGCTCAGATGTAATTCTGATGACCATTATTGTAGTAAGAAAGTACAGCTTCTTGTTCATTATGGCTGAGGTCTGTCAGAGGCTTGTGAGTTACAATAAAGGCCAAAGTGAAAGAGCATTACAGTTCTGGCTTAGTGTTTATCTAAAATTCAGCTTCATCTGGATAATGTGTATTTGTGTGCTGTGTGTGTGTGTGTGTGTGTAAAAGCACATCCATCTACCCATTCACACGTGTGCACTTTCATTTCCCAGGCTAAGAAATGCTTTCTTTCTTTATGAGCATGTGAAATTCTGAGGAGGAGCACTTACACTTAAATGAACCTGCAAGCAGCCCATAGAAAAGCAAGTGCCTGCAGCGCTAATAATGAGAACTGACAAGGCAATCCTGCTGTGTTTATTTATGACCTTCTGCCTCTGTTAGCTCTTGTGAGAAATTCCTCTCTAACCATAACAATATTGCTGTAGTTTGGCACTATGCTTAGAAATCCTATGGAGCCCTGAGGCCGACTAACTGGCAGTGGTTCAGCTCCTAGCAGATTGGCGTGATTGCTTCAGATTTTACATAGCTTTTTATTTTTATTTACCCCTTTGCTTAATTCAGGTCTTGCTTGTTGCTTCCAAAATGTGTTAATTTTGAAAAAACTAAATAATGTGGCAGTTTACGGTATTTCCAATAACTAACATTTTGACTATGGATAGTTTTTTGCTGTAATACTAAAGAAAGAAATTGTTTTAAAAGTTTCATTATTATTTTTTTATTTCCAAAATTATTCTGTAAATGTCACTTTATCTTACATTGAGGTGTCCTTTGTTGCCGAGTCTTTCTGCTTTAAATATATGTTCATTCTATTTTAAAAAATTAAAAGTAGATATGTCATCTGGTCTGTTCACACTTCTTGTAAGATCGAATCAGTTTGTTTTGAAAACAGATGGTCATTACAATTTCTTATTTTATTAATATGATCGGGCATTTTCAAAGTATCTAATTCTTTATGAACCTCAAAGTCTCTGGGAAGAGGGTCTCTTCTCACTGAATTATGCAGAAAATCATGGTTCACTTTCAGTAGCACCAATATACAGTACTAATTCAGTTATCATTTCACTATACAGTACTCCTGAATTTATTTTCAGTGCTAGGGTACAACAGTAGAGGAATACAGCACTAACGGAAATGATAATAGTTCTTAATCTTGAATATAGTCAGTTTTTCTGTTGAATATTAGCCAAACATATATTTTAAAAATGTCTATAGATTATAATATCTTTGAAAATTCATCTGTACTATTTCAGATACAAACCAGTACAATCCTGTATAAATAATGTTTTGGCACAAGAATGCTTCTTGGTGGTGTTGTACATGTTTATGCATATTTAGGTAGTTCTGGTTCGGAATTGTAAGTACAGCATGGCATCCTTTTCCTTCTAAACATAAGGCCTGCTCTCAGTAGGTATGACTAAAAGTCCCTTCCTTGGCAGCTTGTTCTAGAAAAATAACTCTGCCAGGAGGAAATGCATGCTCGTCTCAAAAAGGAAAAAAATATTATTCATTTTATCCCACCTTTTTTCCAAATAATGAGACTCAAGGTGGCTAACGCCTTGTTTGAAACAATGCAAATTAACAGCAATACAAAAGTGCTAGAACGTGTGGTGGCTTCTCAACTCCAGGTGTTTTTGGATGAGACAGATTATCTAGATCCATGTCAGTTTGGTTTTGAGACAGAAACAGCTTTGGTCACCTTGGTGGATGACCTGCACAGAGAACTGGACAGGGGGAGTGTGTCCTTGTTGGTTTTGCTGGACCTCTCAGTGGATGACCTGCACAGAGAACTGGACAGGGGGGAAGTGTGTCCTTATTGGTTTTGTTGGACCTATCAGTGGCTTTCAATACCATCAACCATGGTATCCTTCTGAGTCGCCTCTCTGGGATGGGGCTTGGAGGCACTGTTCTACAGTGGTTCCATTCTTTCCTGGATGGGCGCTCTCAGAAGGTGGTGCTGGGGGATTCTTGTTCAACCCCTTGGCCATTGGCTTGTGGGGTCCCTCAGGGCTCAGTCCTGTGCCCCATGCTTTTTAACATCTACATGAAACCGCTGGGAGAGGTCGTCCGGAGTTTTGGAGTAAGGTGTCACCTGTATGCTGATGATTCCCAGCTACAGTATATCACTCCTTTCAACCTAACTCCAAGGAAGTTGTTTCTGTCCTAAACCAGTGTCTGGCCACTGTAATGCACTGGATGAGGGCAAACAAATTGAAGCTTAATCCAGACAAGACAGAGGTGTTCTTGGTCAGTCGAAAGACAGATCTGGGAATAGGGATTCAGTTTGTATTAGATGGGGTTGCACTCCCCCTGAAAACTCAGGTTTGGGGTACTTCTAGATTCAGCACTGAACCTGAAAGCAAAGGTATCAGCGGTGACCATGAGTTCCTTTGCACAGCTAAAACTTGTGCGCCAACTGCACCCATTCCTGAAACAGTCAGACCTGGCCACGGTGGTACATGACTTGGTTACATCCCATACAGTAATTTGGATTTCTATAATGTGCTCTACGTGGGACTGCCTTTGAAAAGTGCTCAGGAACATCAGCTGGTCCAAAGAGCTGCAGACAAGATGTTAAATGGAGCTGGCTATAGGGAGCATACAACTCCCTTGTTGCAACAGCTCCATTGGCTGCCTGTCCATTTCCGGGCACAATTCATAGTGCTGGTTTTGACCTATAAAGCCCAGTACAGCTTGGGTTCAGGCTATTTGAAGGACTGTATCTCCCTGTACGAATCCCCCAGAGTGTTGAAATCATCGGGAGAGGCCCTTTTCTCTGATTTACCACCCTCTCAGGCATGTTTGGTGGGAACAAGAGAGAGGGCCTTCTCTGTAGCTCCTCCCAAGCTTTGGAACTCCCTCCCTAGGGAAGCCAGGATGTCTCCATCCCTGCTCTCCTTCTGATGGCAGGCAAAGGTGTTTTTATGCCGCCAGGCCTTCGCATGACATGGAAGCAGCTTTGTTTTTGTTTTTGTTTATAGAGTTGTACATTTTAAATTTTAATAATTAATGTTTTTAATTGTTTCATGGTTTTTTACACTTTGTATTTTTAATGTTTTATACTGTTTTAACTTGGATTGTTTTGTTAGCTGCCTTGAGTCCCTGTGCTGGGAGGAAGGTGGGATATAAATAAACATGATGATGATGATGATGATGATGATGATGATGATGATGATGATGATAGCAGCATTAATAAAAGTATAAATATAATTTAAAAACAATTAAATAATTATGAAGTTAAAACACTAAATATTAAAAGTATGAATGCATTAAAAGACTATATACTGTACTATACTAACCCTAAAACAGAACAGCACAGCAGAAAAAAACCCAACCCCAGTTAGTTTGTAAAAGCTTGACAGCACAGAAATATTTTGACCTGCCATCAAAAAGAGAACAAAGATAAGGCTAATCTGTCCTCCCTAAGGAGGGAGTTCCAAAATCTGGGAGCAGCCACCAAGAAGGTCCTCTCCTTTATTCCCACCAAAGGAGCCTGAGAGGGAAGTGGGACAAAGAGTAGGCCCTCTCCAGACAGGTAGTCTTAAAGCTTTCATTGACTTATAAAGGGAGATATGGTCTTTCAAATAACCTGGATCCAAGAGAAGACCTCACCTGTCTTTATCTTCCATTTGTAATTTTAATCAATTTTTCAAAAATTGTAGAAAGGCAGGTTTATGCACATTATGAGTAAGCTTTCCCACTCTGTCATTAGAGATTAAGGTTCAAGGATCCAGGGATTATGATTAAACATGTCTATGCATAAGGGAAGAAGATAGCTGTCTACAGAGCTTGAATTGGAAAGGACATTCTGCAGGCCCCCTGTAATCCCTGTGTTTTTCTATCTATTTTTTTGTCTGCTGTACAGGAAATATAAAACTCTTACCTCATTTGCTGTCTAGACAACAACACCAGTAAGGCCTTTGAGAACATCTTGACATATACTGTTAGCTGCTGAATGTGCCTTCACTCTGCATGTCAACTTATGGCAACCCCCATGAATTTCATAGAGTTTTCTTAGGCGAGGAATAATCAGAGGTGTTTGCCAGTTCTTACCTCTGCTTCATACTAAAAAAAAGTGGACTTAACAGTTAGAAATATAGATGATTTCAAAGCAGTCTATTGTGTTTTTTCTCTCTGAGTGTGTGCTTACCAGCTAAATGGTCAGCATTAAATGAACATTAATTATCAAATGTGCTGATCGTGATCTCTCTACCATTTCTATTGGGATATATGTTGTGTATGTGCATACTCAGATACACATAAGGCAAAACTTTCCCTCCCAAAGGAAGTCAGGCTCACTCCATCCTTGTTGAACTTCTGGCAGATAGCCAAAACAGTATTGTTCCTCTGGTTTTAAAAAATATTTTTTTAACAACTGCCTTTTGAAATTTGTTTTTAAAGAATGTATTTATCTGTTCTGTTGTACATCACTCATAGAGCCACATTGGACAAAAAATGATACGACACAAGGGACACCACATTCCAGGTGGCGTATTTCATTGTCAAACAGTTCTTACCATCAGGAATTTCTTCCTAATGTATAGGTGGAATCTCTTTTCTCCATTGCTCCATGTCCTAGTCTCTAGATCAGTGGAAAGCAAGCTTCCTCCATCCTCAGTATAATATGCCTTCAAATATTTAAAGAGGGCTATCATGTCACCCCTTAACCTTTTCTTCTTTAGGCAAAACATACCAAGCTCCCTAAGCCGTTCCTCATAGGACATAGTTTCCAGAGCACTCACCATTTGGGTTGCCCTCCTCTGGACACACTCCAGTTAGTCAATATCCCTCTTGAATTGTGGTGCCCAGAACTGGACACTCTATTCCAGGTGAGGTCTGACTAAAGCAGAATAGAGTCACACTATTCCCTTGATCTAGACACTGTACTCCTGTTGATGCAGCCTAGAATCACATTGGCTTTTCACCTGCTGATCAGTCAGTTTATATATTTCCTATTCATGCTCTTACTGTGTACACATTCTTCATGAAAATTTGCTGAATGAAGCATACCTGTGTGCTTTCTCCAGTAAACACAGATCATGCACATAAAACAGGAAAGAACGTTTATGCCATTTCAGTATATGATGAAAGATCTTTATGTGGAAGGTGCTACACATTTTTTAAGATTATTTTTTATTAATTTTTAATACAATCAATCTGATTTACAATCAAAATAGTATACAATCAAAGATTCTTAAAACCAGGAGGGGGAAAAAGAGAAAAGAAAAGGAGAAAAAAAAAGAGAGAGAGAGAGAGAGAGAGAGAGAGAGAGAAACCCACATAAATTGATATACACTAGTGCTCTTCTCCTCCAATCCTGACTGTAATGAATGAATAATAAAAAAGAGGGAAAATATTATTCTTCCATTACAGACCCAACTAAATAATCTTGCTAAAATAACTAATAACCATAGGCACAGATTATTATGTCATTAGATTTCTTATTGCTGAAAAAGTCCATAAATGATTTCCAGTCTTTCAAAAAGTCTTCCAATTGGCTTATCTTTTAGAGCCCATGTTAATTTGCCCATTTGGGCTAACTCAGCAACCAAAGCATTTATGAAAGATTAAGAGATTTAGTAATATACGAATTCTGACTGATTTTTGTAATGTGCTCAGCATTGTGTGGCATGACATTCTTAGATGAAAAGTGCTGCAGTAATTTATTATCTGAACGACAATGCTTCTATACACTTGATAACTGTATTATGATAACTATATGATGAGTGCTGAAGGCAAATTGATATTCAGCAACTAGTGACCAAATGCTACCCAGTTAATTATAGCTGCTATCTTAGCTTTCATTTCTTGTGGGTGTTGTGTTTTCCTTTTTATGATAACAGGTTGGCACAGTTTTTTTTAAAAAAGCGTTGTTGCTATTGCATAAAGCATCGAATTGTTCCTGTTATTCCTAATGTTGAGTGAGTAGGGTGTTTTCCCCCCTTAAATAAGATATCATGGCAATGAGAATTACTGCTGCATTTCGCTGGCTTCAATAGAAATGACTTGTTACAAGTGAAATGTAATCAAAGAGGATTTCTAGGAATACTCTTTGAGCATGTTGCTTTATTTATCATGCAGTCTGCATGAGTTTTTTGTCACTTCTCCTCCCCTCCAATTCACTGTTGTGTAACCTTGGGTTTCCTGCCTCTCCATATGCAGTTTACTGCCAACAGCTTCCCCTGCTGACTGTGCGACAATTGCAAATCTGTGAGTTATTTCAAGAGTGGCTCTCCTGTTGAAGCCTGATAAGATCATGTACCATCAGGAAGGCATAACATAATCCTAAACATAACATGATCCTCTTCTTTTTTACCTCTTGTACTTGTCACATGGACAAGAATAAAGGTTGTACATGGATGGAAGTCTAGCAGAAAAGAAGGAATAGCCATAAATGATACCGATACTAAGAAGTAGAAATCCGGAGGGAGGCATCATTTGTTTAGAGTTAAGCTTGTACTTGGAATCTAGCTATGAAAACCAGCCAAGGTGTATCAGTAAAGCATAGGTTAGTGCAGCATTGGAGTAAATGAAGCATTACAACAGTAAAACTAAAACCACTGTGTAAGTGAAACATACCTACGCAGAAGAAGTAATTGTAGCTTCAACTATTCCTATCTCTAGGAAATCATTTCCTCAGCCTCTGCCAGAAAAAGGCAGAATTTTCAGGCATGCCTTTGGGGTTGGCATGTGGACTTCCTTTTCTTTAAAAGGATACAGCAATTTCCCAACCTGCCAAATTTCCCCAAAAAGATAAATATAAATACTATAGCTTGAGGATCTCTTGGCATGAATGAGATGCAGTCAAGTCCCTTTGTTCTTGCAGGCATTGTAGATCTTACTGTACTTATAAAAGAAGAATAGAGTTAGAGCCCTGCTGACTAAATTGTCCTCCAGAGAAATATTAGTTACAGAGTTCTTTGTTAACAAGACTCCTTGTTTAAACTGCTGTGGAACTTCTCTCATTTTACTAGCGTCTTTCCAAACAGTAACTTTGTATTTTATATATTTATGGCAAATAAATTACATGACGGACATATAAAAAAGTATGCACACATAAAGTGGCTAAGATGTCCACTGCTATAAAAATATAAACAGATGTTCCATGTTGCAATATTTGCAGTATTGACTTAGTCTGTTTCTTTTAACAGTGGCAACATTATCATGGTATGAGAGAATTTTTACCTTTTTGTTATTCACATCTCTACTTTTAATGTGTGATTTGATGGCAGTATGGTGTAGTGGTTTGAGTGCTGGACTACAACTCTGGAGATCAAGGTTTGATTTCCACTTGGAAGCCCTCTGAGTGACCTTGGGTCACTCAGCCCCAGAAAACCTCATGGTAGGTTGGCCTTGGGATCACCATAGGTCAGAAACAACTCGAAGGCACACAACAACGTGGTATTTTAAATTTGAACCTTTCAAGAAGTCAGAAGAAAACAGTCTAGGTTTAGAATCACATAAAGTGAAAAGGGAAATGCAAAGAATGTTATTTTTAAAGTGTTAATCATTTTGAAGTATTAGTAACTTGGACATCATAAAAAATGTAAACAAGTTTACATGATTTGTGTTCTTATGTGTGTGTGTCTATGTGAGTGTAGAGGGAGAGACAGAAAGAGTTTGATGATGTTTTATGCATCTTGTTAGAGTTTTTTTAGGACTGTGTAATGTTTATAACATCAGCAATGGGAAGAATATACTCTTTTGAAGACAGGTGATATGATTTTCTGCTTTCTTGCTTGATAACTGATGTTTTTGTTGCTGTACTATCCAGTCCTATCATGAATACGCCAAAGGAAGCCCCATTGAGTTCAGTGGAAAATGTGTGTGTTTGGGTGTGTACGTGAGAAGTTAAATGAGTTACATAATATTCTTGTATCTTTACACATCTGGGGAGGAAACCCTGCTGATAACTTGTTTTTCTTCTTCGTGGTCTCTGCTAATCACACAAATGGGTTTATTCTGCACCTGCGCAGGAATACTCGGAAACTTCTAGAATCTCTGGGCAGAATAAGATGTATCTTTCTGCAACTTTTTGGCGGTAGCTCCGCCCACCCCCATATAAGGCCCCTGGTGGCCCGCTCCTCTTCAGTGCCTTCATTTCGCCACGCTGAGCAGCTCGAGGAACTTCGCTAGCTTCGTTTCTCAATAAGAATAGGATCTCTGGCTAAATTGACCTTGGAACGGAATTGACCATTCCTACGGACCCCCCACTTAATCCTGACGACTTCGGCTGATTTGGACAATGGACCTCGGCTTGTTTGACCACTCTAACGGACCTCCATGGCCTCTTTTAAGAGGTGTACCAACTGTGGGGTAAAGATTCCCATGGCCGATGGCCATGACAAATGTGTTCTCTGCCTGGGGGAGGCCCACATAATGAGCTCCTGCTCCTACTGCAAGGCGATGTCCACACAGGCCCTCAAGAACCGGGACCGGACCTTGAAAGCGGCCCTCTATGACAAGGTTCTCGGCCAACCACTAGCCTTGCCCACCTCGGGAGATGGGGATGCCAAATCTTCCAAGGCCCCCAAAAAGAGGCAAGGAGACAAGCAAAAGGCCTCCAAGTCCACCGCTGCGGAACATAGCGCCAAGCGGGCTCGCTCGGCATCTCCTCCACCTAAGTCCCGACGCAAGGGTCCCCCGAGCACGGTCTCTGTACCGCCACCGGACTCTAGACCCTTGATCGTCCCGTCACCTGAGGCTAGATCAGCGACAACTCCGATCCCGCCCACAGCGGTACAGTCGACATTGGTCCCGGTCCCATTGGAGCCTCGAGTATTGATTTCCAGCCATCTCTCCGTACCATCTGAGGACCTCCAGATTGTGAACTTGGAACACTCCTCAGAGTCTGAAGGGGAAATCCCAGATTCGGATGCTCCGCCTTCCCCTCAGAGGGCCAGACCCAGGTCCCGCTCACGCTCCCGGGACAGACGACGGGCCCGTTCCCGTACACCATCACGGGCTATACCCCGGAACCGTTCTCCCCACCGCAAGGATCGAGGGGCGCTCGGCACAGAGGCAGATGAGGCTTGTGCTTATGATACACCGGATAGAGGCCTCCCTGACCGGGATCTCTTCGAGGCTTACCCAGACCTCATTTATGACCATCACACTGGTCAGTACCTACTACCTGTGGCCCCATCTCATCTTCGCCGGAACCTTCCTGGGCCCACCAGAACCAAGACAGCTCCTCACCAGCTGGACATTGTCTTTGATACAGACAACCGTCCCCTGACCCCCAGAAGAGAGGACTCGCCTGCCACCGGCCGTTTGAGCCGCTCACGGTCCCGATCTCCAACGCGCTCCCGTTCGAGATCTCCCATGTCGGACACAGAGACCCCCCTTTCCTTCGTGGAACCGGCGGTGCCCTCTCCAACCGATGATGTCAGAGCTTTTGCCAACCGCGTCATTAGGATGGCTGATGCCCTGAAATTAGAGGTCGCCCATCCTGATGAAGATGCCCTGGACCCAGTTGAAAGAAGGATCCATGGCTCGGCGCCAGCACCACCCGCTCTGGCCTACCTTCCATCGCTGGAAAAGATTGCGAAGAGGTCCTGGGATACTCCTGCCACCATTGCGTCCACCTCTCGCAAGATAGAGAACCTATATAGGGTGACGCCATCAGCACCCTCCTGGCTCTCTAGCCATCCTAAGCCCAACTCGGCTATTGTTGAAGGGGCCCAGACAACCTTTGCCCCTCGCCCATCCTCTTCTCCCATAGATAAGGACAGCAAGAAGTTGGATGGACTTGCCAAAAAGTTTTATGCCTCTGCGGCACTTGACATGAAGATAGCCAATTACGCCGCATGCATGGGGGCCTATATACAGTTGTTAACGGAGAAGATGGACCCTACCATTCTGGAGCTCCCGGAGGACAGAAAACGAATGATGATCGCCCTCCGGAACGAGATCCATCTCATGGCAGGACAACAGATCATCTCTGCCAGACACTCCACGGACTGCACGTCCCAAGTATTGTCGGGATCCATAGCTCTCCATCGGTATGCATGGCTTCGCTCCTCAGAGCTGACACCTCAGGCCAGGGCGGCTATAGAGGACATGCCCTTCGACAATTCGGGGCTGTTCAACAAGGAGACAGATGAGAAGCTGAACTTTCGATACCGAATGAAGACAGCGGCCAGAAAGCATGGCATGTCGACATCTTCTTCAAAGTCACCACGCCAAAGATACGGTACGCACCGACCATGGTACCCCTCATCCCAGTACTGCTTTCAGCCTCAAGACTGGCCTTATCAGGCCACGGAGAGATCATCTCATCCTCCTCCTTCTCATTCTCCCTCTGCTCCATCTGATTGTTGCCAGCCCTCTCAGCCCAAGTTCCAACAGGGCTATAAGAAAAAGGACTCCCGGGGCAAAAGGAGATACTGAAGTTCCCCTGCGCACTCCGTCCCCGTTTTTCATGATAGACTAAGACCCTTCTTCAACACCTGGGCATCTATCACATCTGACTCTTGGGCACTAAACATCGTCCGCTGGGGTTATGCCCTTGAGTTCTCCAAGCTCCCTCCCACCGGGGCTCTCATTTCCACCACCCCCTCGGACACCCTTCTCGACGAAGTGCGCATGTTATTACATAAGGGTGCCATCGAGCCCGTGCCCCCCTCTCGGGCCCGATATTGCTTTTTTTCCAGAT
Organism: Sceloporus undulatus; assembly: GCF_019175285.1. NCBI lineage: Eukaryota > Metazoa > Chordata > Lepidosauria > Squamata > Phrynosomatidae > Sceloporus > Sceloporus undulatus. The sequence continues at coordinate 81,298,268 of NC_056522.1, read as the reverse complement.
ACTTTACTGTTCCAAAGAAGGACTTTGACCTTAGGCCTATAATGGATTTGCGGGGTCTCAACTCTTTTATTATCTGCAAGCGTTTCCGTATGGTAACTCTGGCCTCTGTTCTGCCACTCTTACAGAAGGATGCCTGGTTCGTGACGCTGGACCTGAAAGACGCCTACTTCCACATTTCCATAAGGGAAGACCATCGCAGGTTTCTCGCGTTCACCGTGGGACCCAAGATCTTTCAGTACAAGGTCCTGCCCTTCGGCCTCTCTACAGCCCCACGGGTCTTCACGAAGTGCATGGCACCCGTGGTGGCATATCTGCGCCAGAAGGGATAACGGTCTTTCCATACCTAGACGACTGGCTCTTCACTGCATCCTCTCAAGAACTGCTTCTCAAAGACGTCGAGTTCACCCTCTCTCTTCTCGAGGCTTTAGGACTCCAAGTCAACTTCGACAAATCGAACCTACTACCCACCAAATGCATAGACTTCATCGGTACGACATTGGACTCAGTGCTACAGCGGGCGTTCCTGCCAGAGGCACGATTCCACGCACTGACTGCGGCAATCTCCCCTTGCATCCATCAAAGACGCCTGCAGGCCCGGCATGTCCAGGTTGCGATGGGTCATTTGGCCTCCACCACTTTTGTCACCCCGAGGGCGAGGCTTCGGCTCAGACCACTGCAATCCTGGTTCCTGTCCGTGTTCGATCCCACCCGTGACTCACCGTCCAAACTACTCACCATCCCGAGAACTGTTCAAAGGTCTCTACGATGGTGGCTCCATCCCGACAACGTGTGTGTCGGTATGCCGTTCTCCCCACGCCGGCCAGACATCACCCTTACCATGGACGCATCCCTGCAGGGCTGGGGTGCACATGCCTTGGGCCTGACAGATGGTCACCAGCGGAGTCGATACTCCACATCAACATGTTGGAGATGCTCGCTGTGGAAAAAAGCGCTCAGGGCTTTCCAAACGGTTCTGACAGACAAAGTGGTCCTATTACTCACTGACAACACCACCGTGATGTACTACCTGAACAAACAAGGTGGCACAAAGTCAAGGACGCTTCTCTCAATCACCCTCCGCATCTGGGAATGGTGCATCCTTCACAGAATTCTACAGCAAAGCATTCATCTCCCAGGAGATCAAAACGGCCTGGCAGACCAGCTCAGCAGGTCCACCACCACCTGTCACGAATGGAGGCTACATCCCGAGGTAGTCAGCCGCCTGTTTTCAATGTGGGGGATCCCACAGATGGGCTTATTTGCAACCCATCTAAACACCCACACTCCAGTGTTCTGCTCACGGACCCGGGCGCCCGGCTCCAAGGGAGACGCTTTCCAATTTCCATGGTCACAGGGACTCCTGTACGCCTTCCCCCCGTTCCCACTTGTAACGAGGGTGCTGTCAAAGATGATGACAGACCGCTCAAACTCAATCCTGATCACCCCATGGTGGCCCAGACAACCATGGTTTGCTCCACTCCTTCGACTTGCCCAGGAGTACCTTCGACTCGATTATCATCCAGATCTCCTGTCCCTGCACGTGGGCCAAGTCCTCCATCCCGAGATGCACTCTCTCCCATTGGTAGCATGGAGGATACGGTACTGACGACACTTCCAACCAACGTCCAGACCGTGTTGCTGGCGGCTCAGAAACCTTCCACCCAGAGGTCTTATGGCTACAAATGGGATAGGTTCCTTACCTTCCTACGAAACAGAACCATCCCTCCATCTCAAGTCTCCATCCCGACGGTCTTGGAATTTCTCATGACACTCTCAGACGCCGGTCTCTCTCTGAGTTCAATAAAATGCTACCTCTCTGCCATATCATCCCACTACTTTTTCCATGGTAAACCATCTTTGTTTGCTGACAAGAGGTTCCTGAAGGGATTCAACAACCTACATCCCCCAGCTTCCATCCCGACGTTGGCATGGAGCCTAGACACAGTCCTGGCACAACTGACTTCCAAACCATTTGAACCCATGGCTACTGCTGATTTAAGGCTCCTGACGTGGAAAACAGCCTTTTTGGTGGCCATCACTTCAGCTCGTCGAGCTGGCGAACTGTGCGCCCTTCGAGCTGACCAACCCTTTCTACACTTCCACAAGGACAAAGTGGTTCTCCGTACGGACATTACTTTTCTACCGAAGGTGGTGTCTGCATTCCACATGAACCAGGACATTGTCTTGCCCACGTTGGCTCCGAACCCGACCACTGACTCTGAACGCCAGATGCATGCTTTAGATGTCCGTAGGGCACTGGCATTCTACCTGGACAGGACATCGGACACAAGGCGTTCAGAGAGACTTTTTGTTTGTTATTCTGAAGCCAAAAGGGGACTGCCTGTATCAGCTCAGAGGTTTTCTAAGTGGGTGGTTAGCACCATCCGCTTGTGCTATGAGCTGGCAGGCAAACCTGTCCCTAGTCGGGTTCGAGCCCATGCAACACGGGCGGTAGCTGCATCCTCTGCCTTTGTGTCTGGTGTTCCCCTAGAGGATGTTTGCAAGGCTGCTGTCTGGTCTCAACCATTGACTTTCATCAGACACTACAGGCTGGACACTAGGGCCAGACATGAAGCGGCATTTGGGAGGGCAGTGTTACTCTCTGCCATTCATTAATCTGATTGTTGTGTCAAATAAATCACACAAGGTTATTTGATTACATTCTTTATTCAGTGTTTACTGATGTGTACCTGGTGGCTTTATTACCTGTGACACTCCCTCCTCCTCCTCCGACTTTAGCTTGCTAGTCTAAACCCATTTGTGTGATTCGCAGAGACCACGAAGAAGAAGGACAGGTTGCCTACCTGTAACTGTGTTTCTTCGAGTGGTCATCTGCGAATTCACACAAACCCACCCATCCTTCCCCTCAGTGTCTCGCTCACTAATGATGCTTGCTGTCGCGCTCTTGCAGCTTATTCGGAACTGAAGAGGAGCGGGCCACCAGGGGCCTAATATGGGGGTGGGCAGAGCTACCGCCAAAAAGTTGCAGAAAGATACATCTTATTCTGCCCAGAGATTCTAGAAGTTTCCAAGTATTCCTGCGCAGGCGCAGAATAAACCCATTTGTGTGAATTCGCAGATGACCACTCGAAGAAACACAGTTACAGATAGGCAACCTGTCCTTTAGAAGATTGGAGAGTGACATGGAGGGGGTCAAAAAGGGCTAGTTTGAAAAGGCATGCATAGCATTTGAAAACGCTGCTTGCTTTTATTTCCCCCTCCCTCCCTAGCTTCTCTTTTTGGACACAATATAGCTGCTTAAGCAGAATGGGCATCACGTGTGCCTCTTTTGATTTTATGAATGAGCTGTGTCAGACTTGGGAGGAAATCCCTCAAAAGCATGCACTTGAGGGAATGCCTGAGACATGTCACTCAATCTGCCCCCACGGGGGATTAGTCAAATAAAAAGTGGGAATTTGACCTGATTTGGAGGGGAGGAGCAGGAATAACCACTCTAGATATATTCCTTTCCTCTCAGCTTTTCTCCGTTTGCACATTCACTGAGGGAGCCGAAGATAAATTGTTGCATTACCGTGGGCTCTCGGGTATTGCCTTGATCCCTGAACTACAAATCATTTTATCCTTCACTATGTTACATACTTAATAACATTTTCAAACATTACTTGGCCTTATAAAACAGGTTACCTGCAGTTCAGAAAATGTTATCAATTTCTTGGCTGCTGTCTGAATGGAATGGCTACCCTAAATGTGGTATTGTGCATTATTGTAACATGTTTCCCTCAGGGGCACATGATTTCTTTCTCTCCTTCTATCTTTTCTTTTTTACAATGCAGAAGATTGGTATTCATTTTAAACAACTGAACCTATCTGGAGGGGTTTTGTTTTCATATTTTATTGTATTCTTTGCAGCCTGTGTTTGTTTTTATCAGCTATTTCTGCTGCATTTGTTACACACTTGACTTTGTTCAAGGATGCACTTTATTATATCAAGAAGAAACTGTTACTGTATGTCAAATGTATCTCTGCTTATAGATGAAAGCGGCTTCTGAAAGTCTCATGTAAGTTTTCCTGGATACTAATACAAATTGGGCAGACCATATTGGTAAACAGTAGTATGTCTCATTCCATGAGGAGAAAATTGTTTAGATTCATGGTTTTATAAATACAACAAACATAATTTCTTTATCATTTTTTGTTGTTGTTGTTGTTGGAAAGCGTTCCTAGTATGGCAAACTGACAATGGTTGGAATCTAGACATGGGCTGCATCCATACTGCAGAAATAATCCGGTTTAACACCACTTTAACTGCCATGGCTCAATGCTATGGAATTCTGGGAATGGTAGTTTTGTGAGATATTTAGCTTTCTTTGTCAACAAACTACCATTTCCAGAATTCCATAGTATTGAGCCATGGCAGTTAAAGTGCTATCAATTCAGATATTTTTCCTGCATTGTGGATGCACCCATGGTTGCACTTAAAGTAGACCCAGTGAAATCAATGGAACTTACATTAGTTATCTATTTAAAAAACACCGATTCCAGTGGATCACTCTAGGTATGACTAGGTCCCGGGATCCTTTAGCTAATGTGTGCCTATCTGTAAAAGAGAATAAAATCAATCCAAAATCTGATGCCTTCTCTTTTTTCAGCAAACTTGCGTGGTGGAAAGACCAGTCTCATTTTGCAACTGATGACATCAAAGGCAATTACTAAAGCCTTTGGGGCCTAATTGGTTTTAGAATGATAACATCACACATGTGCCTGGTTTTAAATAATTTTAAACTATGTAAAGCCAGTTTGATCTATCTTCTTTTAGCTTCTTAAATTATTTCATATATTTGTAGTCCTTCAAAATCATTTGTTTACTGTTTTAAGTTGATCATTATTGTTTATTATTTTGTTGTTTATTATTATTTAGACTTTCAGATATAGGGTAGAATATGTACATATTTCAATAAACAATAAATAAATTGCAAAGGTATGGAAGTACATATCTGTTAACCATCAGAAATAGCCCACATTTTTATTTACTATTAATAATACTAATGGAAGGAATTTTAACCACATCATGGAAACAAGGTATTGTCTTCTTTATACATCCAAGGGTCCTGTGTTTCTGGAAGCAGTATAACTGAAAGCTGAATAGCAAGTTCAATTTCCCTAAGCATTGCATCCCCATTCTGGGTACGATTGCATCTCTTATAGTCCTACTTTTGTCACACTTCAAAAGAGGCACAGGCTTTGGGGAAAGTACAAGATGGTAACCTTGCTTAGAACAGGTTTTTAATCACTGTCACTGTTTGTTCTATTGCTCTAAGCCTCCTTTGTAGCTTGCACAGTACTGAAGGGGGAACCTACGCTTCAGTGAGTGTTGAATGGCTGCCTTGTTGCCTAGAGACATGGGGATCATAGAGGATAAAAGCTGCTACATTTGGCATTGGCATGTGCCTTTTTACAGATAGGGTTTGTTGTTGTGTGCCTTCAAGTCGTTTCTGACTTAGGGCGACCCTAAAATGAACCTATTATGGGATTTTCTTGACAAGATCTGTTCAGAGGCGCTTTGCCATTGCCTTCCCCCATGGCTGAGAGTGTGTGATTTGCCCAAGGTCACCAAGTGGGTTTGATGGTTGAACTGGAAATTGAACCCTGGTCTCATAGTTCAACATTCGAACCACTAAGCCACACTCACTCTCTGGGAAAGAGTGCTGTCATCTAAGTGCCCTGGATCCAGCTTCCCCATTGGTGATTCTGTGATGCTGAAGTTCAGAGATGTTATGTTTATTGCAAGGGAAATTATTAAATTGTGGAATACTAAGCTATCGGCGTGAGAGCCAGCATGGTGTAGTGGTTTAAGCATTGGCTACGACTCTGGAAAACAGGGTTCAAATGCCTGCTCAGCCATGGAAATGCACTGAGTGACCTTGGGCAAGTCACATGCTCTCAGCCTCAGAAGAAGGCAACGGCAAACCTCCTTTGAACAAATTTGTCAAGAAAACCCCATGATAGTGTTGTTGGCAATGACTTAAGGCACACAACAAAAACAAGCTCTCCAATATAAAGTGGTGCCTTGAAATCCAATGTGCCCTAAATCTGGGTTAGCGGTATAAGTGTGTATTTCCCATTAATTATCGCTAAGTTCCATCCCTGGTGCATGACAGTAGCTTACATGAACTGGTATAGGCAGAAGTCATGGATGTTTTGAGTACTCTGCATGAAAGTCTATTGAGACGGGAAGGTTCAGGAATGTTTAGGCATCACACACTGAAATCAAGCTCTCATTCCAAGCTCTCGGGACAATAGCAGTAATGGAATAGGGATGTCTTCTGGATTGGCTGGTTTTGTTTTTATTCAGGAGCCTTACAACAGATAACCTAAAAAGATTCTGAGAGAAGATGAGGATTAATCTTTGGCTCTTCTAATTCTCTTGCTAACCTTGTTGCAGTGTCCTACCTTTCCCCAAGTTTTCTTTTTACCAGGGTTCTCCTTTGTGTGGGAATCATTCAGGCTGCCCTCAGAGACCATCTCTATGTTCCATCTGCCCCAACCCTCTTTTTAAAATAAACTGACTAAGGAATAGGGACTAAACCATAATGGGATGTGATTTGGGCCTAAAATAAAGTATCACACACACACACGTACTGTGTTTTAAGCCAAAATCCTATTTTTGAGCTTTCTTTCTAGTTATTTTCAGGAGAAACGGGAGGTCTGGGATGGATAGGAAATGAATCATATAACTGTAGGTGTAGAGACAGGTTATATGGCATCAGACACTTAGTGTATGAGATCTGTATTCTTTTTCTGGGGCTTGCATATGTTTGTTACTGCACCACAATTGGCTCTTGTGCTGGGCAAAATCCTTGCACAGAGCACAATTTAGGGTGATAGTCATTTTGGACTCACTGCCCAATCTATGTTTTTCATGTGCAACCTGTAATTATAGCTTTCTGTAAGTATAAGCGTTATGACATTATCAAGAAAGGAACCAACCTCTGAAATAGAATAGGATTTGAATTATCTGCCTCTTCTTTCACTGTACCCTCAGCCTTCCCCCTTGCTTACCACCTTATACTCAGATTGTTTCATTCCATTGTATACACCCCTGGTACTATGGTAAAATTGTATACACCCCTGGTACTATGGTAGTGTTTTCTCCACCTGCTCAAGTCTGCTATAGGACATAGAATCATAGAAGTTTCTTTTGCTGGCGTTGCAGAATTTAACACACCATTTATTACAGCTTCAGTTATTTTTTAGCTCTGTGTTCCAATGTTATAATTCACAGTTATAGAAAATAATGAAATACTGTAAAATCCAACTCTTGAAGCCTGAGGGGTATTTTAAATGGGCGCATTGTGTTTACTACAGCAGTGTGTAAGCAGTACACCAGAGCAAACCTTGCATTAATGTACTTCCACCTCCAGTATGACAAGGGATTAGGGCATTGCTTTTTCTACCTGATTTAAAGGTGAATGAAAATATTGTGTTGCAGCATCAACGTATTTTAAAACTTTACCTTATATCAGTAGCTGAATAGGATAAATAATGGCACAAAATATTAATCTAATAGACCCACAAAATTAAATACTAAGAATACTGTATAAATAAAATGCACAATTGGACATCTGTGTAATATCCTAGCGATCTAGGTGAGTGTCTGGGGAGCTCCATGAAAGATTCACTGAGAATTTTTTTTATCAGTGGTTCACCTTACAGTCGTGCTGTAGCAGCAAAAAAATAAGTTGAAGTCTGCTTTTGTTGGCCCTCTGTTCCCTGTCCTGACTCCCTGGAAAGTGAATCTGGACATGGGCTACTTATTTCCCATGGCTTTTTGTGACATAGGCTGCATCTGCACTGCAGAATTAATACAGTTTGACACTGCTTTAACTGCCATGGCTCAGTGCTATGGAATTCTGGGCTTTGTAGTTTTCTGTGGCACCAGAGTTTTCTGACACAGAAGGCTAAATAGCTCACAAAACTACAAATCCCAGAATTGCATAGCACTGAGCCATAGCAGTTAAAGTTGTTTCAAGCACATTAATGGAGCCCTGGTGGCGCAAATGGAGCCCTGGTGGCGCAGTGGTTAAATGCCTGTACTGCAGCCATTCACTCGAAACCACAAGGTTGCGAGTTCAAGACCAGCAAAAGGGCCCAAGCTCGACTCAGGCTTGCATCCTTCCGAGGTCGCTAAAATGAGTACCCAGACTGTTGGGGGCAAATTAGCTTACTTGCTAATTAGCTTACTTGCTGTTCACCGCTACGATCTTTGGAATAGCGGTATATAAACAAAACATATTATTATTATTATTATTATTTCTGCAATGCAGATACAGCCAAAGGGGGAAAAACCGATTTGTTTATCATGCCTGGGGCAGTATTTTAATGACACCTGTCCCAAATTGAAAGGTGTTCTATCCCTTCTGATGCCCTGGATGCTTTACCTTGAATATTAGTTTCTACTGCTCTTCTTTCAATTTCCTCCCCTCTTTCTTCTCAGGATTTATCGGGCTCCATTGATGACCTGCCTACAGGAACTGAAGCAGCACTGAGTTCAGCAGTTAGTGCATCAGGTTCTACAAGCAGTCAAGGAGAGCAGAGCAACCCAGCACAGTCACCTTTCTCCCCACATGCCTCCCCACATCTGTCCAGCATTCCTGGGGGCCCTTCCCCTTCCCCTGTGGGTTCTCCTGTTGGAAGCAACCAGTCAAGATCTGGTCCCATTTCTCCTGCAAGTATACCAGGTAAACAGTCGGCTGAATAAATTTCTAGCTGACTTCTAACATGTATGTGTCTCTCTGTGTGTGAGCATAATATTTCCTGCAGCCTTAGTTTATGCCTGTCTTGGGCAAGTGTTTCCTGTTTAAGGCAGGTATTCTGTCATCCATATTAAGAGATGACGACTGGGATAGGATGGAGGAACACCTTATGCCTTTGCAAAGTGGGGTTGTATAGGAAGGCATCTTGACAGAATTCCTTTGTCTCCTGACACAAACCAGACTCTTGTTCTCCAAAGGGGCTGATCATAGATCTGTTTTTCATGCTTTGTCCCGCCTTTCCCATAGACAAAAAATGAGACTGCGAATCTGCGTACACCTCCCTAGGAGTAAGCTCTATTGAACACAGTAGTGAGATTTACTGAGAGTAAAAATCCAAAGGGTTGTACTGCACCTCAGTAGCCTTGAAAATGGCAATTTAACTTGTGTTAAATGTTCTTGTCATATATTCTTTCCTTGTCTTTGGCAAATTGTCTTTTCCTGCCCACTGTACCTTGTTTGTCCTGACCTCAATCCTCTTGTATTGCCTCCTGCTATGTATTACTAGGAACTTCTCCGTGTGACATAGATTGGTTCCCTCAATCATTTTCTCTCTAGCAAGTTATTGTAAAACAAGCAGCTGTTGAGTTGCTGATAGCTATAAGGGGGCAATGCCAAAATGTAGCAGGGGGTTCCTTTCTGGGAAGGCGGTTAAAATAAAGGTGTTATGTTCCCAGGGTTTGTTGGCATAAAAGCATTCTTTAGCACTTCCTTTTCTCAAAGATGAAACTGGCAGCTAAAGAAACATCAACATGACACACACACACAACACAGCTTCCAAGTGACTGGTTCTATCTCATGTGATGTGGGCACCTTTTTGCACCAGAGTGCAACTTTCCTTTCTTATATTCTTCATGATCACTCATTGTATGAATGTACTGGCACGCGCCTAATATTAGAGCATCTCTGAACTCCATGTATATTTTTCCCTTTGCAGACTATAAAACTAGGCAGCTATTTCTGATACTCAGTCCACATACTATTTTTATAATGTCCCACCAGTAGCATCTTTGCTTTGGGAATAAAATGAATACTTTATGAGACTAAATTGTCTTTCCCATAAGATATTACACTGCAAGATTTGTTTCTCTGGAGATAAGCAGTCCCTACCTAAAAAAAAAGTTTTTTAAAATTCTCAGATATGGATTTTGGGTAGGGGACATCAGGCATTCATTTCTGTACATTGTATAGTTCTTCATTAATGACTCAGGTTTTACTATTACAATACTGTAATGTGCTGTGTTTATTGGATACTAGTCTAGTACAAAGAGATGCTTGTCATTTAGCAGGCTTGATCTCTCTCTCATATTAACTAAGAAATGGAAGCTGACATGGCATATTATCAAAATGCATTGCTGATGCCAGGAAATGTAGTGAATGCTGACTTGGCTTGCCTCCTGGGCCAAAATTCTCAAGTTACCCAACAAAGCAAAAACATTTAAAAGGCTAGGAGCTTATAGTTCTGTGGCCAGCTCTCATTCCCTAATGGGGATAGTGTTAGGCCTGCAGCAAATGCTCCTGTAGTCAGAGAAACTCCCTATTACAAATTCTGATTCTGATTAAATAAAATTGCCTGGAAAAGTTGAGCATTCCCTGCACCACAGTATTTAAGGCAGCTAACAACTCTGTAATGGGAAAAGATTTTATGAAATCATGGAGAATTGTAAGTGCAGATTAATTCACCGTTAGATCAAAGTTTCCCATTTCTAAAACCAAACACAACTGTCTCACTTGAGACTATTTATAGCCAAGGGTTTGGAGGGTTTGGCTCTTTCTTTAACCTGCTGTAAAAAGAAATGAGTGAAATCGACATGGTCACCCTTGTAAAATTCTCTGTTTTTAAAAAATTAACTCTGAAATCCTTTCCTGATTTTTTAAAAACCTATTCTCACTGCCTTTGCAGGCTAGTTCATACTGTTTATTGTCAAGCAGCACAAAATACAATTGACACTGTACAGATTTCAGAATATTATTATGGCTCTACAATGGAATATTTCACTGTTTTGCATAAAAGGTATTTTTAATTCTTGATTCATTAGTACTACAAAGATCAGGAAGACCTTTGATATGATAAGCTCTCATGACTTACATTCCAAGAAAAATCCTTTTGGTGAAGTTACATGTGCTTTTGTGTCCTCTTTTGGACATTGTGGAAAGAGATATTCACTTCCTCCTGCTGCAAGATTCAACTTTTTCCACCCAAGATAGCTTTCAAGAGCTGGAGCGTGCTGTCACAGGTGTCCAATGACCAGGTTGAGGGAAGTTCCCAGGCACCACCTGGTACTAATCGTAGTTCTTCATCTGGGAGAAGAAGGTTGACCTTGCCCTCCTTGATCTCCAGGAATTTACTGAAGATCTAGGAGGTCAACTGGCTGTGGAATACAGCTAAATGCTGCCTGGTTGTCCCTTCTCTCCAGCCAGTAAATGACCAGGAAGTGTGTTCCAGCAGTTGAAAGTTTCCTTCTGGGAACAGGGGGCATGCCGAACTGCAGGGGTAAAATGTTGCACTCCACCTGTACAGTGTATAATAGTGGCTGCTGCCTACTGTGGACAGCCACTTCTTAGACAAGGATGGTAGATTTAAAGATTTTTCTGGTATATTTTTAGACAGTGAAACAGGAAGAATGCTATTAAAGAATTTTGAGGGAGAAAAGTATATGAATGTTGAGGATCAGTAGGTTTGTGAAGAACAAGTACAGTGGGACCTTGTTATCCGCTGGGGTTTGGTTCCGGGATCTCCTGTGAATAACAAAATCCGTGGATGCTCAAGACCATTAAATACAATGGCAGAGCAAAATGGTGCCCCTTATATAAAATTGAAAATCTAGATTTGCTATCAGAAATTCATAATTTTTAAAAATATTTTCAAGCCATGGATGTTTGAATCCATGTATAAAAAATCCGTGTTATAAGGAGGGCTGACTGTAATAGCCATGTGAGTGGGGCAAATAGTTTGGAAGGGCACTGGAGCTCAGCCATAGGCTTCTAAAATTTTCTTGGTCATCAGTAAAAGAACATGAATTACCAAACTCCTCTCAACATAAAGGAGAACAAATTTGACCTTAAGGAAGCAAAAATTAGATCTCTTGCCCTACTATTGTCTATTCTACCTAGCAGTAAGTTTGTCTGGCAGGTTCATCATTCTGAGATCATATTGCTGCAGATTCCTTTATTTATATACCATCATAAGGTAAATCCTTAAATGTTGGGTAAAGGAAGAAATGAAAAGATGGTCAGCTGCAGAGATTAGCATTGCTTTTTAGGGGGGGAAGGACTTCTGTGCATTTAAAAGTTGCATGGCAGGCAGAGAGTTAGCAGGTAAGGCATGGAAATAAAATAATGAGAAAAGTTACTCTTGCTAAACATCTGCATGTGATGCCCTAGGCCTAATTAAAGATGCAGGTGGCTTATTTGGAAAGGAAATTTGGCAATCCTCTATTGGTCATGTTGCTTACATGGATCTGCTTCTCCGTTGCTGAAATTACATTCAAAATGCTTACCTAAAGCATCTCTTGTGTTAGCCCTGCCTATTTATACTGGAAATCAGATAGATATCAATGAGCACTGTCTATAACATGTAGACCTATGAGGTGGTGAATTGAGAAATATCTCTAGATTTAGCATTCATCTTGTTTTACGATGAAATAAATAGTAGAACAATTCAGTTTCCAGGACTGTTAGTGTCTGTTCCCAATATATAGTAGCAGTTCATGAGTAGCAACAACTTCCTTCACATGGATCAAAGAGAGCAGATACACAGCAGGCTACTCTGTTGGGAAAGGCATCATGCAGTGTTGCCTCATTTGGGTTTCTGTGCAGGCAGCAGCCAAAAATCTTTGGTATCCTAAACAATTTTAATTATAATTCACTGGCTGCAGTCCTTTCACCCTGGTAGGCCAATTTAAACACATTGATTTCAATCAGGCTTAAGCAATGTAAATGCATGCAGGATGGATGCAGAAATGATTTCCTTTCAGATTTTGAGGGTGAGAGCATGGGTAATTTCTATTTATTCTTTATAAAACTTTTCATTGCTTAATTTTGTAATGAGTCGTGGGCTCATTACATATTTAGAATCTCAAATTTAAACATATAAAGCTATAGAGAATCAGTGTGGTGTTGTGGTTTGAGTGTTGGACTATGGCTCTGGAGACAAAGGGGCCATTCAGACTACCTTTTGTATCTAATTGTAACCCAGATTAAAAGTAGGAAGTTCCCATTGGCTTTAACATATCAGGATCAGGGTCTTGCACACCAGATCAAGGGCCAATCCCCCTTAGAGCGGATTTTCCGAAAGTGGATTATTTCCTGTTTCATTTTGGAAAACCCGTTTCTTCCCTGCTGCCATCAAATGTGAACTTGGCCCCGGTCATGATCGGGTCAATTTCAGGGGAGGGGTTTAGGTCAGAGGGTGGGCAGAACAGGCCTCCCCTCTCACAAGCAGCTTTCTCTCTCTCTTTTTTTTTGTCATTTTTATTTTTGATAGATTATGTGAATGCTTGTGCTACAAGTTGATACATATTGATAGAATGAGTCTGTTTGTGCTAAATTTCCCTTTTGTTTGCTTGCTGTTGGCATGGCACTTTGCAAGTGGCATTTTTTTAAAAATTATTTTGTGTGTGTGCGACAGAATATGCGAATGCTTGTGCTACATATGTTTCCCTTTCAATTTGGCAAATTGATATATGCTTGTGATACATGTGTGTGGGAAAAGGAGGGAAAGCAAGCGGATGCAAAGGAAAAGAGAAGGAGAGATTGTATTCTGAGATGAGAAACGTAGAGAAAAAAAAAGGATGCAAAGGAAAAGAGAAAGAGATGGCATTCTGGGATGGGAAAAGGAGAGAAAGCAAGAGGATGCAAAGGAAAAGAGGAGAAATTGCATTCTGAGATGGGAAAAGGAGAGAAAGCAAGTGGATGCAAAGGAGGAGAGAAGGAGAGATTGCATTCTGGGATGGGAAAAGGAGAGAAAGCAAGTGGATGCAAAGGAGGAGAGAAGGAGAGATTGCATTCTGGGATGGGAAACGGAGAGAAAGCAAGTGGATGCAAAGGAGGAGAGAAGGAGAGATTGCATTCTGGGATGGGAAACGGAG
>NC_056522.1:81241330-81284397 GCF_019175285.1 Sceloporus undulatus | reverse complement strand
GGAAAGCAAGAAAATTTGAATCTATTTGGAGAGATAACAGGACTTCAAATTAATTGGAATAAATCAGAAATGATGTTATTTAATTATACAAAAAGAAGAAGAATTGGAATTTATGAAGCAAAAAGTGTTAGGGATAAGAATAAAAAGTAATATAAAATATTTAGGAATTAATATAATGAAAGACTTAAAAGAAATGGAAGGGAAAAGTTTTATAGCGCTACGGAAAGAAGTTGAAAAAATTAGTAGAATATAAGAAAGTTCAATTATCATGGTTTGGAAGAATAGCATTAGTTAAAATGAAAATTTTACCAATATTATTTTTTTATTCAGAATACCACTAAAAATGTCAGAGGTAGAATTAAGTAAATGGCAACAGTTACTAAATGTATATTGTAAAGGAGGAAAAAGAAGTAGATTAAATAAAAATTTTGGTATGAGCCTCAGAAAAAGGGAGGGTTAGGCCTCCATAATATAAAAGAATACTATGAAGCCAACCACTTAAGATATGTAATAGAAAGTATGTTGGATGTACCAGATTTGGATTGGTTATAAATGGGGGGGAAAGAGATAGATATAAAAATAGAGAAATTTTTTAAAAAGAATTTAGTAGGAAAGAAATTTTAAAAATTGAAACCCCATTCATGAAAAATATATTAGAAATACAGTATGGAATAAATATAAAAAAGGATTAGTGAATGAAAACTCACTGATAACACCAATAATAATGGAAAACTCTTTCCTCCCAAAATTTAAAAGATTTATTAGATAAAGAATTAAAGGAAAGGAAAATAGATAAAATAGAAAATTGGATGGAATTAAAAATAGGAAAGAAAATATAAAAGAAAAATTTAGGGGAATAAATATGTCCTGGTTACATTTTATGCAAATAGAACAATGATTTAAAAATTGGAAGAAAAAAATATAGAAAAAGGAAAATATACACAATTTGAACAAATAATCCAGAAAGGAAAAGAAATGGAGGAAAATGAAAATATGAAAGGTACAACTAGTAAAATTTATAAAATATTAATGGAGAATAAGAGGAAAAAATTAAATCAAATTATTTTAAAAGAAATATGGGAAGATGAATTAGGATGTAAAATTTGTGATAATGAATGGAATAAGATTTGGGAACAAAGACAGTTGAAAAATTTATCAGTGCAAATTAAGGAAAATTATTATAAATTGATTTGGAAATGGTATTTGACACCAGTGAGACAACATAATATAAACAAAGATAATTCAAAATATTGTTGGAGAGGCTGTCAGGAAGCAGGATCATATATACATATGTAGTGGCAATGTGAATATGTACAAAATTTTTGGGAAATAGTAATATTAGAGATCGAAAATATTATGAGGAGGGAGGGAATCTGAAATGACCTGAAGGCACACAACACATGCACATACACACACCAGTTGACAGAATATGCGAACGCTGCCGCAAGTTGTTGTTTTTTTAAAGAAGGGGGGAAGCATCCATTCTATTGCCCAACGGTTGTAGGACACGTCATCTTTGACGAAAGCGGAGGTGAATTTGATTGACAACAAAGGAGGCTCCATTTTAAAGCAGTACTGCAAATGTGAACTTCAGAGGGGCAAATCGCATCGATCAAGATCAAGGGTAGTGGGAACTTCTTTCTGGGGAGACTCGGTACCGGCTCAGTGAATCTGGACCGGATACACCCAGGGCAAATGAGCTAGTAGGAATGGGGCCATTCACTTATGGAAATCCACAGAATAATCTTGGGCAAATCACACTCCCCCAGGCTCAGAGGAAGACAAAGACAACCCCACTCTGAACAAATCTTGCCAAGAAAACCTGTGATGGATTGCCTTAGTGTTGCTATGAGTCCAAAACAACTTGAATGCACACAGCTATAAAAGCTACACAGTTTGTGGAAAAGGCAGAAGGGATATTTCCTTGTATCTGAGTTTCTTAAACAGTGATAGAGCAATCTACCCTCTGTTAGTCATAGAACTTTACAGTTCTGTGCTTATCTGTTCAGTTATAAGTCCCTTTAAATTCAGCAGAGCTTGTTCCTTCAGATTGAAGCCAAAGTCTTACTTACCTGTAACCTCTATTGCTTAATCCACATTGCTGCTCAGATTGTTCTTTTAATCGCAAATGTTTAAAATATGTTTCTTTATTTTCTAATACTTTTTATTCCATTACTCATCCACAACTCCACACATTCATGAAAAAATATTGTATTTTTGATTATTGCATTATGAAAATATGAGTTTTATACATGTCTGGTTTATGGATGAAACAATTTTAACTCTCCCCTTTCCATTTCATGTGTTTTCATAATAAAATATTAATGTGATTGCATCATAAATGGAAAGGTGTCTTTTTCTTCCATCACACATTGCAATATTAAGAAATGATGGATGAATTTACAGTGCAATTCGATTAGTCCGCGCCTGCTTTGTCAACTAGTTTTTGTTGGTGTTAGCTTTAGGGCTTTATGCCTTGATGGAAACTTCTTAAGAATCAAGCTCCAACTATTTATTTTCTGAACAACAATACACTTGTTGCTGCTTCTGCCTACTGGTATTGTTGCGTGCCTGCAAGTAGTTTCCAATTTATGGCAACTCTAAGCCAAACCTATCATGACAAATCAGGTGAATGCGATGGTCAGGAGTGCCTGTTATCAGCTCCGGCTGATACGCCAGCTGCTCCCTTTCCTAGTAGTCAGGGACCTTGAGACTGTAGTACATGTGCTGGTAACCTCACGCCTTGATTTCTGCAATGCACTCTACATGGGGCTACCCTTGTGCTTTGTCCGGAAACTTCAATTAGTTCAGAACATGGCAGCCAGGTTGGTCTCCGGTACATCCAGAAGAGATCATATAACACCGATGTTAAGATCACTCCACTGGCTGCCCATCAGTTTCCGGGCCCAGTACAAGGTGTTGGTTATCATCTTTAAAGCTCTAAATGGCTTGGGTCCAGCCTATCTTCGGGACCACCTCCTTCCATATAATCCTCCCTGCGCACTTAGATCCTCAGGGGAAAATTTGTTACAGCCTTGTAAAACAAGGCTGTCTGTGACCTCCCAGAGGATCTTCTCAGCTGTTGCTCCCAGATTGTGGAATGGCCTGCCGGACGAGATCCGTCATATTACCACTCTAAACAGCTTTAAAAAAGCTATAAAGACAGATCTCTTCTGGCAGGCCTTTCCTGAATAGTTCTCCAGCTATCAGAAGGAAAATCTAATTGCTGATCTCTGACTTCACCACAATTATTGTATTGTTTTTAAGTATGTTTTATGTTTTAAATTCTACATTGTTTAATTGTATTTTAAGGGGGCAGGTGTATATTTTAATCTTGTAAACTGCCCCGATTGCATTTTGTAGAGAGGCGGGATATAAATAAATTTTATTATTAAATTATTATTACTATCACATGATTTTCTTGGCAAGATTTGTTCAGGATGGGATTGCTTTTGCCTTCCTCTCAGTCTGAAAGAATGTGATTTGCCCAAGGTCACCCAGGGCTCTTTATGGCCAAGTTGGTCTCCAGAGCCATAGTTCAGTGTTCAAACAACTACATCATGCTGTCTCTTACTCTGTGTACTGCATTACTGACCATAAATTAGAGGTGAAACTTGTTGAACTGAAAGGAACCCTGCCCTCCCCGCTTACAGTCCAGTATATCTGCATGAACTATGATTTCTTTGAACAGCATATAGACAGATGGTTTGGAGGTGGAAGAAACACTAAACATCCCATTCCTTGTTCTTATATTGTTCAAGTACAAATGTACTTACATTGTACACGTGTGCTTATGTTGTTCCAGGGAAGGAGAGAACAAGGCTGTGAGGGACTTGTAAGTTCAGACACTGGACTAATACTCCTAATGTATTCTTATTTCCTTGTATCTCGAATTGTAAGGACTAGGTTACTGCATAGTAAACAGCAGTGTCTATTCAAAGAAAACGTAACTGACTGTAACAAATGGGAAGCTCTTTCATTCTCTCTCTGCCCCCTGAATTGTACATAGAAGAATATATTTTGAATTGCATTCAAAAGTAGAAATGCAACTTACTGTTATTGATCATATTTATGTTGAGGAGAAGTGCTATTTTAAATTTTCGGAGGTCATTGATAGCCATGTTTATAAGGGGTGCATTCAAATAATAACAGACAAAAACCCTAGTGGTTTGTTCCTTTTTTTTTATGCCCAAATAGCATGGACTCAAATTATTGTGATATGTTGATTGATTACAG
Organism: Sceloporus undulatus; assembly: GCF_019175285.1. Taxonomy (NCBI): domain Eukaryota; kingdom Metazoa; phylum Chordata; class Lepidosauria; order Squamata; family Phrynosomatidae; genus Sceloporus; species Sceloporus undulatus. The sequence goes on along the minus strand of NC_056522.1, from coordinate 81,280,161 downwards.
CCGTTAAGTTTCTTAGTGATCAGTTTCATCACTTATTCTCAATTCACACTTGTACCTTTGATTTCTCTTCCACAACACAGTGATGTGGGTTGTCGTTGACTAATGAAGAACAGAATTGGTTTCGGCATGAGACAAACAGAATGCCGACACCAATCCTGAAATGCATTAATCTTTAATAATCCACATCTCCATGTTTATAAATGATATAACCAGGAGTTGTTAATGCAGTTACTCCCACTTGTAAACAGAAACTGACATAAGAGTAGGGTAATTCCAATCCACATTAAAATCATGTGGCTAGGTGTTGTTTGTGTGACCTTGTAGAGGATTTTAAATTGATCAAGGTGTTTCTATTGTTCAAATCAACATAAAGAAATGTTTAAATGCCAGAGCACTTCAGGCTCAGCATAATGTATGCATGTTCAGGGATGTTGTTGGGGGCTTATTTTCTGTATTAATTAAACTTTCCATGTTTCTCCCTTTTCTCTTTTCTGAGGACTACCTCTTAGCTTTAGAACAATTATAATTGTTTCCAAGAGATATCTGTTGGTTCAGAACACAGGCCATAGTTTGGCATTATTTGAGAGGGCCTGAGGTTTGTTTTTTTCCTGAAACTTAGCCCAAACGTTAGTATGTTGGAACCAGGAAACTGTGGTTGTGTTTAGCCTGTGCAACGCAAGAAATCAAAATGAATCTGCAAATCATAGTTTCCCAGTTCAGATATAAAAAAAGGTGTGAGTCAGGAAGTAAGTGAACTGGAGCATATGGTGAGAAAAGATGAAGGGAATAGACATGGACTGAAGGTGTGTGTGTATAATGGCAAGCCAATGTCTATCCATGTAACGTATGATGGTTAATGTTTCAAGGACCTGTGGGCAATTGTGAATCATTGCATATTCCTGAGAGTTTGGAGGTGTACATCTTCCTTTCACATCAAACCAGGGTGGCATCTTATTTCCCATTGTGCCTGACCAAATACATCTTAGAAAGTCCATGAGGAGTGTTGTTCTCCACTAACATCTTGGAGCTGGCATATAGCTGTTACAGTGTATATGAGGGGAAAGTAATGTGTCACTTGAAAACCTAATGGCTTGTTACAGCAAAAGCCTTTGGATGCAACAACACCCTCCTTCTCCATCAGATACATGAAATAAATGTGTGTGTGTGTGTGTGTGTGTGTGTGTTAGCATTTGGAAAAGTTATGTTTTTGGATTAAAACTTCCAGAATCCACTAACTTGCGTGGCACAAATATTAGGCGTGGCAGAGCAGAGATTAACAACATTTTTGTTTCTGTGAGCCTACTTCAGCCATAAGAGTTCAAACAGTGATTTGCACTGTTATAGTTAAGTCATGTTTTTGGGATATGACTGATCCAACAGCCTATTACTTCACCTTTATGTTATGACCTTTTCCTAGTCTTTGTTTTTAATTTTTCAAATGATGGCTCACGTTCCTCTGGCATCTTGATGATATGACCTCTGTCCTTTTCCCAAATGGTACCTGTGGTGCCATTACAGTTTGAAGATAGCATATAATTTACTTGGGATGCAAAAGTGAAAAGGGATGAACAAGTCACATTGGGATACCAGTGGCATGATTCTAATGGCTCAACAAGTTTACTTAGCTGGAGGCATTATACTACTTGAAATAACTCACAGGCCAGATTAGAAATAAATAAAACATATCCTTCCCTTACCTAACATTGTGCCCATTGTTTAAGTGAGAGGCATGCAATGGTGCTTTCCTATCCCCTTGGAATCTTAGTAGCCTGCCACATAGAAAGTGTGCACTGTAAGATGGAAAAGTAGAGCTGATTATAAGGGAAGAAATGAAAGTACTTTGTTCTTTGCAGTAATTCTTGCCTTTACATTCAGTCTTTGGGCCCAAATCCACTGTATTGGAGTTGAAAACCAACCCTCTGGAGTTCTCCAGAAGATCATACAGTGCACCCTTCCCTTAAGCAGGGGATCCATTCCAGACACCACCATAAGGGATATACCATGTATGCTGGAACCCCATTAAAAACAATGGGGCTCATGCCTGTGGCATGTGCACCATTGCCTCTTCTGGTGCGCACTGTACTCACTTTTCCAGGATGCCATCATTTGAACATGCTCTACCTCCAGGTGGGCTACTGAGAATTGCCACCCAACAACATCTGGAGGGCTGCATGATTCCCACCCTTGAATTAAAATTTTGGATATCTTCGTTTGGGCTTTACCCAAACGTTTCTCGGAATAATAAAAAAATTACCCGAGCGTTTCTCGGAATAATAAGAAATATCTTAATAAAAACTGCAGGATTTGGTCTTCTCTCTCTCTCTCTCTCTCTCTCTCTCTCTCAGGTATTTGTTCCTGTTGTTTTCTAGCTATAACTTTTGGGTTTCATTGTGTTTCAGTTTGGATGTTGCTGTACATGTTGGCCATGATTCATTCTGTGAGTCCACATGTTGCTTTTTAAGCCACGAAGAGTTCCAAACAGTTTGGAACTGGAGGCAGGAGAGGAGTGGAAGGCAGAGAGAGTCTGTTTGGATCAAAAAGATAGTAAAAACAACAGGTGCAGAAGTGAGTCTTTTAATCACAGACATCATGCATTTTGTGTAACAAAAGGCATTAATTTAAAATCACAGTAGAAATATGATAGAATGTATTGAACATGTGGTTGGTTGGTTGGTTGGTTGGTTGGTTGGTTGGTTGGTTGGTAGAGCCTCTTTAAATCTGCATGGTTCTAGGAGTTGCTCTCAGATACTGTGGAAAATTGAAGGAAAGCACCTTTTATAAAAAGTGGTCAAATTAGACCTTTAAAAATGCAGTACGTCGGCTCTGAAAATGCCTAAGTGTAGAGCAGAGACGAAGTGGGTAATAAAAGAGCAAGCTTTCATCTAATCTTTCTCCTGGAGACCCAGGTGGACAAATTGGCAACCCTGTTCACAGCCTTTTCCCCCCCCTCCTCTTTGTACCATAAGAACTACTAATCGGATCCATGCTGCTCTAACTGTGGTTAGTTATTAGCAGAATAAAAGCAGATTTCTTCGAAAGAACAGGTTGGGGTGGAGGGGAAATGACTATACAAAATTGCAGGGTTGTTAGAATCTTAAATGCACAGCAGTTGATTTCCCCCCCTCCCTATTCTGAATTATATGATGAATAAAGTCTTTCATCTGTCACTATTCCTATTTCCTTCAGAAGGCAGCCAAATATTAAGCTTTTCAAGAAAAAAAAATGCTAAAGAAATAAATAGTGGGGAGGAGGAATAATAGGCAAGCAGTCAGGGGAAAGCCAAGCTTGTTTTTATTAATATGCCCTAGAAATGGAAATATGGAATAATAGAATTTTAGAGTTCAAAGGAGCTGTTGCTCTCAGGTAGCATACCTCCATTCCCAAAACATTCTTGGCCATACTTCTCTGTTGTAAGGTGATTCCACAGTTTCTTCACCAGCATCTTCTGTTAGCAAATCAATAGCCTAAAAGTATCTTTTCAGAACAGAAACTCATTGTTTCTAGTTCATTCCTCAGTACATCCAGTGCATAATTGGTCTTCTTTTTTTTTCCTGATTGCCTTTAGCTTTGAAATGTGAAAACCTGACCAAGTTTTTCTTGGTTCTTCCCAATAGTCACCTGCTTCAGGAAACATATTTAAAATTGGTGCTTATGGTAGTATACTCGACATGTGTAGACTTCAGAAATGAGCCATATCTGTCAATGCTAATATGCCAAAATATTTTATAATAATTATTATTATTATTTGTATTCCACTTTTTTCACAAAGGAATCAAAGTGGATAACAGTATAAATAAAACATTAAACAATTAAAAATTACAATTTAAAAACCCCCAAACCCGACCCACTCCCCAAATCATAAAAACAGTGATCAACCCCTAAAAAACATTAAACATCAAAAAATTTAAAACTGTCCAAAATGAATTTATGAGGGTAGTTCATTTTCTGCCTCAGTTGTTAATTTTGGTTTGCCACATGGATTGTTTCTAATATTCTGAGCTCCAGATCTGTATCACCTGGTGAGGTTGCTAGCATAAACAGTGGCAGAAAAGGAAAACAAAAAGGAGTAGAAACATCTAATAAAACTTGTTAAGAAGGAGAGACTAAGGCTTGAGATGTAGAAAAGAAAATTTAGTTGTAAGAACTATTGCTTGGTCTTCTGAAGGGTCAGCAGAGTAGAGAAAGGTCTATGCACATAGACTAGTAACTTTAAACAAGAAATGAACAGAACAAGTATAAAAGTTGTATGTACATCTAGAACTCATTTTAACATATATAAACCACAATCTATGAAAATAAATATAGTGAACCAAATAAAATGCATACATGTAATACAGGAAATTCTATATATTACAAAACTGCCCTTGTGGTGCAATGGTTAAATGCTGGTACTGCAGCTGCTCATTAACAGTCATAAGGTTGTGAGTTCGATACCAGCCAGGATCTCTAAGGTTGCCTCAGCCTGGCATCCTTCTGGAGGAGGCAATTAGCTTACACCTTGTAAACTGGTTAGTGAGTGCTTAAGTGCACTGATAAGTGCTATAGAAAACATACTTGCTGTTTACAAACTGACCTGAAGTGATTTTACAAAGACATGTTTCTAGTTCTTCTGAACATCATTTGAATATTTAGAGACACATCCTTGCAAAATGAATGACTAGGAGCCAGAGGTACCTGCATTCTTTATTGCACTTGGGGTGGCTGATGAAGCAAAATGAGCATTGACATCTATGGGTGGAGATTTTGACATCAGAAGAGCATTTGCTTTTGTCAGGATTACCCATTGTTTTTCAAATCACATAACTGTAGCTCCCATTGGATTATTAATAAACTTTGAGCTTAAAATATAGTAGACACAGGTACTAGACCAAAATAGTACAGGATCATTCCTGAGCAATGTTTTATTCTCACATCCCAGGTCTTGGTAATTATTATTCTTTCGATAGAGACTTGAGTGACATTGAAGTTTTGTGCCACAGCTTCATATTGGCCGGTTACAGACTGGCACTTGGGACGTCCGCAGGACGTCCCATTTTAAAAAAGGGGCGTCTCTTCTAGACGCCCCTGGTTCTAATACGGACTCTGTCCGTACAATATGGCGCCGGCTGTTCCACACGGCCGGCGCCATCTTTACGTATCGGACGCTGTGCGTCCGAATGTGTCGCGGCGTCTGTGACATCGCGAATGCGCCCCTGGCGCCTCGCGACGTCACAGAGGCACCACAAGAAGAAGCTCTCGGTCCGTGCGGGAGCCGCGCGGTGTGGCTGCTGCGGCTCCCGCATGGAGCAAACAGCGGCGGCGGCAGACCGCCTCAAAGTGGCGGTTTATAACCCGCCATTGTTGACTTAATGTTTCTCCAATACACATTTCTAACCCAGTGATATTCAAACATTTTATCCTTGGGACACCCCTTTACATGAATACAAATATTTTGTTTATTTGGTGTGCATATTTTTATTCACACATTCATGTATATTTATATTCTAAGAAATAATAATAATTTTTATTTATATGTCCCACTTCTTCCAAGGATCAAAGCAGGATTGCATCATTAAAATAATACAATGCAGTTGAACAGTCAATTAAAATACTAATACTGAATTATACATCCCTATTAGTTCTTTAAAACTTCTAATATTGTTATCTAATTTATTAAAGCTATCCAGCGACTCTTAACTCCTGATTTTACATATTCAAGCCACAGATCCCATTCTTTATAAAACCTTTGTAAAGATTGATTTTTCATAATACATGATAGTTTTTCCATAACAAATATATCATACAATTTAAGTTTCCAATCTTCAATTAGTGGGGCCTCTTTCTTTTTCCAATTTTTTGCATAGACCATTTTGGCAGCTATTATTGCAAAGAACCGCCTTTACCGCCTTTTTTCTCTAAATCCTCATCTTCAACAATATTTAATAAATACATTTTGGGGCTCACACACTCTTTTATATGAAACATCTTTTTCATTTCTTTACGTATTGTTCTCCAGAATTTATTTGCTACCTCACAGTTCCACCAAACATGCAAATATGTTCCCAATTTCTCCCCACACTTCTAACAATTTCCATTCACATTTTTAAACATTTTAGAGATTCTATATGGTGTAAGGTACCACCTATATATAGATTTATATAAGTTCTCTCTCATTTCTATACTACTTGTGTATTTAATTCTAATTTTCCAGGTTTTTTCCCATTGTCTCATTTCAATTGTTTGGTTCAAATCTTTAGCCCACTTAATCATATAATCTTTTACTGTTTCTTCTTCCATTTCCCAATTAAGAATCAAATTATAAAATTTAAAAATTCTTTTATCATCTTCCTTTATAATTATATTTTCAAACTCCTGGTTTCCAGGCCCTATTCCGAATGTACCATTGGCCATTTTAAATCTTTCTACCAATTGTCTATATGAAAACCAATTACAATTTATTCCTTTTTCTCTTAATTCTTCTTGTGTCAACATTGTATATTTGTTTTGTGTTTTCTTTAAAATATCTGAGTATCTAATCCAGTTATTATTCCTATATTCTTCTCTTCTGATTAAAGCTTCTGCTGGGGAAACCCACAGTGGTATTTTACTGCACCATTTCCATTTATTTTTATTCCATGTTAAAAGTAATGATTTACGTATTAAATAACTGAAAGGATAATAGAAAATAAGAAGATAAGAAAAGAAAGAATAGGTGAAATATTAAGATAGTAACTTCGCTAGAAGAGTCAAGGTTTATATTGAAGTAATTTTTGGTGAATAAGATATATGATGTTTTTCAGGTTATTTGATTTCTTTTAGGATGAATTATAGATAGGATTGATAAAATAGAAATTATTGGATGAGACACAGACATAATGACGTAAACTTGACACATGAAGGGAAGGGTTAAAAGAGGACACTCTCTAGATAATAGTGAAAGATATTTAAAAGAGATAGTGATAAAGGGAAAATGCATTAACGCGTTCATAGCCACAGCTAGGAAGTAAGCTTTGTTTTTGTTTTTGTCATATGTTTGTATATGTCAATTGTAAATGTCTTTTTGTGCTTGTATGTTTTTAATTTTGAGTTTTATACAATAAAATTTATTTAAAATAAATAAAAAAACTTCTAATATTGTTCAAATTAGAAGTTTTATTTAAGTAAATCTAATTAACTCAACAAGTGTGTAAATTTTACACATCAAAAAGTCTGAAAGGAGTAGAAGGAGGTGGGTAGACCAAGGCCTCCCAAATTTCATGCCCCCGCTTTAGCAACTCTAATGCCCATTCCAGGGGCTCTGTCCCACAGTTTGAGAACCACTGCTCTAACCCATACCTCCTCCTCCTTAGTGATAGCCATTTAGGCAGGTATCACCCTTTTTGAAATTAATTAATAAGGTATAGCAGATTAAAAGTCATACCTGTAAGAGGAACCTCTTCATACTACAACACTGTTCAGTGCTTTTTTTTCTATGTATTTTTGCTGTTATTTCAAATGATTGCTGCTAACCAAGGCCAATCTGTAAATATTTTGGTGGACTCTGAAGAAGACCAGGAGTACTTATCACACAACCAAGCTTTCCACTCTTTTTCTTCCTACTTCCCTACCTGGTCTCAAGGACCACTCCTGAGGATAAACAAATCCTCTGCAACATGGCACCCTTATAAGGACAGGGAGACTGGAAGAATTTTGTGGGGCTGCCTTATTCAGGAGTAAATACTACAAACCACTAGTGTATTAGACTGACAAGGGAGGAATGATGTAAAACTATTAATAAAGGTAGGACAAGCTATGGGGAGTGTTTATTACTGTGAAGTAGGGGAAATAAGGAAATAACTTATTTTAGAGATAGGAAATAACTTAAAGATGTATTTGAGATATACAGTGATCACAATCTTAATAGCTGGATCTAGAGATGTTCTACAGGAGTGGCAAAATCTTCTTGCATAAGAGAGGTGCAGCCATCCTAGCATCTTGGAACCTAGGCAAGGTCAGCCCTAGTTAATATTTGGATGGGAGACCACTGATGAATACCAGGTGCTCTAGACCATACGTCAGATGAAGGAACTGGCAAAACCACCTCTATTTCATGCCTTTAAAAAAAAACCTATGAAACTTGTGGGGTTATTATAGATCGACAGGTAACATGAAGGCGCGCGCGCACACAGACACACACACGCATCCATTCTAGCATGCTTAAGGCAAGAAAACATAATGTAGGTTTACTTGTTCCTCAGTCAGAGTTATGAAAATAGAGGCTTGTTTAAAACACACACCTATCTTGGAGACAATGGGCATACTGCTTTACAAAATAAAGGTATCCTTTCCACACTAATCCTTGGGGCAAAACATAAATTATAGTAGTTTGTTAGATTAAATTACCAGAAATGTGTTTTAGTTTTGTGCATTTTGGTAATACCAGGAAGTTGAGAGAACAGGATCACATTGTTCTAGATGCTGTACAAACAATGGGGGAGATGTGCTCAAGGCATGCATTTTTATATATAGCTATCATTTTTACACAGCAAATGTGGCAATTCTATTCCAGATCTATCAGCACACAAAGCAACCATAAACACAGCTTAAATGGCCAATTTCACAGGGTTTATGACTGCTTTGTATTGTCGCTATGACACCAATCAGCCAAGGTGTAATCTGGCCCTTAGAAGGCTGTTTAGTCTGTGTGTAATGCATTGCAATTATCAAGGTCCCAGGCTTAGTTCCAGGTGAGCAGTAAAACACCGTCAAGGGAATATCTGTCCATTTGCTCTGCAGTGGAATTAAAGGAAGGGCAAAAGATGTAGCTTCATTAATTAATGTTTGTATCACAGTTCACCATGCAAATGTGGGTGCACCCAGGACAGCTTTCTTGGGATATTTCATTTTTATTTTGTCCCTTGATGATGCAGTACTATTTTTTTTGCATATTTTCTACATGTGCCCATTTTTTCCTACAGAAATTGAAGGCCTGAGTTTTGTAAGATAATGGGTTGTTTCCACAGTCGCAATAATGAATATTTTTTTTAAAAAAATGAAAAATATTCCATTATAAGTAATGTAGGAAGAAGGTTTGTGCCAAAGATTGGAAAGTGGGACAGTGAGAAATGCCCTGGTTTCAGACTGGTCAGAATGGAGCATTCACAGGTACAAGCTGCACTGTGCCATTTTTTTCTCTTCTGCCCCAAAAGCATGTGCATGGGCATGCTGTGAGTGGCCACCAATCGCCTCCCTAGTCCCACTCAGCTGCCAGCCCATTCAATTCCCTGCACAGCCGGCCATGCAATCAGCCACCCACACAACGCATCATGGAGGCTCCCACACATGCCTGATTCTCAGGCAAGCAACAAAAAAATCCCCTCTGTGCAGCGTCTGCAGCTCACCAGACCCTTACCCTATCTCCGCACTGGTGCACAGTCCACAAACCAGTGTGATAGTTTGCACTTTTCAGCTTGATCTGGAGCAACGTGGGGTGTTATTTGGCCCTGGAGCATGAACTTGTTCTGGCTTCTCCTGTTTTGGCCATGTGCATTGTTTGTACAAGTAGGGCTCAAAATTATTATTATTATTATTATTATTATTATTATTATTATTATTATTATTATGCTTTATTTATAAAGTGCTGTAAATAAATAAACATTCGATAACAATAATGTAATGTCTGGGAACACTTCCCTGAACAGTATTGTCTTTAACTCAGTTTTAAAAGTGATGAACAGTGCTCATGGGGGAAGGAAGTTCCGGGAGTGATGGGCAGCAAGTGAAAAGGGGTGGGTCTGGGACAGAGCAGTGAAAATCCTTGGCTGGAACAGCAGTCCTTGACTATCAGAGTGGAGGGCACAAGTGGTAAGGAGAAAGAAGCTCCAATAAATAAGAAGGGGCCAGCCCATGCAGGGCTTTAAAGTCATCAACAGAAGTTTGTTCTGACTACAGAAAGAGAGTTGGAGCCAATGGAGGGATGACAATAAAGAAGAAATGTGATTGAAGTAGTGAACAAACATGATGCTGAATGCTGCACAGAAATTAAAGAGTGGAGGTGAGAAAGAGGAATCCCCACCAGAAGGAAGTTACAAAAATCCGAAGACCACTAGGGCTTGAACCAGAATCTTGGCAGTAGGGGCCGAAAGAAACAGTCGGATTTTAGCAATATTATAGAGAAAAAATCTGCATGCCTTGGGTATGGCCTGAATCTGGGGGATACACGGCAGGGAAGAATAAAAAATGAAACTAAGACCGCAGGTTTCCTGCACAAGTTGAATAGGGATATCATCAACAAGAATAGAAAAGGAATTTTTCACGGTAGGCTTTGGTGGAAAAACAAGAAGCTTGGTTTGGGACATACTGAGCTTCAAACGCTGGTGCCGTATCCACTGAGAAACAGCTGTAAGACAAGATGAAACTTGTTGTTTGAGACCCAGAGAAAGGTGGAAAGATACAGCTGAGTGTCATTGGCATAAAGATGATAAGAAAAGCCAAAAGAACTAATGGGTTTGCCGAAGGACAGTGTGTAAACAGAGAACAATAGGGGACCCAAAACAGAGCTCTGTGGACCTCCAGCAGATAACAGAATGGGAGAAGAAGCCTAACTACCCATGACCACTGCAAAAGATCTGTCTGATACAATTTAAACCAATTGAGAACAGAGTCTGAGAATCCAAGGTCAGAAAGTATATCAACAAGAGACAGTAATCGATGGTATCAAAGGCTGCAGACAGATCAAGGTCAACGAGGACAGAACAAATGCCATTAGCCTTGGCCTGCAAAAGATCATCCACTCTGTAGAGTGTCATGGGTGGAAAGCGAACTGGAAGGGATCTAAGATGGAGTTAGCCTCAAGAAACTCAAGGCAGCGAGAATAAACGACCCATTCCAAAACCCCAGAAAGAAAAGGAAGAAGAGAAATAGCACAATAGCTAGACAGAGAAGAAGGGTCAAGAGAAGTTTTTTCAGAATATGGGAAACTAAAGCATGTTTAAAAACATAAAAGGGAAATTGGAAGTATAATCCAATGGCAATCCAAACGCAATCATGGGGTTTAATGTTATTGCATGATAGACTACCACACGCAATTTCGGGCAATGGGAAGTCAGTCCAAACGCAATCATGAGGTTTCACTTTAATAATAATAATAATAATAATAATAATAGGTTTTATTTATATAAAATAAATTTATTGCGTGAGAGGTGATAACACGCAATTTCGGGCAATGGCAAACTATTTTTGGGCAATGGGAAGTCAGGTCGAATGCAATTCGAATTCACGTAAATTCGCCCCACTTCTGGCCCCACTTTCTTTTCTGGCCCCACTTTCTTTTCATTCAAAATTAAGAGAAATTCCTCCCGTGTGATAAACTCCAAAGATTAAAGATGTAGAGAAGCGAGGGCAGAAAAGAAGGAGCAACAGAGATTAGAAGACGAGAAGGAACTGGATCAAGAGAACAAGTTGCAGGTTTGAAAGAGTTCATCCAGAGAGACAGGAGGAAATGCACAAAAATTTTTAGTCAAAATTGATTCAAGATTAGTAATAGATGAAAAATCAAGAGGAACAATCTCATAATTAATAGTAGTAATCTTGGTGATGAAATAGGTAGCAAAATCATTAGGAGAAAATAATGAAGATGCAGGAAAAGAAGAAGCTTTTAGCAAAGCGTTGAAAGTGGAGATCAAACACTGTGGGCGCCTCTCATCAGCGCAAATGAATGATTTATAATAGTTCTGTTTTGCCATAAACAAGGAGCAGGAAAAACCAAATTTATAATGAATAAAATCAGCTCACTCCCTGGACTTTTTCCACACACATTTGGCTGCTCAAGAACAGAGAAACCAAATTGTGGGAGAAAGCCAGGGCTGAGGCCTAGTCAGAAGACACACATATGGATACAGGGGCAAAGCTGTCAAGAGCTGAAGAGAGAGTGGAGTTAAAAACATTGCAGAATCAGCAGAATCCCCAAGATTTAGAGAAGAAAGATTAGAATCCAAGGTCTGACTGAGATGGTCACAATTGACAGACTGAAGATCACGAAAATAGTGTTGAACAATATGACAAGGAGGTGGAATATGAGCAAGACTAAAAGAAATGAAATAATGATCAGAAAACAGAAAATCATATGCCAGGTAGTCAGAGATGACACACTTCACAGCAAGAACTAGGTCAAGACAGTGACCGAGTGAATGGGTCGAAGAATTAGAATGAGGTTGAAGGCCGAAAGAAGCTAAGAGGGAGCTAAAGCATGGGGTTGTCAGATTTTTGGAATCGTCAAGGTGGATATTAAAGTCACCTAAGATGGAAAGACACTGCCAAGGGATATTACAGAAGGGGAAGGAGGAGAGACCCAGGCTTCCAGCAATAATGATTTCTGCAAAGCAGCTGGCTGACTTTGGCTATAAGACCTTCTCGGGCTCCATGATGCTCCTTATTCTGCATGGTGGCTACCTCTGTAGTGTCAGAGCATATCGCTATTTCCAAAATCAGAGTAAAATAAAGCAGCTTGAGCAGCAGGAGATAACATCTACAGTTAAAGACTGAACGCTGTCTCCCAACATCTGACCATATGATCCTTACTGAACATGAGATTGCTGTGTTTCAACAGACATTTCTACCAGTTTTGGGAATTTTGGTCATAATAGGCATTTCAAGCTGTGATAAGAAGACAAAAACAGGTCCATAGCTATGTACAGTCGGCCCTCCTTATTCACGGATTTGCCATGCGCAGATTTGAGCATATGCGCATGGCAAATCTGGGGAAATTGTCCCCAATGACGGCGTGCATGCAAGCGCACCGCCATTGGGGACAAAAGTCCCTCTCTTCCCTCCCTCCTACCTATCTACCTACCTACCTACCCTCCCTCCCTCCCTCCCCCTTCCTCTCCCTGCTTACCTGTTCCGTCGCTGCGCCAACTCCTCCTCGTCACCACGGGAAAGGCCGGGTGCTGCTCATGGAGGCCAAGAGGCCTCCAGGCTGCCCCTGGCCCTTCTTCCTCACCGCTGCTACCTCGGAAGAAGGGCTGGGGGCAGCCGGGAGGCCTCCTGGTCCCCAAACTGCCCCTGGCCCTTTAAGACCAGTGGCGAGAGCGAGGAGGATGAAGCCAGGCCTCGTCCTCCTTGCTCCTGCCGTGGAAGAAGGGCCGGGGGCAGCCTGGAGGCCTCTTGGCCCCCAAGCTGCCCTTAGCCCTTTAAGACCAGCGGCGGGAGTGAGGAGGACAAAGCCAGGCCTCGTCCTCCTTGCCCCTGCTGTGGAAGAAGGGCTGGGGGCAGCCTGGAGGCCTCCTGCCCCCCCAAGCTGCCCCTGGCCCTTTAAGAACAGCGGCGGGAGCGAGGAGGATGAAGCCAGGCCTCGTCCTCCTCACCCCCACCATGGAAGAAGGGCCGGGGACAGCCTGGAGGCCTCTTGGCTTCCATGAGCAGCACCCAGCCTTTCCCGCGGTGACGGAGGAGGAGGCGGCACGGCGAAGGAGCAGATAAGCAGGGAGGGGAAGGGGGAGGGAGGAGAGGGACTTGAGCATATGCGCACCGCCATTGGGGACAAAAGGGACTTGAGCAGATGCGGATTTTGGCATACGCGGGGGGTTCCGGAACAGATCCCCGCATATACCAAGGGCCCACTGTAGTTATTACATTTTCTGTTTACAGTTTTTTTCCCTTTCTATAAATAAAAGCCAAGAACTTCTAAATATTAAAAAAATAGAAAAAGAAGGGGGGAAAGAAAAGAAAAAAGTTGTCTAAGATCAAAGAGTGCATCCATTTAAAAGAATGTCAGTCATGACTCAAGTCTGAGAGGAACTGGGTAGCAGAATCAGGTGAGCGATAGATAACCACAACCCGCAGGTGTAGAGGAAAGAAGAGTCTAATGAAATGAAACTCAAACGAGGAGAATCAATAGCTAGGGGGAAGAGATAGAACTTGACACTGGCAAGAATTAGACAGTAAGATGCCAACCTCTCCTCCTCTACCCTCAGAGCGGCTTGTGTGGGTGAAAGAAAGTCCATCAAAAGAAAGGGCAGCAGAAGTAGCAGTATTGTGGGCAGGGAGCCAGGTTTCAGTAAGAGCGGGGAGATTAAATGATTCAGAGAGCAAAGGGTCATGAATTGCTGCCGCTTTAGGGGTAGTAGAATGACACTTCCAAAGTGAACAGAGAAATGGAAAGTGAGAGAGAGGAAGAGGCCAAATGAGGATCAAATTGGGAGATATGCATGGGGCCATGAAAAGGAATGGATTGATGACCCAATGATCAGCAGCAAAAAATGTGATGATAACAAAAACAGAAAAGCAATAGCCAACAGTGTTCAGTAACTTTGCCTGTCACTGCAAGAAAGCAGAAGTCTGATGGATTAAATAGTCAAATGAGAAATTAACTCATAGGAAGTTACACTGACTAATTCCAGTTTCCAGTGGGTGAGCTAACTTCTGGGTAACTCCAAAAGCTACAAAGTTGCAGTTAATAAATTTCTGAAATCAATTACAGCTTAATTAGGATTGAAGTCCTGATAACGGCAGCTTTCAAGCCACTAGAGCTCATCCTCTACTGCTGGTATGTCTACAGGGAGGGGGGGCTTTCAAGCGCCAGAGTTTTTTCTCCTCGGAGCAAAACCACTTCTTTTTGCTAAAATGGACAACCCGTGAATCCACTTTCTTTCTACTAGCTACATTTGAAGATAATACGAAACCATTGCATAGTGTTTTGTGAAGGACCCTTGCGCTCATGTTTTTTCCTTCTGAGCTTCAACCATGGCCAGACAAATTCTGCTTAATTTTATGTATGATCTGTATGAATAAGCCAGCTTCAAAATTTGGTTCTTGACCCTTTCTTTTTCATATAAACCATATTATGAGATTTGTCTCTTCATGGCTATTCCAGACAAAAAGGGTGGATGCAGGAGCAAGTTCTTATATATTTTAATTTAAATATGGTAAATGGTCCTGCTCAAGTCCAGCTATCTTGAAAAAAAAATGCCTTGTTTACTGTCGGTTTAAGTAATTCACATTTTGAAAAAAGCTATTGCAAAGAGAATAACTGCATAATCTGTGAATAGCAGACAAACTGTTATGCTTTTGAAGATGTCCACAAATGCTTCTCAAACCTGTATAAAAAGAGTTCTTACTTCTTTTAACTTTTAATAAAATATGGTTTGGGATGTAATTATGGTGTAATATTAAGCCCTTCTTCTAGACATGATCTCTCCAGAATAGAAGGAGGCAATTAAATTTAAATAGTTTCCATTGTACAGGCACCAATAGTTTCTTTTCATAAAGATTGTTATAGGCATTCCATTTTACCTAACATATAATATGACCATTATGGCTGGCACACAGTGCTGTTGATTTGACTGGCATCCATATTACCAAAACCTGCATGGTACTCTGCTAAAATATCTGGGATCATTGCCTGATATTTTATTCCCTGTGGTATATTTTGAATTCATGAAAGTCTGCAGCAGTGGTTGGCTTGTTTAGTAGACATAGTAACTCGCTATTGTGCAATCATGGTTATACAAAAATAGCAGAGCAAAATTGGCATTGTGAAAAGGCCTGTGCTATTGGGCTGTAAAGATTGCTCATGGCTTTTTGGTCTTTATAACGACAATAACAATGATGATGAATATGTGTTTGTTGGTTGCAACCATTCCCTTCAGTTCAGTATTGCAGTTTGTCACCTACAGTTATGTTCCATATAAGGACATGCTACCACATAAAACCAAATAAAAAGGCAGATCATCTTCCTCCTTTTTCCTTGGAGTAAACATAATACTTCATTTTTAGTTACAAGTGATTCTGTATACAGTAGTGTGGTAGGCTATGATTTAGACACCTTGGGATTACAAAATCCAATCTTACAAGATAGTTGCACAATTCAGTTTGCATAGTTGTTTTTTATTACCATTATTTGGTACACTTTTTACTCAAGTCTAAAATGCAACATTTGCCAACATATTGATACATACCTGGAGCACCTCATATGCAATGAGTTCATGAAATTGCTACAAAACTCTGGCATGCTTTCAGGGACATTATGTGTTCTCTGAGGAGGGAGAAGAAACCGCTAATACAGTGGACCCTTGTTATAGGCTGGGGTTTGGTTCCCAGATCCCCCGTGTATAACAAAATCCGTGTATGCTCAAGTCCCATTAGATATAATGACATAGCAAAATGGTGTCTCTTATAAAAAAATGGAAAATCGAGCTTTGATATTTGAAATTTATACTTTTTTTGAACATCTTCAAACCGTGTATGCTTGAATCCGTGTATAAGAAATCCGTGTATAAGAAGAGCCAACTGTATATGCAAAAAAAACCAAAACACCTGTATTCATGTCTAGATAGACCCTTGCATACAGACAAAAGTACTAAACAAGTGACACATATCATTTTCTAACTGTCTTGTCTAATTGGATTAGAATTTATAATGACATTATATAAGTTTTGGAAAAGATGTATTTTTAAAAGAATGTCTAAATATTGCAGGTCTGTACACATTATAATATGTAATCTCTGCCAGATAAACTGAGCAACATACATTTGCTTTGAGCTTATTCATTGCTGTGGAAGAGTGCTATTGAATCCTCATAGAAAATTTCAATTCAAGGTCTTTCCAACAATGCTTCTCTGCCTCCTATTTTGTTGCCTGAGCTGCAAACAATCCAGTTCACTTGGAATTAAACCAACACAGATAGTCCCTTGAAAACCAAAGGGGCTAAATTATCATAAATCCAGATATTCTAGGAAGGAAACAGTTGTATTCCAATTTAGCCATTTGTTGTTTCCCATGGCACCATGTGACACGATACTTTTTGGAAAACAATAAGTTTTTAGGTTTCCTCAAAATAGCCCATTTAATGGCATTGCTTCAGGTATATGCAGGATGAATCTTTTTGCTGTCTGTTTCCCAGAAATTACTGTTTGTTTACAGTCTGGAATCACTGAATCTGTCCTACATTCATTATAATGTAGAAACATCATGTCTTGCTACGTTTAATTGAAAAACGGTGTCACTGTTTGGTTTTGATATGTTCTCTTTTTCTTAAGCAAGCTTTAGAGAAAAGGCTGAGGGCATTACAGGTTTCATTGGCAGTATCACATATTGTCTTACAGTGAACCTTGCCTCTATTTGCAGATGTGCAAACTGTGGAACCAAGGTGTTGTTGCAGTCTCACAGAATATTGCAGTTTGTACAAAGCTCTCCTTGTTGAAAAACTTGAAAATTGTAGATGAGATAGGCAAGCAGTAATTGCTTTAAACTACAGAGAGGGAGCTACAGATTAAAAGTCAGAAAAACTGATCTGAATTCAGCTTTGCACTAGGACAAGAACAAGTTGTTTACACTGCATTATGCAGGAGTAATCTCAATGGAGCACAATATAACTTAACTGACACACAGAGGACTGTATCGGGGAAGGGGGGGCATTGGGATGCAATAGAATATTTTGCTTACAACGTTTTAAATAAAATCTTAGATAGGCATTGTATAGTATATCCAACCCTAGGACAATGGATCCTTTCCAATAGATTTTGTTCACTAGAAGCCTGACATCACTATATTTCTCTTCAAATTAACTACTTAAGCTAGTGTTTTCTCTGGTTATCCCTCCCTCCCCATATACCAGTGGCTAGTATGATATTTATACCCATTGGCTTCAGTTGTTTCTTTCCTAGAAATCTACCACAGACCAGCACTGATCCATAAACCACTACTTTTGGGTATCATTCCTTTAATCAATTTTACAGTTACACAGTTTTATATCTCTTTAGGTTGTATATTATTCTAGCATCTTTCCATGAAAATCAACTATGGAACAGTTGGCTAATTAGTTTTAAATGATGAAATGAATGAAGTAGAAATTGACTTTGCAGCTATTTACACTTGATCCCAGACTATGACACTGCAAAACAGCTTTGAGGAATGACAGATACAATGTTTTGTCTTAAAAGGAGGGAAGTTAATATTTGCATAGATGTTAACATGAGATTTTCACATCAACCAGCTCATCGAAGAGGAACATTTTGAATATGACAAAACAAATATTTTATGTTCTTGTATGTGGAAACAGGATAATATTGCAAAGTGTGAATTTGCTTTAAAAATGCATAGACTTAATTTGGTCTACCATATATAACATTTTCAGTACCATAGGATTGAATCCTATATTTCACTAATACTTACTTGTTTCTTAGCCTATGCAAACCTTGGTAACCTACAGGAAAGTCCAACATGTGTCCCACTGGTGATACTACTAGTAAAGGTGGCTATTGTGCATGCCTTTTAATAGTAATAATAGAAAAGAAAATCAAAGTAGGCTACCAAATGCCTTCTTTGATCTGATAGAAACTCTGGATTTACTGGATGTGTGCAGATTTAAATATAAAAACTTCAATGGCGTCACCTTTTTCTCGGATGTACATAATTCTAGTTCAAGAATAGATATGTTTTTGATAAATAAAAAGATGGCCATGAATGTTCAAGAAATGGAGGTTCTACCAAAAATTACATAGGATCTTAATCTGATAGAATGGCTATTGAGAGAGAAAATGAAGAGAAGTCAACTGGAAATTAAATGAAAAGCTATTAAAAGATGAGGTGTTATTAGATAAAAGGAACATCTCAAAAATAAATTAAGAAGAAAGGATTCTGTAAAATCAGGAAATAACAATGATGGAAATCTTAGAGGCAATAAAAAAAATGGAAAACCAGGAAGACCCCAGGCCTAGATGGACTAATGACCTTATATTATAAAGAATTAAAAGAAGAAATAATACCATTTTAAAAACAGGAAATAAACCAGCAGCGTGGGGCACGGCTTACTTAATTGTTACAGTGGGTCCTTCTTATCCTCTGTGGATTTGGTTCCAGGATCCCCCATGGATAACAAAATTCATGGATGCTCAAGTCCCATTAAATATAATGGCATAGCAAAATGGTGTCCCTTATATAAAATGGAAAATCAAGGTTTGCTTTTTGGAGTTTATGCTTTTTTTTCCATATTTTCAAGCCGTGGATACTTGAATCTGTGGATAAAAAATCCGTGGATAAGGAGGGCCAACTGTATTTACAAAGAAATGAAAGATCCCCAAGAGACAGGTCAATTTCTCTATTAAATCAAGATTATAAAATTTTTACCACAATAATAGCTAACAGACTTAAGAACATTTTTCACAAATAGATTTAGGGCGTCTTTCTCCCAAAAAGAAACCTTAGAGCAAATATAAGAACAATCCTGAATGCAATTGAATATTATGGGGGGGGGGGGAACCAACAAAAAGAAATTTGCTATGATCCTATTGGATATGAAAAAGGCTTTTGACAAGGTAAATTGGACCTTTTTGTTTGAATTAATATGCAGAATGAAGCTAGGCCAGACATTTCAAACATGGGTAGAGAACATCTATATAGAACAATTATCACAAATACTGACAAATTGTGAAAGAACTAAACCAATTAAAATTATAAAAGGCATCAGACAAGGATGTCTGTGGTCTCCCCTGTTGTTTATTTTGTTATTGGAAGCCTTAAATAGAGAAATCAGAGAAAATAAAGAACTAACAGGAATTAATTTAAAAGGACTAAACTATAAATTGCAAACTTATTATTTTATTGGAAGATCCTATGAAAAGCATACAGAAACTATTAGAAATGATAAAGCAGTTTAGAGAATTGGCAGGCTTTAAAATAAACAAAAATAACAGTTATGATAACAAAAAAAAATATGATGAAAAAAGAAGAGACAGAATTAACAGAAATTACAGAATTTAAAGAGAAAAAAGAAAGCAAAATATTTAGGCATCTGGATATCAAAAAATATAGATCTATAAAGAAAATTGGAAGAAAATCAAGGAAGATATGCAAAAATGGTCCAAAATTAATGTATCAATGTCAGGGAATGTAGCATCAGTAAAGATGAACATTTTACCTAAGATGAATTTTCTATTTCAAAATTTACCAATCATTACTAAGGAAAATATATTAAAGATGTGGCAAAAAGATATAACAGAATTTATATGGAGTAGGAAAAAAAGAGTTAAGTGGAAGACTTTAATAGTAAATAAATAGAAGAATGGATTCTCACTTCGAGATTTCAAATTATACCATATGGCAAGTGCATTGACCTGGATCTCAGACTGAAAAAAATTATACAGTATATGCAATGAACTGAAAAACTGAGGTGATACCTTCTTATAAAGATTTGTTAATTAAACTAGCAAGACATGATACAAATGGATACCCTAACTGGTTGTTTAAAAAAACTAATCAGTACAAAAAATAGAAGAAGAATGGTCAGTGGTGGAAAGATACTGGAAAATTGCATGGCCGAATGTTTAATCTGTAAAGACATATGTGAATGGGGAAAAGATAGAGATAATTCAGGAAACAAGAGCAACAGAATAGAGTAAATGAGATTTCTATGTTTGACAATAGCTATGCAGATTAATATAAGAAAAAAGATTCAACATAAAACAGAAGTACAGTGGAACCTCGCCATACGCGCGCTCGCCATACGCGGCCTTGAGCATACGCGCTCAAGCCGCGACGCGCGCACAGGGCAGAAGGGGCGGCGCGTCCCATTCAATTGAATGGGCGCGCGCGCCTGTTGCGCCCCGCGCGCATCTGCGCCACCTCGCACGAGCCCCATTGTTTACAGAACGGATCCCCCGCGTATGGCGAGGTTCCACTGTACAAGACATGTCATTGTTAAATCAAGTTTTAAGGATGTTGCTTGATGTATATAATAATAATAATAATAATAATAATAATAATAATAAATTTTATTTATATACCACTTTTCCCCAGATCACCGCTTATGCATGTTAACATATATGTATGTTAGGTATGTAGGAATATATGTATTGGTGTTATGTGGTTATATTTTAATGTTTTTATGCTGAAAATGCAATAAAAAGAAAAAAAATAGTAGTAATAGAAACTGTAAAAATACATTGCCCTGTTTGTAGGGCTATTCTTATCATAGTACTGTGGAAGCACTTGGAATGAAATGTATAAATGTCAAAGGCTAAGTTATTGCTGACAATTCATTTCCTTTAGCAATATCATTTGTTTTGTTTTCTTTCTCCTATATTTAATCCCTGCTTTATCTTAGCAATATTAAAAATGCATTTGTGGTGGGAATGCCTTTCTGTGTATGAGTTTTGGAAGAAACTACTAGACTCAAAAGTCCTATTGTTCTAGTGCTGATGAATGTTCTGCAGATGAGAACAAGGGAGAAGTCCTATTCTGTTGTGGAAAGCAGAGTGTCCTGTGACCTTTCCCGGCAGTTACACCTGATCCTCCTTGTTGTCAGCTTTTAAGAGAACGTTAAAACTGTGGAGCCCTTCCTCATCCCCATCCTCATCCCACCTGTGCATTTTTGTTGTTGTTGTTGTGCTGGTTCATATTTCATTATAAATTGTTTAGTGCTACATTTATTTTTATACATGCCTTGCACAGAAAGAGAGAACACACATTTTTAAAAATAAAACAATAATCAGATAACCAAACGTAAGCAAGATTTAATGATTCTATCTTTTAAAGAATCTTATTTCCCAAGTCAACACTTTACTGCACAACTTCAGGACTACAAATTGATGAGTTAACTAGTTTAATACAAGTCCAAGAGGAGAGGAGTAACTATGATAAATAAGTGGTCTTCTCTTGATGCATCCTAGAACATTTATTTTGATTGTCTTAATTTAGAGGTGTGTCTTTCCTGTTTGGTACTTGAGTGCCTCACATTCCTGTTATGTGGATGGATGGATAGATGGATTGATGAATCTGTGGGTGGGTATGGGGATGTTTGTGTTCCCTTCTTCAGTTCAAATGATAATGAAACATTGAAATTCATTCACACTTAGAAATATTATATTTGTTTTGTTTGCATTCCATTGGGATGTCTAAACTGGATGTTCAACTGAAATTTTAAATAAATCTAAATAAATCAGTTTTATGTTACTGCAGTGCTAGAAATCTGGGGTCTGGAGGAGAATTTCATTGGAGAGAACAGAATTATTATTTGAGAAAACAGTGACCTGATTTTGCCTCTCACAGCTACACCACTGAGTGACTGCCACACTCGGTGTGATGCTAAGTGTGCCTTTCCATTTAAAATGCAAACAGCATCTGTAGGGGGCTGGTAATGAAGGCAATGTGGGGAGAGGCATGCTCTTTCCTTACCTGCTGTGAACATGAGGAAAATCCCTCTTCTGGAGCTGGTAGCAGTTTAGGTTTTCCTCATGAATTAAAGACCACATTCTATGCAGAATCTTGCAAAGGAATCCAGCAGGAGAGAAGTGGCCAACACCGCAATGTGACTTTAGACTTAAGATGTTGTACCTATACAGCAACATGATCTGGAGTGATTCTGCTGGCACTAACTCCCATTGCCAAATGAGCATAGCCAGAACATGCACAGTTCTGGTGCAGCAAGGATATCATGCACAAAAATATGCACGTGGTTTTGTTGTGTAAGGTTTTTATAGTGCAGGATTATAGAAAACAGCGATCTTGCACACACGTAAAATGTGTGGCTGCAGTTGACATTGGCCCAAGTTCCTTTTCCTGTTGCATACATTTGGGTTGCATCAGACTGGCAAAAGTTGCAGCTACAATGTCAAACCTTTTACCTCACTGCTTGTATGAGTTTATGGCTTACAATTTATCTTTGAATTTTGTGCACTTTCACCAAGTATATTGTGGAAAACAATGTAAGTGTGTGTGGGAAGATTATCAGAAAGCTGCACAGTTTTCTGTGTGTAGTGAAAAGACTAAGAGCATAGATTTTTACTACAAAGCTGTGCAGGTTTTTCAATCTGTTCTATAGTTCTCAAAAAGTATACAGTTTATGTTGTGCCAGAAACAAGAACCTTTGACATGCCATTTTTCTTCTCACATAAGTTTCCTGAGTGATCAGGAATTCCAAATTTGACCTCAGTCAGAAAACTGTCAAA
Organism: Sceloporus undulatus; assembly: GCF_019175285.1. NCBI lineage: Eukaryota > Metazoa > Chordata > Lepidosauria > Squamata > Phrynosomatidae > Sceloporus > Sceloporus undulatus. Next base: position 81,257,260 of record NC_056522.1, on the reverse strand, counting down.
TTGCTATTCCATCACTAGTTGAGAGTAGAACTAACAATGATGAGGGTATAATTTTACTGGAGTTTTGGCCCTATGGGCCCAGCTTTGTGAATGAAACCTTTGAAGAATTTTGTAACATCTTACATGGTGAGCATAGCTGACAGGCAATTTAGCTGGGACAGCATTTATCCCATTAATTTCAAAAGAGCTATATCCTGCTTTTTAGAAACTTCTGATTTAAATTGCAAGTTTGGAGGTACTTCTCACTGGAAATAAAAACAGTATAAGGAAAAGGGATAATAAATTTTGTCTCTGTGCCACTTCCTGTGTTGAATAGATCTACCACTCTTTTTGGGTTAGTGGGGTGGGGGGTTGAAAAAGAATCTGAATCACAGAATTAAAAGAGGCATCTAGTGTCATGTGTAATTTGACCTCACATAGATAGTGATATAGCTACTGTTGATGCAAGCAATTCTGTCTGCATCGTTGCCTATAGCTATGTAAATATTCAGGTCGAGATGTAAATCAACTTGTGATGTGCTTGTGATGCCATCTGTGAAGTCACATTTTCCTTTGGTTAAACATTATTTGGATTCCTTTCTCAGTCAGTTCACATGCTAGTTTTGGATAGTGTAAGTTATGATTTAAGCTCTTCTTTGGATGACACAGTTCATGCCACAGGCATTATATACACATTAGTTTTACTGCTCTGTTAAATTTGACTCTGAGATAACATTCAATCCATTGATTCAGTGGTAGATTGTTTTGTTTTGTTTTGTTTCAAACAACACAGATGAAATTTATCTTTGGTTCTGTTGTTGGCAGCTGTCCATTCCTGGCTGGAGGCCAGATAAAGCTCGACAGGATGAGTCCCACTGTTCAGCAGACTTGGATTTGTTAAACTGCCTCACAAAAATATGTGTCAGGAGATTTGCAACTGCAAATTGGATCATGTCAGTGATGTTGGGAACAGGCTCAGTACAAAATTGAACATCTCAGCATGCCTGATGTTAAATATGTTTATGCATGCTTTTTCCTTGGGCTCCAAGTAATAAATAAATATATAAATGAAGAAATGGTTGTAAAAAGGCTAAACCTATTGCATTATCTCTGGGAAGGACACAGCACATTTTAGTCATTTACAGAACAGTCTTGTGCATGGTTTCCCAGGAGTAAGCCCAACTGGACACAATGGAATTTACATTCAGAGAAAATGTTTCAGTTATGTTTTCCTACACCATATTTTGCTTCACTGGGAGCAAGTTATTTATTTTATCTATCTATATATGTTACAGGTAGCCAGATGACATCCCAGACTCCTGGTAGCCAGTCAGAATCTGGATCCCATCCTGCTTTGAGCCAGTCCCCGATGCCCCAGGACCGAGGTATGTGTTAGAAGATAAGTAGCATTGCATTGAAGGCTGATAAAAGAGGGGTGATATTTGCTTGTGTGTTCTTTCAACAAGGAAATCCAACTTTTAATCATTTATTAGCAAAAGTTCTATATGAAACTATTTTCTGTGGGGACAGTAAATGAAAAAGAGGTATCTACAAGAACTTAGTTAAAAGAAAGAGCTCAGTGTTCTAAAAAACATTTGTTATCAGAGGATCTTGCTAGATTCCCAGTGGTCTTCAAAAAAAGGCCTGGACACAGGAAACATTATTTATAAATATCTGACTTAGAATTTGGTCTCTGAAGGATAAGCATGTTAAACTGTTTTGCAACCAGCAATTTTCCCACAGTTTCAAAATGTTGATAAATTCATATGCTTTTTGTGATAACCCATAAATTTTCTTTTCCTATAAAATTAAAGCAGATTGGAGTGGGTAGGCTGAAAATGCATTTCTGTCCCTTTTGTCTCAAAATGCCTTTCACACTGCAGTTCAAATGTGTTCAACATGATCTTAGAGGAACAGAGTCTTTATTCCTACAATGCGAAGTGAGATTCTGTGAATTAGTATATGAGCGTGTATTGCTAATCAGCAATTTTTAAAGGATTAGAAAGAGAGGGATTGTGTGGGTTCTTTTCTATATTCCATGTTATTTGGAGCAAGGTACTAGTTTCACATGCATTTGTTGCTGCAGTCAAAGATGGGATAAAGTACACACTCCATTATTGTCAGAAAGAGAAGAGTACAATTTGTCCTGGAAACACTGCCCCAGCTCTCTCATCCATCAAGCCTTTCGCATGAGCATAAAAAGTTATGCCTGCTGAAATTTTGAAGTTCTTGGGCATTGTTTTCCTTTGCTTCATTCTTTGGATCCTTTGTTACATGCCCCTAGGTTTTACATTTAACGTATCCTTGGATCATATCAAAATCCATAATTTTGGCCCCAAAACCTGCCCTCAACTTGTACAGGAGGTCAACTTACAGTCCAGTATGTATGGTATGTTTTCTCTATGTCAAGAAATAGAGGCTGGGGGTTTCTTATGTTTGTACTTAGATGTTTCTTAGCATGTGGGCAATCCCTTCTCCACCCCCCTCCTTGGAATCTACCTTGAATCATATATCTCAATGACTCTATTGAAGAGAACTGATTGCTGGCTTAACAAGTTCACTATGAATCATCTGATCTCACCCACAAACTATAGTTATAGGTGTTCCTTATCACATCTTACAAAATGCAAATATCTTTGCTGGAGGTGCAAAAATATACCGCCAGTTAACTGTGGCTTTGGGTTCAGCCAAGGTACCTAAATCATGTCAGAACTACTGGGCTAAATGAAGGGGGAATATTTTTCCTGTAGTATTAAATTCTGGGCTGCAAGAAGACTCCAAGTTCTAGGGCTTAAATCTCTTTTTGCTGTGCATTTATCTGCCCTTGGGAACGTTTCCAGCTGAGGTCATTGATTGGAGCTGAACATCAGTGTCTTCATTGCCTCATGAAGAATCTGATGAAATGCAGGGGAGAAAAGCATCCAACTTTTAATCACAAGGCCAAATAAAAATGGTTGGATTTTTTTTAATGAATAATTTATTGTGACCTGCAGTTTAAGAATTTAGACTCTAATCTTCAAATTGCTCTGTTGGCACAAGCCTGCTGCCATTTTGTTTCTAAAAAATTCTTCCACTGTTTCTCCTCAACAGACTTGCCTTTTTATTCAGAATATTTATTGAAGCTCCTGTCATGCTACAGCTAATCTTTGTGACCTAGCTTGTTTAAAATGTCCATTTGTTTCATGCAGCAGATATGAAATTTGTAACCAGTGAGGTCATATTGATTTTTTGCAGAGCACGTTTCCCCAAAGCTTCTGTAAGGTCTGAGAAGTGCGCATATAAACATGCGTGCATTCCCTTTTGTGTCCTGTCATTGATTAGAAACTTCTTTGAAATGGAAAACTTCACCTTTTTAAAAGGCTGTTACATTAGTTGATTCTTTTGCTTGCTTGAACTGTTTTCCACTGAACAGAAGAAGGGAAAGCACAAGGGCTCAAAGGGAAGGTGCTTGTCATTTACTGATAAAAACCCAAGCAGAAAATCGTTCCTGCTGAAGACACCTGATCCGCAAGCATCTGTTACAGTAATTTAAACACTTGACTTACCAATCTAAACATTTCCAGCTAAAAACATCAAGTGACCCTCCAATTTCAGTCAGTGTTTTTGTTCCTTCTAGCACTTTGTGTAACATTTCTGTCCTTGTTCAGAGAAATGAATGAACTGATGGAACAAAAGACCACTAATGTGTTTATTGAAAAGATCTCAGCACTCTTGGTTCTTAGTCACATTCTCTGTAGAATGTTTTTACTATTTAAGACCACAATTGAACACAGTTCTTGAGTTCAAGCCACACAAACAATCTATTATGTTTATAGTTATTTCTTTCTGAAAATGTTTTATTTTATTTATTTTATTTTATTTTATTTTATTTTTGGGTTTACCATGACTGCTTAGCAGCCAGCTGTGTGTTTTTAAGCCTAAGAGTATAATATATGTCACTATCACAAAACAGAATTTTGGAAAAATGTTGTATACAAGCTGTTGTATTTCCAAAATTTGGCATCAGAGGGATCTTCAAGTTAATAAGGTGTGCTTATCATGTGTTATCCACCACTGGTTTAACCTATAAGGTCTGTGGTCTGGATGCTGGTTTGTCAGGTAAGCTATAAAAATATTGAAATACTATTTATCTATTATGTGATCTCTCTGTTAGACTAAAATAGAAAATATAAAATCTTTTATTAAAAGATTAATGAAAAGTGGCTAAATATTTTCTTCTGTATTCTAAGAGAGCTCCCCAAGCACCCATTTGTTTGGCATCCTGAGTGCACTTTTTGGTTTGAAATAAGTATGCCCTGGTTCATCATCCTCAAATTAAAACAGCAGAGAGGAAACAGCTAAAAACACAGAATCTAATGGAAACATTACATGCTCTCATGCTGTTATTCTGGCATATACTCTTGTGTGGGGGATGCTTTAAAAGCCCTTATTTATTAAGGCAAATGTATATGGGTCAGGATTAATTAAAAAAAACTTTTAATTGTTCTTCCATTATAATTTTCACAGCAGTATGTAGTTAAATATTCATGATAATGCTGATGATATGCTAAAGGTCTGGAATAGGTCTGGAGTTTCAAAATCAACACAGGTTATTTAACCCTTTTCATCTGGTGCACCATCAGAGACTTGCTCAGTAAAATCCCAGAGCTCTGGAATAATTAGAAGAAAGTAATGAGGATTTAATTAGTCCTTGAAATGTGCTGAAATAGGACCACTGAGAACTTTTTTTTCTCCCTGTTTGGACATGGATTGCAAGTAGAATTGATGCCATTGCAGTTGCTGTGATGTGCTAGAAAATGTATTCCATTGCTGGAGGCAGTTTCATGGCACCATTCTGTGACTGTCAGATCTGCATGGAAGGTACCCATCATGAGAGCTTCCGAAAACCCCTTGTCTGTGCCACCCTTTGCCAATATCCAGCTTTTCATCCTTCTTCCTCTAGGGCCTTTTCCCCCCTTCTCATCATTTACGAGCTGCATCTTGTGATAGTGTTTCATCTTGCTTTGTGTCTTGGTTTTACATGGGGGTGGAGAGGAAAGAGGGGGTGTTCCAGTACTGTGTTCAGGGGGGGGGGAGGCATTGCAAAGAATCACAGTGGGTAACAAATTGCAGCCTTATAGAATCCAGGTGTTGAGTTGAGCAAAACCTTGATCTATTTGAAACAGCTGCATGTGAGCATTATCTCAAAATCAAGTTCTTATTTAGTATTAGATCTTCACAGAAGTGATATTTATCAGTAGCTGCAATGTAGTAAATTTAAATGGCTTTTTGGCACTGGAGATAGTTATCCACCAAGAAGCAGAAACAGATGGGATGTGATCTGGCATTTTGATGTTCTCTTTGTGTTTTTTTCCACGCACACATACTAAACAGCAAACTGAATTTCTGTAACTACAAGCTCTTGATTTACTTATTCCTTTTAAAGTTCTTTACTTCCATCATCTACATCCTGTCACTTCATCACCCATTTATTTTCATTTAATGAAACACAAACACATTTATCTCTTTGGAAGTCATATGTACCTCTTAGGGAATTTTCTCTCATATATCCTACCCAGATATTATTATGGTTTAATATTGACATTTGATAAAGAATCCCTTTTCCCTGACATCTATTTACTACAGTATCTTTAAGTGAGAGACAAAGTAAGAAAAATCCTACTCAAATTGCAACTTGAATAGCATTATGGATTGTTTTTAAATCTTAAAAGGATGCCCTTTCTCCTATTCTTCTTTCACATGGGGATTTAAAATCTGATGCAGAGAAAAGAGAGTAAATGTATTCTTGCAATTATTTTTCTTTTTAATGTGCATTCATTTCATACTTCTATATTCCCCTTATCCTCAGCCATCGAAATTATTGCATAGCAAATACACATACATAACACTTCAAATTAAATCTGGTAAAATACAGAATCATTAAAAAACATACATAGCAGGAAAATAAAATATCATCAGAAAGCTAGGGGTGGTTTACACATATGGTTGCAGAACTTTCAGCATGTTTCTTTCCAGTGGTGCCTTTCCACACATTTATCCATGAGCCAGTGATTGTTTTCTGGTCATAATCCAGAACGTTCATGAAGGTATACACAATCCCTTTGTTGCCATTTTGCTTTTTCCTTTATACAAATGGTGAAAGAAAAGATGAAGCCCTGTTTAATGACAGCTTATCATAGTATATAAACTAGGAAACATGATTAATAGCTTCCAAGCAAACCCAGGATTCAGAGGCCATCTTTGGATGATGCACTCAGCCCTCCCTATCCATAATCTGTGGCTACCAATTCAAGTATCCATGGCTTGAAAATATTCAAAAACCACGTAAAATCTGAAAAGCAAACCTTGATTTTGCAATTTTATATAAGGGACACCATTTTATTATCCATTGTATTTAATGGGACTTGAACATCCATGGCTTTTGATATCTATGGGGTGAACCAAACCCCAGTGGACATAAAGGATGCACTGTATTTGAAAGTTTGTTTCTGAATCTGGCTGGTTTGCAAATCATTAGACATAGTTATTGACCGAAAGGGAAGAGCATGGTGGCAGCAGACAGCTGCATGCCAGTGCATGGAGCTCATTGATATTCCAATTTATTAAATTGGAATTTGATTGTCCAGACGTGGCCATTGTGGGTTACTTTGCAGTTTAATTGTTTGTCATTATCATGCAACACTTGGACCCCATTTCTACATCTGTAGATGGGGAACTATTAAGGGTCAATTATACAACCAATTAGGACCTTCCTAATCTTTTCTACTCCTACTTCATAGGTCCCTTAGGTCTATCTGTAGACCCCCCCATCCCAGGATCCATGGATGTTAGGAACATCTGGGATAAACCAGTACAGTATCTAAATAGCCTAAAGGCACCAGATCCTGTCTGATCTTGGAAGCTAAGCAGGGTCAGCCCTGGTGAGTACTTGAATGGGAGACTGCTAACAAATACTAGGTAGTATAGGCTATATTTTAGAGTAAGGAACTGGTAAAATCACCTCTGACTAATCCTTGCCTAAGCAAACCCTTATGGGGTCACCATAAGTCGACAGGCAGCTTGAAGGACATAAACACACATGCTAAAACAGAAAACCCAATATATAAAATAATCAGTTCCCAAATATCTGCTGGAGTCAAAAGGTCTTCACTTGACAATGAAAGAGAGTTCAGACTCTACAAGGAGAGCAATCCCTCTCCTCCATTCCCTCCAAGTATTCTTGTGAAGGCAGTGGAATTGAGAAAAGTGTTTTCCTCTTAGTGTTTTTGGGCAGTGTCATATGGGAAGATACAATCCTTCTGATAACCTAGACCCAAGTTTCATAGGACTTTGGAAACTTATTTGGCATGTTTTTATAATTGGGCCATCCAGTCCTAGATATAAACCAGATTTCTGCAAGCATATGTTATAAAGGAATCCTTAGGACACTTGAGAGACAGCATGGTGCAGTAGTTTGAGCATTGAACTACCACTCTGGAGATCAAAGTTCAATTCCCCGTTTGACCATTTTAAACTTACTGGATGAGTTCTGCACTCTCAGCCTCAGAAAACTCCATGATAGGGTTACCTTAGGGTCACCATAAAGTCAGCGTAGTGTAGTGGTTTGAATGTTGGACTAGTACTCTAGAGACCAGGGTTTGTCTCCCAGCTTGGCCATGTAAACCCACTGGGTGACCTTAGGCAAGTCACACTCTCTCATTGCCTTAGAGGATGGCAATGGCAAAACTCCTCTGAAGAAAATTACCAAGGAAAACTTGCCAAGGGTCGCCATAGGTCAGAAACAACTTGAAAGCACAGAAGAACAACAACAAAGAGTCACTACAAGATGGAAATGACCTGAAGGCACACAACTACAACATAGGGCTCTTACTGAAAACCTCACTATACAGGTTAGAAACAAATTGAAAGCTGTCCTTAAGTACTAAAGCCACAAAGCAAAAAGAGCTAAGTCATGATATTTCTTTAACATGCCACAAACCAATTAACTGTGTCTTTTGAGTATATTTTAATCAGTGAGAGTTTGGGAGATATGTGGTATTTCTCTTCCAATTGGGATTTATGCTTTCAGTTTGAGACATTTTCCTACTGACTTTTGGTCTGGTTGGACAGTGCATGTCAAGGGGAAAGGGCAACTTTTCTGGTTCTGGTTCAAGCCTTTAAAAGTGATGTCAGAGTGCCAGACCTGCTCTGTTCTTGGGAATCTCAATGCCAGTTCCAGCACCTGATGGACAGCAGCTTCAGACCGAATATCATAGAATCATAGAATCATAGAGTTGGAAGAGACCACTAGGGCCATCCAGTCCAACCCCCTGCCATGCAGGAAATCCAAATCAAAGCATCCCTGACAGATGGCCATCCAGCCTCTGTTTAAAGTCCTCCAAGGAAGGATACTCTATCACCCTCCGAGGGAGTGCATTCCACTGTCGAACAGCCCTTACTGTCAGGAAGTTCCTCCTAATGTTCAGGTGGAATCTCTTTTCCTGTAGCTTGCATCCATTGTTCCGGGTTCTGTTCTCTGGAGCAGAAGAAAACAAGCTTGTTCCCTCCTCAATATGACATCCCTTCCAATATTTAAATAGCGCTATCATATCACCTCTTAACCTTCTTTTCTCCAGGCTAAACATCCCCAGCTCCCTAAGTCGTTCCTCATAGGACATGGTTTCCAGACCCTTCACCATTTTTGTCGCCCTCCTTTGGACACGCTCCAGTTTCTCAATGTCCTTTCTGAATTGTGGCGCCCAGAACTAGACACAATATTCTAGGTGGGGCCTGACCAAAGCAGAATACAGTGGCACTATTACTTCTCTTGATCTAGACACTATACTTTTATTGATGCAGCCTAAAATTGCATTGGCCTTTTTAGCTGCCGCATCACACTGTTGACTCATGTTCAACTTGTGGTCTACTTGGGCTCCCAGATCGCTTTCACACATAGTTTCATTCAGCCAGGTGTCCCCCATCCTATATTTGTGCATTTTATTTTTCGGCCCTAAGTGCAATACCTTACATTTCTCCGTGATGAATTTCATTTTGTTAGCTGTGGCCCCAGCTTTCTATTCTATTCAGGTCATTTTGAATCTTGGTCCTGTCCTCTGGAGTATTAGCTATTCCTCCTAATTTGGTGTCATCTGCAAATTTGATAAGTATGCTCCCAATTCTGTCATCCAGGTCATTGATAAAGATGTTGAATAGCACTGGGCCCAGGACAGAGCCCTGTGGGACCCCACTGGTCACTTCTCTCCAGGATGAAAAGGAGCCATTGTTGAGCACCCTTTGGGTTCGGCCGGTCAACCAGTTACAAATCCATGTAACAGTTGCCTTGTCTAGCCCACATTTTACAAGCTTGTATGCAAGAATGTCATGGGAAACCTTGTCAAAGGCCTTACTGATATCAAGTTATACTATATCCACAGCATTCCCTTCATCTACCAAGCTGGTAATTTTATCAAAGAAAGAGATTAGATTTGTCTGGCATGACCTGTTTCTCTGAAACCCATGTCGAGTTTTTGTGATTATGGAATTGCCATCTAGATGTTCACAGACTCTTTGTTTAATTATCTGCTCTAGAATCTTTCCTGGGATTGATGTCAGACTAACTGGACGATAATTGTTGGGATAGTCTTTTTTTCCCTTTTTGAATATGGGGACAACGTTTGCCCTCCGCCAGTCTGCTGGGACTTCTCCCGTTTTCCGGGAGTTTTCAAAGATTATTGCCAATGGCTCCGATATTACATTTGCCAGTTCTTTTAATACCCTTGGATGGAGTTCATCTGGTCCTGGAGACTTAAATTCATTTAGATTAATAAGGTATTCCTCTACTATCTACTTATTCTGAGCTGAAATTCCCCTATTCTGTCCTCTGCTCCATTATCCTCAGGTTGAGCACCCTTTGCCTTTTCTGAGAAGACTGAGGCAAAGAAGGTGTTGAGTAATTCTGCCTTTTCTCTGTCCCCTGTTAACATTTTGCCATCTTCTCCACGGAGTGGCCCTACCATTTCCTTCTTCTTCCTTTTGCTGCAGACATATCCAAAAAAGCCCTTTTTATTGTTCTTAACCTCTCTAGCAAGCCTGAGTTCATTCTGTGCTTTAGCTTTTCTGACTTTACCCCTACACATGCCTGCTATTTCTTTGAATTCCTTTTTTGTGATTTCCCCCTTTTTCCATTTCTTATACATGTTCCGTTTCAAACTTAGCTCGGTTGAAAGTTCCTTAGTCATCCATCCTGGTTTCTTGAGACTTCTCCCGTTTTTCTTTCTCACCGGAACTGTTTGAAATTGTGCCTTCAGTATCTCCCTTTTGAGAATTTCCCATCCGTCCTGAACTCCTTTATCTTTTAGTACTTCTGACCATGGAATCGCCCTCAATACTTCCCTAAGTTTACTGAAATTTGCTCTCCTAAAGTCTAGAATGTGTGTTTGACTATGCCTGGCTTCTCCTTTCCACTGTATTACAAACTCCAGGAGAACATGGTCACTTCCACCTAATGATCCCACCACTTGCACCCCATTAACCAAGTCATCCTTGTTGGTTAGGATCAGATCTAAAATAGCTGACCCCCTTGTTGCCTCTTCCACCTTTTGGACAGTGAAATTGTCTTCCAGGCAAGTGAGGAATTTGCTAGACCTTGAGGATTTTGCTGAGTTTGACTTCCAGCAAATATCAGGATAGTTGAAGTCACCCATCACTACTACATTTCTCCTTTCTGAGTGTGTGGTCATCTGTTCTAGAAAGGTATCATCCAATTCCTCAGTCTGACTTGGGGGTCTGTAGTAGACTCCCACAATAATATCCTTGTTGTTTGCCTCCCCTTTAATTTTTATCCAGATGCTCTCCACCTGGCTGCCAGTATTGATGTCCTTGATTTCTTCACTGGTGTAAATATCTCTGACATATAGTGCTATTCCTCCTCCTTTCCTGTTTGGCCTATTTCTCTTAAAAAGGTTATACCTCTCTATTTCCACATTCCAATTATAAGACTCATCCCACCAGGGATGCCTATTATATCATATTTGCTTTGTTGTACTAGGAGTTCGAGTTCATCTTGCTTATTTTCCATGCTCTGTGCATTAGTGTAGAGACATCGCAGATCACGGGTCCCATTTACTTGCTGCTTGTGCAAGATTTTTTGCCTCCAACTGTTGGGTCCTTGCACTTTTTTTCTTGTTTCCTCTATGTCAGTTTGACTATTTTCACCATCCCTTTCACCTTCCTTAATATTGTCTCCCTTCCTCACGGAACTCAGTTTAAAGCCCTCCTGATCAATTTAAAGCCCTCCTGATCAGCCAGTTTCATCTTTAGATTGAGAATATTTTCGGCATGTGCTAAATATACAGCAATAGTGCCTTTTTTGCTAACAGAAGTGAAAGGAACAGAGTATATCTGAGAGAAGAAGCCATCCTCATAAACTGTTCAGCAGCAGAAGACAGGCTTGAATTAAATAATCATGTCACCTGAATCAAAACCTAAAAACAAGTCTCAGACAAATATTGTTATCCAGCAGCTGGTTACTGGAGGTTTCCTTTGGTAAATGTAGTTATATTCTTAAAGATGAATTTTTATATACTAAACTAAAACAGGATTATTTTATTTTATTTTTATTGTTGCTGAGACTGGGGAAAGAGCATCTGATTATATTCCTGCCTTTATATAATAACTAAGAGTAAGACACCTCAGTAGAAATACTTATTCACATTTTTGTTAGATGTCTGAAACTTCAGCCTCTAGGCTTTGGTAAGAAAATAGGTCAGAATGTTCAATGCTGAAGGACTTCAGAAAGTGACAGTAGATATTCCTGTAACTAGCAATAAAGTTACTGAATTTGGTCACTCACTCTGGGACAAGTTTCCTGCATGAGCTGTGTAATCCCTAGTTCCTCTAGGCTAGCTGTTGGTAAACATCTTAATTCAAAAGCATTGTAATCTTGGTTGGTCTACTACTATATGAAAGCTTTTTAAAAGTACTGAATCCCTCATCTAGTTTTATTTGACATGTGGGAGATTATTTTAAAACCAAACAGCAAAGGATTACAAGCTATAATATGTGCCTTATAATGGGAGGGGGGGAGTTAGCTAACACTAAGAAAGGGCAGAATGCAAATGTGTTGGGAAAATAGCCTATATTTTAGGGCAAAGGGGGGGGGGAATTATTTACAAAACCTTGCACACAGAAACCAATATCTTGTGAACATCTAGAGTTCAGAACAAGCAGGAGTGAGTGAATGCCCATTACAGAGAAAGTCTCATAATATATGCTTGGCTCTATAGACAGGCAAATTCCTATCTACTCAGTTCTCTTCTTAGCATCACCTGCACAGCATCATTGAGAGCACCTCTTTCCTACTTCTGAGGATTGGCATGCATTAAAAATATTTTCCACTTACGGAGGTATCATATAGTGTAGAATTCAGCCCCTCCCTCAGGACTCCAAGCTTTTTCAGTCACCTTGTGTCCCAGTTTTGGGAAAGGTGGGGTATTGATAGTTATTAATGATAAGTATTTGACTCTTAATATTTTTGGACACTGTAAAGTCTTCAAAAAGGACTGCAACTGCAGGAGGAAATTCCCCATCTCTCAGAGGAACAGAAAGTTTTTTTTCTATCTCTTATTGAATGTTCAGGTTCCTACTCTTTAGAGAATCTGGGAATAGGAGAATAGCTTGGAGTGTAGACCTTTCTGTCTAGCCTATGGCCAAGTTTCCCTTGGGATAGTAAGGTAGGCAACACCTCTTCTACCATCTGTCCCAAGCTCTCCTGCCTTGTGGTTCAGCAGAGGATTTACAGGGACCACTCCTGCCAAACTAGGATAGTTGGTGAACATGTATCTGTTCCCATTTCTGAACACCTACTATGCACAAGAGAATAAATACCTTTGCCTCTGTAAGAACTCTAGAAATTTTCTACCTTTGTGTGCCCATATATTTGGTTGTATATATGCAACACAGTAGATCAGCCTTCCCCAAGCTGGTGACTTTTGGCAATGCTAAAATATATCACCCACCATCCAAATCCAGTGTGGCCATGAAGCAGGCTGAGGGATACTCTAATAGATAGGTGGTTGGTCCAGATAAGCAGGTCTGTTTTCAGAAGCATTTTATGATTGGTTCTATTTGCACAGGGTGGCAAGCTGTTGTGCTTGGGATAGTGGGCTAAAGGTTTCATGGTCTAATTTGTTTGCATCCTACATTGTAGTGACAAATGCCAGTCACGTCTTTACAACTGTGCCCTTTGTATATCACTGTGATGTGTATATGAGACAGCATTAGGTAAGATTTGCATAAGGAAAGGGTGGGTTTTTCTTCCCAGGCTACCATCTGGGTGATCTGTCTAATCCTTCCCCCGATTCCTATTTATCAATGATAGATTATATTAATTTCAAGGCTAGACAGGATGAGGGTAAAGAAGGGAAGGGGATAAATTTAAACATCACTGCCTGCCATACATAGATGAGTTTCTTTGTCATATCAGAGAGAGAACTGGAGAGAGATTCAGCCACTTAACTTAATAGCACAGCTGGTAGAACACTAGGGGGTCTGGGTTAAAGCTTTAGCTAGGTCATTATTTTCTGCCTTCGCCAAAGCAATTCAGTTTGTGAAGAGATATGGGAAAACAAATAAACACTAAAGACAGTATACAGAATTTAAACATGGAGGGTTTTAAAATCTACAAGAAATGGAACACACTTCTCTTCTCACTAGAAACTTGGCACCTTTGAGAGAAAGTAAATTGGCATCAGCAGCCTTTGGAATGAGAGACAAATTTCCAAAGGTGATGGGTGGCATAACTCTTATTTCACCCAAGCAGTAAAGAAGCATCTTTTGTTGAACTGGTGTAAAGAAACATGCCAATCATTCTATGCACAACAGCAGATGCAAACATGAAAATAAATGGTTGGGAAAGCAAAGAAAAGTATGTTGTATGTTATTGTGACCCAATGAACCTCCAGTCCTTTGCTGTCACTGAGAAATGCTCACTGAAATAGCTTACAGTATATATTAGCTAATGAAACTGCTCACCAGAACAGGAAAACTGGAAAGCAGAGGGATTGTTTGTCAAATTAACTGTGATGAATCAGGACTTGCATTAACCTGGTTTCTTTGCAGAGACATTTATAGTTCCCTTCCCCCCACTGCTTTTAAAATTCAGTATTTGACATTTTGTGAAGTGGAAGATGATGTGTTATCAGAAGCTAGTTAAGAGAGCACCTTGCTTTTAGTTTCCACTGCTTCTTTGATTCTGTTCCAATTGATTTTGTAATGCTTCAGTACATCCACTGAGACTGCTGCTCATGCAAATCTTTAAAGAGAGTGTTTTGTCAATAGTTTGTTCCATACATTATAAATATTATTCCATGCCCCTTGAATCTTGGGGAGACAACCTCTTCTTTGGGATTTACACCGCTTTTATAACTCTCTCCTCTTATATTTAAAATTACTTTTTGTTCTTTGACAGCAAGTTCAATAATCAAAATGGCCCTCAGCATATGAGTTCAGTGGATCCTTTTCATGCAGTCTGACTGGATACTTCATTTCATTATCTGAAGTGAACAGAGTCTATTACCAACTTCATATCATTGTCCTGATTATACTGATTTGGAGGTTTTTATCAATTTAATTCCTATATCTCTATTCCATGTAATAGTATAGATACTAAAATAGCTTTAGCCACCTCATATTTGATGCTGCTGGTTTGGGAGAAGCAGCTGTTGTGTACTGAGGCTCAGGGTTTTTTTTTAGAAGGGATCAATAAGAAGTGTTAAAATTGGCTTATTTGTTAGGTACTGTACTGGAATATTAGATTACGGTAGCTCTTATATTTCTGAATACTTTTCTCCCCCTGTACTTGAAAATACAAACATACTTCTCTCTTTTAAGACATGCTTCTGTTTTCTGTTTCTGTTTTTAATTGCTTAGTGTGCCTCCTGTTTCCTTTACATTTCATTCTCCAACCCTGTCTTCCATCTGTACATTTCAATCCCCAAAGAAATTAATGGTGGGAAAGTAAAATTACACCTCTCCACTGGGACAGTAGTACAAATTCAACATTTATTGGGAGAACAAAGCATATGCCTGCAACAAACATGAAGATGTATTCTAGAGGAGGGAAGGACAAAAATGAAACAAGATGAAGTGTGACACAAATACTTGCCTGCATATGTCCTTAGTAAGACAGTGCTGGTTTTGGGTGTACAATTCCAAGGACATTCTTTACAGAACCAATACACTGTAACATAAGTGCTTCTAGTACTAGTTCCCCACTGAAGAGTTTTGTGAAGAGTAATTTTCTCCATGACAGGGTTGCTGTTGTAACTCTAAACTAAAAAAAGGCAGGAGGCAGATTGAGCTGAAAGCAGCACACACCAACCATTGTGTTGTTTTTGAGCAACAGTGGTTCTACTGGAATGTGCCACTTAGGCTGATCCTGCACTCTTCTCTTTCTTCTTTGAAGCAGCTAAGAACTGCCTGGCTCTACCTTCAGAAAGAGTCCAATTGAATCTGTGCTCGTGCCACTTAAAAACTCTCCTTCCCAAAACAGTCTCCTCAGGATCAAGGTGAAAAACAAGCACCCAAACTGAATGAAGATCAAAGATACCTGCCTTGGTTCTCCTCTGCAAAATGAAACCATAAATTGAGATAGATAAAATAATCCTGTTGCTTATTTTATTTTTTTGCACTATAAATGCTGGTTGTTAACTTACCATAACTGTGATCTTTGTGGCCAGGTGCTATGGCACAGGCAAATGTGATGGCTCCCAGTTCTTACTCTGAACAGTAAAGAACAAGAAGGCAAGGATGATTTTTATGGAATTACCAGCGACCACTAGTTAATTAAGTATTTTTACAAATATTCATGTCCTTAAACATTGGTCAGATATCTTGGATGCTGCTTCTACCATTTTTGTAAACTATTATTATTATTATTATTATTATTATTATTATTATTATTATTATTATTAT
>NC_056522.1:80868046-80868319 GCF_019175285.1 Sceloporus undulatus | reverse complement strand
TGTAGTCATACTGGATCAGCTCCAATCTGTGAGTACTGATGACGTGGACAAGCTGCTTGGTAAGGTGAGGAAGACAACTTGCCCTCTTGACCCTTGCCCATCATGGCTGGCCGTCCAGGGGGGGGTGCATTGATGAGATTCCTCACGGATATCATCGGTGCATCCTTCATGGAAGGACATGTTCCATCTTGTTTAAAGGAAGCGGCGGTTAGGCCGCTCCTGAAAAAACCTTCCCTGGACCCCCTGGATATGAAGAATTATAGGCCGGTGTCA
>NC_056522.1:80854008-80867646 GCF_019175285.1 Sceloporus undulatus | reverse complement strand
AAAAAATCAAACTGTTGAAATGACCTTGCAGAGGGAGGGGTTTTATAAAAATGCTCAGGGAATGTGTGCATTCAGTCCTGTTTTCTCCCACCCAATCTCCTAGTTGCTATTATCTCCCTCCACTCTGGATTGCAGCAAATCCTAATCATGGATCAATCATTCTAAATAGTTTAAGAACCTCTACAGACCAGCACTTTGTGCCAGCCTGTGGGCGGAGTTAGGATGCAGCATCTGCACATTGGATACCTTAACCCCGCCCCTAGATCACCATTTTCGTGCACACCGGTCTACACGGCACATGCCATCATGGCGCCCCTCCGATGCTGCATCCACATGATGCAGCACTGAAGGGGTGTCATAAAGGCGCACCACCATGGCTATGGCGTCCCTTGGAGGGCGCAAAAAGGAGCTGCTTTTTGCGGCTCCTTTTTGTGCCTTTCAGAGGCCAGATCGAGGCTGCGGCATGAGGTTGCCACAGCCCTGATGCAGCCAGTAAAGGGGCAGCCTGTATAGCCCCTAAGTTAAACAAATGTAAGGAACTGTACAGCCTGACGTCCTCCAGTATTGCTCCCTTTATATGAAATGCAATTTGGACACTCTCCATAGAATCCTGCATGCTGAAAAAATCAGGGTTCTGAATAACATGGAGAGACTCCACCTGTAGATGAGGCTCATGTCATATCTGATTCAGCACAAATTAATTCAGGACATCAGCACTGCTGCATTTCATGTTTCACTTGTGTCTGAAAATTATTCCACCTTGCTTTAGCTTACTTCAGAATTAAGCACCATTTGGGACTCCTGTGTTTAGGAAATTAACAAACCAGCACATTCTGGTTATAATTTGTGTGCCAGGGATCCATTCTTATGCACATCGGAGGCATCAGAAGTAGTAACAAGGACAATATCAAAAGTGGTCCTCTTGGGAGGTAATTAGCATGGATTGTTATCTCTCCTCTGTTTGGCAGAACTTTGTTTGGCACCAGTTTTTTTTCCCTATCTGGGTCTGTCTGTTAGAAGACTCTCTGAATTTTCAATGGATAATCCTCCATTTGAAAGGTTTTCAGAAGACAGACCTCTATTAGAAAGCATCCTCTGCTTGAAAGTCTGTTTCCATCAATGTCTGGAATGAAACAGAAGAACCATAAGAAAGGAGAGGAAAGCAAGGACGTTAAGTTGGTTCATTAACAACACCCAGAGAGAAAGCTGTTCACAGTGTTCTCCACTATGGTGAGATGTAAGGGCCTGAATTCCCTAAAGCCATCAGAACCCATCTAATCTTGGAAGCTAAGCAGAGTCATCCCTGGTTAGTACTTGAATGGGAAACCACCAAGAAATACCAGGTGCTATAAACTAGTTTTCAGCGTAAGGAACTGGCAAAACCATTTCTGAATACTGTATTCCTTTCCTCAAAGCCCTATGAAATTCATGGGGTCACCATAAGTCGACAGGCAACGTGCAGTCACACACACACACACATCTTGTATTTTTATTTAAGTTATAGCAATTACAACTACATTTGCATGCACACATGTAGATTGGCATATACCAGTGTTATGCAAATAGGTGTTCTCTTTCTTCAGGATAAGTGTTCATCTCCACAGAGGCCACCCAACTGAGACTGCTCACTTGTCTGGGAGGAACTTACTGCAGCCTCTAAAATCTAGGCTTGCGGCAACGTCCCAGAGGGCGTTCTCTGCTGTCGCCCACAAACTCTGGAACGACCTGCCGGATGAGATCCGTCAGATAACATCATTAGACAGCTTTAAAAAAGCGGTCAAGACGGATCTCTTCCGGCAGGCCTTTCCAGATTAACCATCCCGGCCCAGGTTCCCAGGTTCCCTGATTCCCTCATTCCTCCCGGGGCCCCATCTTAGAGATGGTTGAGGATCAACAGAGGGATATCAGGGTTTTTAGTTTTAATTGCTGTTTTTATCCTTGATATTGTATTTTTAATATGTTATACTATTTAATACTGTCTTAAGGGTGGGAGGGATAAAGTGTTTTTAATTGTCATATTTTATATTTTACTGTTGTTAACCGCCCGGATTGGTTTGCCAGAGGGTGGTATACAAATAAATATTATTATTATTATTATTATTATTATTATTATTATTATTATTAAATGGCATAAAATTTACCAGTAAAATGAATGCCACTGCTGAAATGTTAGTTTTCTTATTTTGTATTAAAATGTGGTTGAATTCCACATAGATGTACTCTCTGTATAAAACATTTGCAGCTTGTAGTGATCATAATTAGATAAGTAGCATTGAGTTTATGGATGTTTGCTCAGAATTAAATCCCATTATATTTAATACATTTTACTTCCAAATAAAGAAGCCACAGGGTTGCAGTATTAGCTGTCTAAGGTTTTTATAGAGCTAGTGTGGTGGAAGTGGGGAACTGGACTCAGATTGGGAAGACTTGGGTTCAGATTCCCACTATCTGTGAAACTCACTGTTTAGCCTGAGTAATTTTTCTCTTAACTAACACTGCTGCTATGATAGTTGTGTAGATAAATTGGGAAAGCTGTGCTTTCGGGATGAAGGTATAATATGTGCTAATGCAGCACAACATGCTAAAAGTACAGCAGAAATTTTCTAAAAAATGAGGGAATATATTCATGATTTATCCACTAATAAATATTTTTGTTGTTGTTGTAGGATGTAGGTGGAGGCTGGCTAGAAGGCAAAAACAGCCAAGGAGAACGAGGACTAGTTCCAACAGATTATGTTGAAGTAAGATAACATGATACAACAGTATTCATCAGTGTATTAAAATCTAATGGTCACACATTCAATGCAAAGTAGTTTTAAAATTAGAAATGTCATATAGTGGTCATGTTCACATGGCCTAATACACCTGAATATTACAGAATGAATTTACCATGACTGATCTAGAATATTTCTGTACAATGTGTGGTTATTCTTGCTGGACACACATGCACACACACACAACCAAACTGTAGACATTTAATCTGTATCTCGTTTGTGATATGTGAACCAATAACTGATTTGGGCTGTGTCCACACTGCAGAAATAGTCCAATCTGACAACATTTTAACTACCATGACGCAATGCTATGGAATTCTGGGATGTGTAGTTTTCCCATTCCCAGAATTCCATAGCATTGAGTCATAGCAGTTAAAGTAGGGTTGCCATAAGGCAGGACCTCCAAACAGGGACAAATGTAGGGCCACATTTTCAAATGTAGGACACGTTTTTTTTAAAAATGGAGGACCCATAAAAAATGATAATTTTTAAAAAATGTTAATATAAATGCATGTTTCTTAGGCATGCTCAAAATGGAAGGCATTTTGGCATTATTCCTAAACAGAAGGCTGAAATGTACTTCTCTTTCTGGCCAAACACCCCCCCCCCCCAATTCTACAAGTACATTTCCCACTCCCAAGCAGGCATAGCATTTGCAAGATCACAGGCAGTCCCTTGTGCCATTGAAAACTACATTTCCCACTCCCAAGCAGGCATAGCATTTGCAAGATCACAGGCAGTCCCTTGTGCCATTGCAAACTACATTTCCCACTCCCAAGCATCCATAGCATTTGCAAGATCACAGGCAGCCCCTTGTGCCATTGCAAACTTCATTTCCATTTGCAAGATCACAGGCAGCCCCTTGTGCCATTGCAAACTACATTTCCATTTGCAAGATCACAGGCAGTCCCTTGTGCCACTGCAAACTACACAGAATCATAGTTGGAAGAGACCACAAGGGCCATCCAGTCCAACCCCCTGCCATGCAGGAATCCAGATCAAAGCATCCCACTCCCAAGCCTTCTTAGCAATTCCCCTCTTCCTCCATTTCCTTGCCCCCTCCAACCCCCCAAACCCCTCACCCCCTCTTTTTCCCAGGTATGTCTCAACTTAGGAGGGATTTATGGGACAGATCCAAAGCCTTTTTTCTTTTCTAATGGGGGCAAAGCCTTGAGAAGCCCTGGACCCCTGAGAAGAAGAGGAGGGGGCTTAGAGAGAGGAAGAAAGAGAAAAAGAAAATGAGGAGGGGGAAGAAAGGAAGAAAAAGGAGAGGAGGAAGAGGAGGGGAAGAGGAGGAGGAGAAAAAAAACAGAATAACAAGAAGAAGAGAAGGAGTAGAAAGAGAAAGAGGGGAAGAACTGAAAGCAGCTTGCCTGAGTGCAAAGCCCTCCCTGCTTGGATGTTGGAGCATGCCAAATAAGGAAGCAGAGGGCTGGCTAATAAGGGCAGGGCAGAGCAGCAGACCCTGCCCCTGCTAGTTTCAGTTGTCCAGCTGCTGCTCCAGACATGCTGCACAGCACTCTATGGAAGGGAGGCAGCAGCCCTGGGAGCTCAGAGTCGGGCAGCCACCTGGGAATGGGGGCGGGGGCGGGGCGGGACCGGGCACACCCCCCAGGGGGCGGGAAAGTCCCGCCCACCGCCGTGAAATGGCAACCCTAAGTTAAAGTGGTGTCAAACTGGACCACACTATTTCTGCAGTATAGATGCAACCTTGTTTGGGGTACAGTTCTTGGTTCTTATATAAGGAAACCATGTTGTTTTAACTGAGGCCTAGCAGATATTATTGGACTGCATCTCTGACTGTTGGCATGCTGGCTGGAGCTCAATAGAGTTGCAGTCTCAACAACATGTAGAGGGTTAAACAACACACACAGAGACATGATTTAGCTGCTCCTGATTATTGCTGGAGCAACCTGTCTGTTTGCTGCATCATCCAAAATAATTTATTTGATATACTTGGATTTTGCTTCTTTTTGACTACATTGGCCTGTTACAGACTGCCAAAATAAAGCTGCTTTGGGTCTCTTTGGAGGTATGCTATTTAAATGATGCATGCATGCTAAGAATCCGGAAGCTGCACCAAAGCTGCGCTCCAGTGCTTAGGAATGGAGTGTGGCTTTGGCGCGACCTCCGGACTCTTAGGACCCATGCATCATTTAAACAGAATACCTCCAAAGAGACCCGAAGCAGCTTTATTTTGGCAGTCTGTAACAGGCCATAGTATTATTTTAAACTCAATTTTTTAAAAAAAATTAAAAAATAAGTCAAAATTCCAAACAAACATTGTAGCTGTGTTTTGTATGTGAGTAACAAGGTATAGAATTCCTTCATGGTTTCTATATTTTTAAATGCAAGGCACCTATGCCATAATTTTTTTAAAAAAGGTTTTGGTATACTAAGAGCCTTAATTATCATTGCTATTGTTGAAATAGCAGATCCTATCTTACATGCACAGTGCACACACTTGAAATAATTGAATAAGGTTTTCATGCAACCCTCTTTCTGTCCCATCCTGCTCTATGGGTACTGACCACTCACTGGGCCATTTGCAGACACATCCACATACCTGTATCTCCTTCGAACCCTTTCTCCTCTGTTTGGGCTTAAACCTCACATTTCTTGACTGAAGACAGAAAGGAGATTTGAAAAAGAATGTGGCAATAAAGTACAGGCATAACTTTCTTAGCGCTAGCCTAATGATGTCCTGAATTACTGAATGTATCTATGTAAATTACAGTGGAGAGGAAGAAACAAAGGTTCCTTGTGCAACTTGGTTGCCAAGTCTGTGGTAGGACTGAAATGAGCCAATGATATATACAGTCCTCCCTCCGTTCTCATGGTTTTCATACCCATGTCCCTTGCTTATGTGCGAGGGAAGAACGGAGGGGAAAATAATGGGGCACACTCCCATAGTTGCACGACTGTATTCAAGCCAGTTTGGGGGGGGGTCCACCACGAAAACAGAGAGTTGACTGTACTATATATACTTCTGTATAAGTTGACCTCATGCATAAATAAAGGACAGGTTTTTGGGCCACAGTTAGAGATTATGATATGACCATGGGTAAATCAGGGATAAAACTTTGGGTTTCAGCATGGGGTTCCTCAGATCCATAGCAGCTCTCAGGTATTTCCCATCACAGTGGAAAGAAGCTCTAGGAAAACATCAAAGAGCTACTGTCACTGCTATTTTCCCTCCTAGCTGCTAGAGACAGTAGAGCGGATTGATGTTTTTTAGGTTCTCTCACAACAGGCTATGGCAAGAACTCTCCACTGTAGCAAAGAGCTTTCATCAAGTCACCAAGACAGCTACTTGCCTTCCTTCCCTTCCAGGGGTGTGGGGTGGAAGGCAGGGTTGAGAGGCAAAGGGTGCACATGCCTGTTCAACCCTGCACCCTACCCATAGTAAAGAGCTTTTACCAAGTTATCAAGAAGGCTTCTTGGCTTTCCCAAGAGTTCATGAACTTAGTTCAGAGTCCACGAGCTTAGTTCAGACTGAAAGATCCTGGAAGAAGCACCCACTCCTCTGCTCTCCTCATCATGGCAGGAAATCCCCAGAGGAACTGCTGGAGAGAGAGCGGGAGGGGGGTGCTTTTGTCAGGATGTCCCAAATGGACTAAGCTCTCAGGCTTACTGAGTTTAGTCTATGCCAAGAGAGCCTGGGAGAAGCACACACACACCCTTGTTTTCCCCGCCATGGCAGAGAAACTCCAGATGAGCAACTGGCCCCACCATTATTTCGAAAAGATATTACAAAAGGTCAGAGGCAGTGGTGCGGCAGACTGAGGTACCATTTTGGCTCATATATAAGTTAACCCTGGTTTTGGGGGGTGATTTTTTTGGCATAATTGTTTGACTTATATGCAAGTATACAGTATGTGGTAAATTGTTCTTTTTGAAATAAAAAGTTCTTTTCTGGGGAAATTGTGTTTTTGTGAACCATTCAATAAAATAGTTCTAATAGGTAAGGTAAATGTGCAGCCTTGAACATCTATATTTTCTGACTATAGTTCAAATTCTATTATTTAATATAAAATGACATGTTTTATTTAGAAACATCTTTTCAGCAGCATTCTGTTTTTCAGATTCTTCATGAAAGTGCCAAAGATGGAATTTCAGTAGCTGACCAAGCTTTTTTTGACGTCCTCTCCTCAAGTAGTGCCCAGAGTAATTCACAAGTTGCAAAAAATAATAGTCAAGTAGGTATATTTTTTTATTTGAGCATGCTTATCTTGAACCCCAGAAGCATGACAAATTGTACAAGGTCAAAGAAGTTTATTCATGTTGCTTGTAGTGAGTTTGAAAGCAACTCATTAACTGGCAATAGTCTTGGAGGGAAAACAAAGTTCTTTTAGATAAAAGTATAATGAATTCTGCTGAGTTCCACTAAAGAATCTTGAATCCAGCAATAGGCAACTAGTTGCTTCTAGGGATTCATGAATAGTGCATAAAGCCTACAGTTCTCCCTTTTTGTTTCCTGCCCTGTATCCTCCAGTTTATGGTATTTAGATGTATGCTAGCACTGAGCATGAAGGTTCTATATAGCTGTTGACCACTGACAAATCAACCTTCCATCTAATTTGTCACTTTTTGCATTGTCAGGAAGGAGTTCTTTAATTGCCAGAGTGTAACTAATAGTATTAATTTTTATAGAGCTTGTTCTTACCGTTTTTATTTCACCAAGGCTTCCACTTTTTAAGGCAACTTTTTTATGCATAGATTATTATTATTATCATCATTTATTTTATATAGTGCCATCAGTGAATATGATGCTTTACAAGTAAAAGAACAACAAAAAACAGCCAGTGGCATACAGTCTAATACATATATGCAAACACATACACATGAATGCTTCTTTGATTGTGTTCGTCCATCCTGATGACATCCATCTGCCTTTTGTTTGTTTCATAATCTTTGTGAGGCAAATATTTTATATGAGTTGCTATAATAGGCCCCAAGCATCCTTGATTTCATATTTCTGCAACTTTATTTTATATTTTATATAATTCCTTAAATTCTGTGAAGGGGGGGGGGGTTTAGACTCAAATATGATTGTGTTAGGCTTCCTTTTCACTTCCATATATGTTTAATTTAATTCACTTCCATATATGTTGAGTTTGGTAGCGCTGTGGTTAGCATTCGGCAGTTTCATATATTGTACCATATTCTAGGGTATCATAAGGTGAAATTAGAAGGTGCATCCCTTATGGTTGGCTCTATGATTAAAACAGTGGTTAAGGACATCTATTCATTTTTGTTTTTTTTTCCTCACTAGCTGAATGTTTCTTCAGTCAGTCAATATGAAGGCAGCTGCATTTTTCCTTTAAGTGCATTGCTGATTCCCCCCTTCCCCCCATCACCTTCAAATTTTGGTCATGTGCGTAGGTTGATAGTTTGTTTCCAATAATACATTGTGTAGTTAAGATCTCTCCTTTATAAACTAAACCCAGTATAATTAACCATGGCATCTTGAAAGGAAGCTTAAATCAAGTAGTTTCTCAGATTTTGTAAAATAGAGGCTTGGTTTGTGGGGAACAATTCAGCTGGCTATCAGAACTTGTTTATTTGAGGTTGGTTGTAAATTAGGCTAGGATGATTAGTTCTGTGGTGGCAATATATTGTTCCCTGTATAATATCACCAACTTACATTTTAATTGTCACACATACTATTGTTACTATGGAAGTAGCTACTTCTAGACTTATTTTTATATCAACAATGTTTATGCACAGCAATAACATTATTAGCAAACAACAGTACAATAAAACTTATTTGAGCTTGGTTTAATTCCGTTCTGAAACATAGGGAATCAGTTCAACTAATTTTTTTGTGAGACATTGGAAAATGGGTTTCATCAGCCACATAACAGTGTTTGGGAAAGGCTGAGTGGAGCATAGGAGGAAACATCTCCACTAATACAATATGTTGCCTAATCTGTTTTAATATCATTTTCTCAATAAATCTGATGCAGAGTAGTATGTGTGGCTATTAGTCACAATGACTGTAGATTACTACAGTATCAGAAGCAATATATCTTGGCATATCAGTCACTGAGGAACTCAAGAGGGAGAGTTGCTTTCATATCCTGCCTGTAGGCTTACTATGTGCAACTGTTTGGAAAAATTAAAGTCCTGATATGGGAAACATTCAGTGAAATTGGCTAAAGATTTCATTGTTGCATCTTATATGGAAAATGAAAAGAGGGCATGGCATGGGTCAGAGTTCCTTTTCCCAGCAGTGTGATGATACCATGTTGCACAGACCAATCACATTTGATGGCCCAGGCCCAGCCTGACCCAAGATTTGTTCCCTCTGTCGTGGATATTACTAAGCAATTGAAATCAGTGCTTTGAATTTTCTTTACTGCCTCTAAGCTTCAATTTCAGGACCTTGAGGGCTCCCTGTACTTTTAACTGATGCTTAGAACAAGGAATTCAAGGTAGATCTCTCCCTATTCCAGTGCCAAAAGCTGCTGCAATTGATAAATGTTTACCTGTTTTCCAACTTGTTAAAGGTGCGGAACATCCTCCGAGGATGGTCTGTCAACTCTAAATGTGGCTGTTAACTCTGCTGTTTCATAATTCACTACCCTATTGCTCCTAGATCTTGTCTGAAGATTCATTCTAGCCCCAGTGTCATCTATTTCCCCCTCAAACTTTCCTTTATCCAGACATTGGAAAAGTTACTTTTTTGGCTAACAATTCTCAGAATCTGGGGGTTTGATTCTTACCAGTACTCTTAGCTGGCCCTTGTCCTGCTCCCTTCTCTAATTTATTAATAGGACTCTGTTTCTCCCACCTGTTCTTTCCTCATATGCCCACAGCTTAATCCTCTCTTTTTCTCCACTTCCTGCATCCTGCACATTATCTCACTTGGTCTGCATGTGTGTGTTAACTGCCTTCAAGTCAGCCTCGACTTCTGGTGATCCTATGAATGAGACATCTCCAAGACACCCTATCCTCAGTAGGTTTTTGCAGACTCATGGCCATGGTTTCTATGACTGAGTGTATCTTTGCTATTTTCTGCTAATAGTATGGCATCATCTGCATTATCTTAAATTGTTGATGTTTCTTCCACAAATTTTCATACGTCCTTCCTCTGAGTCTAATCCTGCTTTGGGTGTGATATTTTTAGCATACAAGTTGAACATATAGGGTGATAGAATGCAACTATACCTGACCTCCTTTCTGATTGAAAATCATTCTGTTTTTTCGTATTCTGTTCAAGCAGTAGCTTCTTGTCCTGTTTCCTTTTTGAATTCTTTGGTACACTCCATTATCCAGTGTATGTTTGCAGTGTGATCCCTAGTGCCTCTTCCTTTCCTGAATCCAGCTTGAACATCAGGCATTTCTTGCTCCATATATGACAGAAGTCTTTGCTGCAGAATTTTGAGCATAACCTTAACTGTATGAGAGGTTAATGCAATGGTCCTGTGGTTACTTTTTCTCCAGTATTTCAGATATATCAAATGACTAGGCACTTCCTTGGGTAATGTGCAGCTGTTACCTCTGTATGATCTCCCAGTTTCTTTAATTTCTGACAGCTCATTCTACTCTACCCTTTCTTCCTCTTGTTCTTTGCCAGTTTTAAAAGCATTGTGCTCAAATATTGGGCACAATATATCTTAGCTATTGCTGCAAAAAAAAGTCTGTCTGTGTATCCTTATTCCCTTGGATGCCTCATTTTTGCAGATCTCAACTGTCAGTTCTTAACCCCCCCAGATTGCTCTCTTCTAGTTTTCCTGATTCATGCCCTGCTGTTGCTCATCCTACTTCCTCTTACAGCTCCTTAATGGAATCCAGACACTGATATGGTTATAGGGCTCAATCGATAGTAGAGACCATGTCTTTGTTTCTGATATTAAAGAAATTCAGGCAGTCATTTCCATAGTCTTTGTAACAACTGTCACAACCCCCCTTGCTTTCTTGCAACACAAACTTGCATCTCACCAGGATATGTTTGAACATATTAAATATTTGAAGTAATCCATGGGGTCAGGAAAAGAATGATTTCTTCTTTTCAAGGGATGGTGGACAAAAGACTTAACATTAGCTAGGTTCCTGTAGCAACACATTTCATTTATTAATAACTGAAAAATAGAGTGTGAGCTCTTGTCTGTGAAAGCAAACATATTTGAACAGAATTGCTTTTATAAATTAATAAATCAGTTTGTTTGCCTATTTTAAAAAGTAAAGACTAAAAACTGTAATGATTAAATACTGTAAGACAGTGATATCGCCTTATCACCTCAACCAATTTGAAATTTTAATAAACACTAATAGAATTATGTATGTAGCCCATGGAAATCTGAAAAGGTACCTGTGTGTGAGTAGCTGCTCATGTGCTGTCTCTTACTTGAAAACAACTGTGGTGAACAGGTGGACATCTGGGTGTTTGGGCAGGCTGGGTTTTGTGTGACATGGAAAGCTGAACAAAATGATACTCAAGATCTTGCACACAGACACACATACACAAAGACTTTTAACATATATGGAGCAAGAAATGACAGAACTCCAAGCTAGGTTCAGAAAAGAAATAGATACTAGGATTGATGTTGCCAACATATATTGGATAATGGAAAACATCAAAGAATTTTAGAAGAAGAGCAACCTGTGCTTTATATACAGTGGTGCCTCGGGTTACGAAAATAATTCGTTCCGCGGCCGCTTTCGTAACCCGAAAAGCCTTCGTAAGCCGAAAACCCATAGGCGCTAATGGGGAAAAAAGCCGGCTCCATTTAAAATAGCGCCGGAGTTTTTTCGTAACCCGAAAAAACTTTCGTAACCCGAAACAATAAATCCCTATGGGATTTTTTCGTATCCTGAAAAATTCGTAACCTGGGTATTTCGTATCCCGAGGTACCACTGTATTACATCAGAGCATTTGATTGTTTAAAGCATGAAAATTTATGATTTGCTCTGAAAGAAATGGGTGTGCCACAACATCTGATTGGATAGATGTCCAGAGAAGAGTCCACTGATGAAATACACCCTATTGATCTAATTTATATGTAGAACATATATGGGAAGCAGGATTAGACTCAGAAGAAAGAGATATGAAAACTGGGGAAGGAACATCAACAATTTAAGACATGCAGATGATACCATATTACTTGCAGAAAATAGCAAATTACTCTGATGAAAGTTAAAGAAGAAAGTGCAAAAACAGGGTTACAACTAACCAGTAAGAAAATAAAAATGATGACCACATATGATTTACATAACTTTAAAGTGGTAATGAGGACACCAAAAGAGTTAATGATTTTTGTGTACCTAGAACTCACACAGTCCCAAGTTTTTCCTCCTAGTACAGGGAAGTTAAAACAGTCATGGCATATCAAAAAGATATTCAGACAGCACATTAGTATTCTTAAATATTGCTAAAACGTTTGTTGTCTTTAGACCCTGACTCATATTTCCATGTTCATGAAGAAAACATAATCATTATTTTGGACTTTTGTGGCTGATCACCACATATCCTGATAAATAAAGAGAGAAGCTTCACATATATGACTTAGTTTTCTTTTAGAAAGCAAAACCCTGCTGAATTACAGTCGGCTCACAGTATCTGCAGACTTGCTACCTGTGGATTTAAGCAGCCACAGACAGAAAGCATGCATTGTCCCCAATAGCGGCACGTGCACATGGCTGCGCTGCCATTAGAGACAGCCCCTGTTGTTCCGTGGTGGCTCATGCACACAACTGTGCTGCCATTAAGTTCCATTGTCCCCAATGCTGCTACAGAACAATAGGGGCTGCCACTAATGGTGGCACTGCCGCATGTACACACTGCCATTGGGGACAACAGAACTTGGGCATCCACGGATTTTCTATCTGTGGGTGATGATCTGGAACAGACCCCCTGCGGATACCAAGGGCCAACTGTATAGGTAAGATGGAATTTTCTCTAACTAAGCTAACAGGATTTACTAGTGTTATATATGGGAAATATAACAGTTTTTTTCTGCAGCATTTCCCAGCAGAGAGGGTCCTGTCCTCCTGTAATCTGGGTTTAGCTCCTCCTATTTGCTCCTGTAGGCAGGGACAATAAACAAAAGAAAGGCCCCTATATAGGGAAGAGCTAGCCCCCCTGAGCCCCAGTCTTGTTCCTGCCTATGCTCCTAGCAGGATGTGTGTCTTCGAGCCAGCAAGGTTTTTCCTTTCTCGAAAGCGGTTTGAGAATTCTCTTGGCCTTCCCTTCTTCTCCTCTCTCCTGCCTTTCCCCCCTTCCTTGGTGGTGGCTATGGCAGAGGACCCCAAGAGCACTGGCTAAGGGTCATCCTTAGCTCAGGCTTCCCTAGCTCAGGGTCTGCCAGCTCAACAGAAGGAGCTGGCTTCAGAGAGAGACCCATTGGGATGGGTTTGCTGTTGCTCTACAGCTTCTTCACTACTGCCACTTCAGTCCTTTTCTTCTCTTCGTTTCTCTTACTGCCTTGGGAGCATGAAGGACTTAATATGGCAAGGGCTCCCAGGATTGGAGAAAGGTCTTGGCTTTGCCAATGACTCTCCCCCTTGTCCAGAGCTGCCCCCTATCATGGTGGGAGCACAGGAGATTTCTGCAACAGCATTGCAGCACATGGGAGCCGTGGGAACAGATGATGAGGGGTATTATTATTATTATTATCCCCTCCATATCTCTGTTTCTCCACATCACCTCTGCCCAGCCTGCTTAAGGCCAGGGATCAGTGAGGAAACTGGCCAGAAGTCATGGAAACTTCCCTTCTCAGCATCTCTGCTCAGCCCATTGGGGCCTGAGTTCAGAGGACAGGCCAGCCAAAAGCCATGGCAAAGGATTTCTCTGCTTCACCTCTGCCCAGCCTGTTTAAGGCCAGGGATCAGTGAGGAAACTGGCCAGAAGTTATGGAAA
>NC_056522.1:80849102-80853908 GCF_019175285.1 Sceloporus undulatus | reverse complement strand
TTAGGCCAGGGATCAGTGAGGAAACTGGCCAGAAGTCATGGAAACTTCCCTTCTCAGCATCTCTGCTCAGCCCATTGGGGCCTGAGTTCAGAGGACAGGCCAGCCAAAAGCCATGGCAAAGGATTTCTCTGCTTCACCTCTGCCCAGCCTGTTTAAGGCCAGGGATCAGTGAGGAAACTGGCCAGAAGTTATGGAAACTTCCCTTCTCAGCGTCTGCTCAGCCCATTTGCGGCCAGAGTTCAGAGGACAGGCCAGCCAAAAGCCATGGCAAGAGTTTTTTCTGCATCACCTCTGCACAGCCTGAAACAGGGCCAAGGTCAGAGAGGCAAGCCAGCCAGAAGACACACGAGAAGGGTGAGTACCAGGGGCCCTCTCTCTCCAGCCACCAAATAACCTTTGCCAGATCTAATGCCCTCTCTTGGGGCAGGCATTGCCATGAGGCCTCTGCCAGGGCCATTGCAAGCACTATGCCTAGCATAAGGTTTGGGACTCTGCCAGGAGGGCAGATGGGGGCATAAATCCTTGGTCTCCCCCTTCCTTCCCATCTCTGGCCCCAATGGCACCCAGGACCCCATAGGTGTGGAGGATCCTTTTGCAGACTGGGAAACACATGGTGGTGTTGCCAGGGCTCCTGCACTTTCCTTCTGAATTCTTATAATGTGATGGTGTGTAAGGAGGCAGAGGACTCCTCCTCTATGTGGTACAGCCACATGGCTGTAAAGGAAGCTGGACTTGGCCCAGCAGGAACTGAAGCTTCCAACTCTAAAATGGTCCTTTTTGGCTGCCACAGAGCATCCCACAAAAAAGCACAAAATGGCCTCATGTCCTCCCCAGAGAGAGCATGGCCTTTGCCACCCACTTCTAAACAGGGGCTGGAGGGCCATCTATCGGGTATGGTATGCTTTGATGAGAGTTCCTGCAGGGCCAGAATGGGGTTGGACTGGTGGCCCTTGGGGTCTTTCCAACCCAAGAATTCTATGAGACGCACATGGATACAAATCCTCCTGTGTTCCCTTCCCAAAAATTACAATAAAAAAAAGGGGGAAGCCACTTGGGATATCATGGGTGGAGAGTTCCCTTCATTCCCAATTGTGTTGGCTGCCCCAAAAACTATGGCAGCGGGCCTCTCCTTTCCATCGAGATTACCCTTGTCAACACACAGACCTCCTCAGGTAAATGTGAGCCATGTTCCCCAGCAGCCCCTCTTCCCTTCCCGCTACCATGCAAGTGGGAAGGAGTTGAGGACCAGCCATCTTCTATAATACAGCCAGGTTACTATAAGCCTGCCTGAGATTAAAGGGCTAAGCTTCTATAACCCCAGCTTGAAGTTGTGGTGTTTTTAAACATAAATGAAACCAAAATGCCCTGTGATATTCAGGCTATACTACGGCCATATGCGCTATTACCCATGATTAGCCATGGCTTCAGTCACTGCTAACCCAGGAGCGTTTCCTCAGTGCTGGAAGAAGCTACTGCCCAGGCGCCTCCCTTGATGGGGCAAATAAAGGAGGGAGAGCCCCCCCCCATAGCAACAGGTCTGGGCCCCCCCCGATTTACAAAGAGCTACTGGTTAACTTTTTCTGTTGTCATTTTTTACTGTTGCCCATGAAGTTTGAGTTTGTGCTTGTTTCAGCTCACCCACTCTCCTTTTTCCAGGCCAGAGAAGATGCCTGGAAACTAAGTCAACAAGGGAAGGGGCTAGCCATAAGCCAACATGATGATTTTCTTCCTCCTCATGGCATCCATCTCTGTCTCCATTAGGGCCACAGCCTTTTTGCCTTGCTGGACACCGCCTAAGACATAAGATGAGCCATGGTTCTACCTCCTTGTTGCAAACTGTTATTCAGCCATAGCACTTCTCATTAAGCATAAACTTTAACAATACAGATTCTTTAATGCTATAACGCGTAACAGCAAGGAGAAGGCCTCTGGTCACTCAGCAGACCTCTAATGCCTTACATGCATTGAGGATCTTTGGTACAAAACATCTCTCTGAGATGATAGATCTATTGGATAAGGTGACCAACCAAGTTCCACTTTTGGCAAAAGGGTTATGTTTCCTGTTATTAAAACACAGGGAACTCACTCAGCTAGCCTCAGGAGAGGTGGCTTCCCTTGCTTTCCCTTCCTTCCATAGAGAGATGTCTGTTAAGGGAAGAAACTAAAACAATACAGTTTTCTTCCATGATGGTCCTCACTAATACAGGGAGTTAAGAAACATTATACTAAAAAACAAACAGACAACAGCTCCTCTCCATTGGGGGAGAATCTCCCCTTCCTCCCGGAGTGTTTTAAAACAATATAATCAGGTTTTTCTTGCAGGGTTGCTTCAAATCTCATTCAGCATCCTGCACAGCCCTGACGAGTCTGCCACCAAGATCACATTACCTCTTACCTTGGCTGGATAGTTTCTTATTTTAAATAGAAGCCTGCTGATGGGCTTGCCATTCAGCGGCTGCCTGGTTTGGAAGACCCATTGTAACAAGGTCTGCATTGATGGTTGTGCTCCAAGCCATGAAGGTTCATGCTCCCAATCTCTTTCTTTTATGGTCTCCAGGGTGCTCAAGATTCTTTTTCATATTGTGGGCATGCTTTGATTGTGATTCCTGCATGGCAGGGGGTTGGACTTGATGGCCCTTGTGGTCTCATCCACTCCCTGTTCTATGATTTTATTGTTATGGTTAGCTGGCTGTGTGGGGGATGTCTAATCTGGGTTTCATGCCAAGATCTGCCCAAACAACCCATTGTCCCTGCCTTCTGAGGCTGGGAAAATGGACTTCCTGTCCCTATGCCTTGTTTTTTGCAGCACAGCTTTGATTATAGATAGATAGCTAGATAGATAGATAGATCAGATAGATAGATAGATAGATACACACACACACACACCCACATACAATATTCATTCATTCAAATAACAAACTGTCTCATGCAAAGTCCTAAATTCAACTCCAGCACATATCGAGGGCCCACTTACTATTTTAAATTTAGGTTTGTGTTTTCCTTTGACAGATCCCTTTTGTGGAGAAAATTCTCTCCTCGAAATTATGATACCAGAGGGCTTCCTTGCCAGCCCCTGTCCCATTTCAGGACTCCTTAGTCAGCAGTTTCATTCAGCCGGGAGGACCCCTCAGCCTTCATACAGGTTGATGATAGTCTGCTACCTGGAGTTGGGGTGATTTTTAAAGTCTCTAGACAAGTTCATTCAGAGGACAATCAGACTTACTTCTGACCACATGCCCTGTTACACAGAGTGCATCTATGTTTCTGCATGGACTCACCAATGTTGCGAATAAAGGTTAATCCAGTGTCTTCTTTGCCTACCATTGGATTAGTCTTTATTTACACAGGTTCACAGATGTTCCCGTCAAGAACTGCACATTGTTTTCAAATTTTCATTGGAGGTCCGACCATTAACATTCCTCTTTCAGAGTTGTAAGTCTTAATTACTACAAATGAAATCCATCCTTAATATCACCTTCTTGCCTATAACCATGTTGGACAGTTGATCAGAGTAGGCTTATAAGCTGCCATCGTTCCAGATTAGATCAGGTTCTATTCTGACTTGATCACATAATCCACTGCTTTGGGCAACCGTTCTCCTCACTACTTCAGGTTTTCTCGTGGCCTGACCCTGCTCTACGTCCATCCAAGATGGACATTAGAAGGGACTTGACCCACATGGTTATCACGGCGGTGTCTTGCCATCACGTCTTTTCTGCTCCCTATGGGCGCTAGACATGGCAGCCATCCTCCTTAATTACGAGCGCTGTTGAGGCAGAGCCCACCAGACATTGTTTCTCCTCTTGGGCTATGAACCACGGTCTTAAGGCTCTGACGGTTGGGCCGCTCAAGTCCCTTTGGTAGGTCTTCCTCAAACACCTCTCCCTCAAGCTCATCCTTCCTTTCCCTCCGGCCCCTTCCCTTCCGCCATGATGGGTGGTCAGACGGCTGGGGCTCCTGTCGGTACGTAAAGACTTGTTGTTTTTTAGCCTGTCTCAGTGTGCCTTCGTCCCGACCCTACCTTCGTGCCTAGGGTCAACTCAACCTTTCATGGTTCACAGACATTCTCTTGCCTTCCTTCTTGCCCCATCCTAAGCAGGACTTGGAAGAGACCTGGCCACATTGGATGGTGCAGCGGCCCTCAAAATCTCTATCCAAGAGGACTTCACTCTTCAAGGTTCTGAGACTGTTGTTCATTTCCTTTTCGCCTTGGGCTCTTGTTGGGTGCAAGTTGTACCCGTCTCTACTCTGAATAGGTGAATCAGGTCTTGTCTTCAAGAGTCTACTGAACTCTTGATCTCACTCCACCCAAGGGGTGCTGGTGCACTCAACCAGGAGGCATCTACCTCTGCGGCCTTGGCCCCTAGCGGCCTCCCCGTCCGGCTATTTCCCGGGTGGCCACATGGAAAGTCGCCTTTGACCCTTCATAAGACATTTACAAACGGACGTGTCTCAGTCCACTGAAGCGTCATTTGCGAAGGAGGGTCTCCAACAGATTGTGCTGGGCCCAACATTCTCATAGCAGCACCTCCCTCCCAGTTCGAGAGGGCTTTGTTACATCCCAGATTAGGAGGACAGGACCCTCTCTGCTGGGAAAAGGAACGTGAGTACTCCCGTGACACGTTCATTTCTGCAGCGAGGTTCCTGGCATCCTGCCCACCCGGGTGCTGCCTGCTGCCTCCGACCCGCCTGCCTGTGGTGGACCTGCCCTTCTTCTTCTCTTGTGCTGTTGTTTTTTCTGAGTTCTTGTTTGTTCTTGGACTAGTTTTTTCTATAGGTGTTCTAGTTAACCCTTGCTGCATGTTA
>NC_056522.1:80768568-80848017 GCF_019175285.1 Sceloporus undulatus | reverse complement strand
GTTAAGAAAAATTATATAAAAAACAAACAGACAAACAGACTCCTCTCCATGGGGGGGAGAATCTCCCCTTCCTCCAGGAGTGTTTTAAAACAATATAATCAGGTTTTTCTGCTAAGGGGTTGCTTCAAATCTCATTCAGACATCCTGCACAGCCCTGAAGAGTCTGCCACAAAGATCACAATTACACTGGTACCCCGGGATACGAACGCGCCGCGATACGAAATTTCCGGGTTACGAAAAAAAAAATATTAATTAATTATTTCCGGGTTACGAAGGTTTACCCGGGTTACGAAAAAACGCTGGCGCTTTTTAAAATGGAGCCGCGGCGGAGCCGCGGCTTTTCCCCATTAGCGCCTATGGGGATTCGGCTAACGAAAAACTTCCGGGTTACGAAAATGGCGCCGGAACGAATTAATTTCGTAACCCAGGGGACGAGTGTACCTCTTACCTTGGCTCGATAGTTTATATTTTAAATAAGAATGCCTGCTGATGGGCTTGCCATTCAGCGGCTGCCTGGTTTGGAAGACCCATTGTAACAAGGTATGCATATGATGAGTTGGGCTCAAAGCCATGAAGGTTCATGCTGCCAATCTCTTTCTTTTAGTGGTCTCAGGGTGCTACAAGATTCCTTTTCATATTGTTGGGCATGCTTTGATTGTGATTTCCTGCATGGCAGGGGGTTGGACTTGATGGCCCTTGTGGTCTCATCCAACTCCATGATTCTATGATTTTATTGTTATAGGTTAGCTGCTGTGTGGGGGAGTGTCTAATCTGGGTTTCATGCCAAGATCTGGCCCAAACAACACCATTGTCCACTGCCTTCTGAGGCTGGGAAAATGGACTTCCTAGTCCCTATGCCTTGTTTTTCTGCTAGCACAGCTTGATATATAGATAGATAGATAGATAGATAGATAGATAGATAGATAGATAGATAGATACACACACACACACACACACACACACATATATTCATTCATTCAAATAACAAACTGTATCCATGCAAAGTCCTAAATTCAACTCCAGCACATATCGAGGGCCCACTATACTATTTTAAATTTAGGTTTGTGTTCCTTTGACAGATCCCTTTTGTGGAGAAAATTCTCTCCTCGAAATTAGATACCAGAGGGCTATCCTTGCCAAGCCCCCTGTTCCCATTTCAGGACTCCTTAGTCAGCAGTTCATTCAGCCGGGAGACCCCTCAGCCTTCATACAGGTTGATGATAGTCTGCTACATGGAGTTGGGGTGATTTTTAAAGTCTCTAGACAAGTTCATCCTCAGAGGAAATCAGACTTAATTCTGACCACATGCCCTGTTAACACAGAGTGCATCTATGTTTCTGCATGGACTCACCAATGTCTGCGAGATAAAGGTTAATCCAGTGTCTTCTTTGCCTAACCATGGGATTAGTCTTATTTTACACAGGTTCACAGATGTTCCAGTAAAGAACTGCACATTGTTTTCAAATTTTAATTGGAGGTCAGACATTAACATTCCTCTTTCAGAGTGGTAAGTCTTAATTACTACAAATGAAATCACCTTAATATCACCTTCATTGCTATAACCAGTTGACAAGGTGATCAGAGATAGGCTATAAGCTGCCATAGGTCCAGATTAGATCAGGTTCTATTCTGATTGATCACATAATCCACTGCTTGGGCAAGTTCTCATCAACTGCTTCAGGTTTTCAGTGGCTGACCTGCTATAGTCCATCCAAGATGACATTAAGAAGGGACTTGACCCAACATGGTTATAAGGCAGGTGTCTGCCATCACGTCTTTTCTGCTCCATATGAGAGCAGCTAGAATGGCAGCCATCCTCACATTAAGAGGCTGTTGAGGAGAGCCCACCAGACATTGTTTTCCATCTTGGGATATGAACACGGTCTTAAAGGCTCTGACGGTTGGGCCGATCAAGTCCCTTTGGGAGGTCTTCCTCAAACACCTCTCCCTCAAGGTCATCTTCCTCACGGCCATTCCCTCCGCCAGATGGGTGTCAGAGCTGGGGCCCTGTCGGTACGTAAAGACTTGTGTATTTTTAAGCCTGTCTCAGTGTGCCTTCGTCCAGACCCTACCTTCGTGCCTAGGGTCAACTCAACCTTTCAGGTGTCACAGGACATTCTCTTGCCTTCATTCTGCCCCAATCCTAAGAAGGACTTGGAAGAGACCTGGCACACATTGGATGAGTGCAGAGCCCTCAAAATCTATATCAAGAGGACTTCAACCTTAAGGTCATCTGAGATGTTGTTCATTTCCTTTCGCCTGGGCTCTTTGGGGTGCAAGGTACCAGTCTCGACTCTGAATAGGTGAATCAGGTCTTGTATTCAAGAGCTACTGAACTCTTGATCTCACTCCACCCAAGGGGTTGATGGTGCACTCAACCAGGAGTGCATCTACCTCTGCGGCCTTGGCCACTAGCGCCTCCCCGTCAGATATTTCCAGGGTGGCCACATGGAAGTCGCCTTTGACCTTCATAAGACATTACAAACTGGACGTGTCTCAGTCCACTGAAGCGTCATTTGGAAGGAGGGTCCTCCAACAGATTGTGTCGGGGCCACATTCTCATAGCAGCACCTCCCTCCCAGTTCGAGAGGGCTTTTGTAAATCCCAGATTACAGGAGGACAGGACCCTCTCTGCTGGGAAAAGGAACGTTGAGTACTTACCGTGACACGTTCATTTCCTGCAGAGAAGGGTCCTGGCATCCTGCCCACCCGGGTGCTGCCTGCGGCCTCCGACCCTGCCTGCCTGTTGGTGGACCTGCCTTCTTCTTCTTCTTGTTGCTGGATTGTTTTTTCTGAGTTCTTGTTTGTTCTTGGACTAGTTTTTTCTAAGGTGTTCTAGTTAACCCTTAGCTGATGTTACTAAAGTTCAGTTCCTTGATTACCTTACTAGTCGCTTGGCTTGTTATTGACTGAGGCTCAGGGGGGCTAGCTCCTCCCTATATAGGGGCCAGTCTTTTGTTTATTGTCCTTGCCTACAGGAGCAAATAGGAGGAGCTAAACCCAGATTACAGGATGCCAGGACCCTTCTCTGCAGGAAATGAATGTGTCACGGTAAGTACCCAACGTTCCTTTTTCTCTAACTAAGCTAACAGGATTTACTAGTGTTATATATGGGAAATGTAACAGTTTTTTCTGCCCCAAGACAGAGCGCATACATTTCAGGAAGTGGGAAACAGTTCAATGTATAGCATTAAATGTTGCTGAATGCTCAGAAGAGTTAGTAGAATTGCACATTTGTCCAATTTTGGACTTTCACTTATTTTTAAGAGAAGGTAGTAGTAAAAATTTATTCGGTCATTGACCAGCAACATAAGAGAAGGAAAAGTGATACCACATCACATGTGGCCACCATTACTTTTGTTGCCATTAATGAAGCAGATCCAAAGTGTGTATTCAGTTGGATTTTTCCATTTGTAGAAGGGAAGTGGAGAATGTTGGGCGGAGATTTCTGAAAACTTCCTTATGGCCTTGTGTGCTGCCTCCTGCAAAATTCCTCCAAATAAACTTTGGGGAAATGGTAGTATGGGGAATGTGGAATCAGTATAAACTATTCCCCCCTAATTCTGGTGTCGAATCCTTATGAACAGAGTCCTTCTCATGATCTAACCAAATAACCTGCATCTGTTCAAAATGCGTATGTCCAAGTGACAATACTGAAAATAAATACAGTGAGCCCGCGCCATATGTGGGCTCATTATAGGTGGCTTTCAGCTTATGCTGAAGCCGCTTGGGAATGGGACAATGCACAGCGCACACACATGGCCGCACAGCCAGTACGAGCCCCGTTATATCCAATGGGGCTCGCAAATGGTGCACGTGGCCGTGGGGCGAGCGCAAGCCCCATTGGATATAATGGCTTGAGCATACGCGCATTTTGCTTTACACAGGGGGGGGGGTCCAGAACGGATCCCCCACGTAAAGTAAGGGCCCACTATATTTAGCACAAGAAGGCAGATACTATTTCACTTCCAGACTGATTATTTACAGAGTTTATCACTCAGAGGTCTTAAATCAGGCCATCACCACTAAATATGAAAAGGCATCTTAGAATGGAATATCCCAATATATGCAAACCCTACTAACTGATGTGATATTAAATGCTAACAGCAAATTTTGTAGTGATTTTCTTCTAATTCAGTACAAAGTATGAGCCCTTTTGTGAAATTGTTTTGCCTGGTTTTGCTCAGATTTTTCATACTAAATATTTTTTCTATATACCCTTACAGCTATTTCCATTTTGACAGTTTGGGCTGTAACATTTAATTCCATTTCTGTCACAGTCCAATAGTAAGTGGTGCTTTCAATAGAATAAACCCTTCTACAATTCCAAAAGGGGTAATTTCCTATTTCTAGCCTAACTGTTCTAATTGCTGTATTACAACTGAAAATACTTAAAGCAATGTAGTTGTTAATTTCCATATTTATTTATTATCTCTGAACTACTAAATTTCCCTTCTCTGATCAAATCATTATATTTCATTGTATCATTTTAATCCATTTAGAGGAGTTACACCCGTATAAGAAGTTAACAAGTCTAAAATTATTGTTCATTAAAATTTATCTCATATTTCCAAAGTCACTAAAATTGTGCTCCAGTTTAGACAAAATGCCTTGAGGTTTAATTCTATAATTCCATGGCAGCATTCCACTAAATCTTTAATTCTGACACATATCATGCTTTAGACCTTTGTATTTATTGACTGTCCCATTATCTTCAGATGTATTGCACAGTTATAAAATATAATGCTAGAGATGTTTACGTCTCCTGCATTTCACGACTTTTGCAGTGTGGCTAAAATAACTCCTGAACCTTTTTATTTATTTTCACCAAATGTTCAGCAATAGTTTCAATTGAATGAGAGAATTGGCATTGAGAGATTATTAAATCAAATTTGGGATCTGAAGTCCAGGACTCTAACTGGACTTTCTTGGCTTCTTCTCCTGCTACTTCCAAATTATCTAAAAAAAACCTGCTATGGAGAGCTCTATCTGCCAGAGTGGGGTTTGTGGGAGAATGCGGGATGAAGGGGGAAATTGCATTTTTTTTTTTGGTTTCTGCTGATGGAAACATTTTCACAGCAAAATGGCGCAAGTGAATTCAACCAAATTTTCTAATCTATACAAGAATCTAGGTAAGATATTAATCTTTAAAAATAATGTATCCATATAATTAAGTATTAATGCTCCTGTATTGCCATATCTTTTTGTAGTTCTAATAACTATTATTTTGATCAGTAAACAGGAAAGTTGGGAGCCAGTGTGGCATAGTGGCTTGAGTGTTGACTCTGGAGACCAGGGTTCGAATCCCAGTTCAGCAATGAAACCCACTGGGTGACCTTGGACAAGTCACACTCTCTCAGCCTCAGAGGATGGTAATGGCAAACTCTCTCTGAACAAATCTTGCCAATAAAACCCTGTGATAGGGATGCCTTCGGGTCACCATGAGTCAGAAATAACTTAAAGGCACACTACTACAAAAAAGAGAAGTAACTCATGTTTCTTAAACTTTGATCAGGGTGCTCATATTTTAGCAATAATTCTCAGTTTTTTGGCCGTTATTGTAGTAAAGATTTATAGTCTGATTAACAATCATTTTTGGCCCCATTCCCACTAGCTTATTTGCCCTGGGTAGATCCAGTCCGGATTCGCTAAGCCAGTACCAAATCTCCCCGGAAAGACGTTCCCACTACCTTTACCCCGATTGAAGTCCCTTGGTGCAATTTGCCCCACAGACGTTCACATTTCAAAAAGTAGCACTTTAAAATGGAGCCTCCTTGTTGTCAATCAAATGATTTCTAAATCACTTCTGCTCTTGTCATTGGTGACATGTCATGCAGCCATTCGCCAATGGCATGGGTGCTTACCCCTTCCTTTTTTTAAAAAAAAAAAATCTGGCAGCAGTTCACATGTTCTGTCAATTTGACACATAAGAAAAGAGAGGGAGACACAGGGGAAGCCTTGGCCATTGGGGTACCTTTGCCTGTAGTGCCTTTCAAAAATAGTGCCATTAGTGTATTTTTTAAAAAAAAAAAATCAGTGGCAATGTCTGTTAAAGGCATGAGTGCTTCCTTCCCTCTTTTTTTAAAAAAATCTAGTGCCAATATTCGCATATTCTTTCAAATTGTGAAATTAACAACAACAACAACAAAAAACCCCTCCCAAACGTCCACTCTGGCAATGCCCAGGGTTAACCCCAAAACATCCCCCCTGGTGAAAGCAGAGCCAAAAGTGCACTGCTTT
The DNA here is from genome assembly GCF_019175285.1 of Sceloporus undulatus. NCBI lineage: Eukaryota > Metazoa > Chordata > Lepidosauria > Squamata > Phrynosomatidae > Sceloporus > Sceloporus undulatus. The sequence goes on along the minus strand of NC_056522.1, from coordinate 80,841,777 downwards.
TATTTTGGCTGCTGTGTTGGCAGCAAGCAAGCAAAAGGGAAGTGTAGCATAATCATAATATGTATTAATCTGTAGCACAAGCATTTGCATCTGTTAAAAATAGAAATTACAAAAAAAGAGAGAGAAAGCTGCTTGCAAAGCGGTGGATATGAGAGAGGAGGCATGTTCCGCCCACTGCCCACTCTCTGACCTAAATCCCTCCCCTGAACTTATCCTGATCATGACTGGGGCCAAGTTCACATTTGCCGGCAGCATTGAAGAAACGGGTTTTCCAAAAAGAAACGGGAAACAATCCACTTTTGGAAAACCCGCTCTAAGGGGGATTTAGCCTTGGATCGAGTGTGCAAAACCCTGATCTGCATGTGTAAAAACCGGCACCAGTGGGAACTTCCCACTTTTAATTAATCCGGGTTACAATTTGGTGCAAAAAGTAGTCTGAATGGCCCCTTTGTTGGTGGAGGCCAACTTGATGTGAGATGGAGTTGTTATTTCATTTTGTTTTTTTTTTAAACTTACCTTTCTAATTATTATTTGCCTCATCCTTTAAAATGAAGCAGGCAGCAAACCAGTAAACAAATAAAATGATGATATGCAAAACATATGCAAGATGATAACACTTCAGCATTCTCTTTACCCGGCTGGATGCCGGGGGCAAGGCTTCCACCCAAGGGGTTGGGGCTTCCACCCCCTTTTCAGAGGGCGGGAGCCTCTGGCTCCTCCCCCTGGCATTTGCCAGCCCCTGAGGTTCTCTTTTGGGGCCGCCAGAGGCCAGCAAACACAGTTTGCCGGCACACCGCCGTCCTGGGCTCCTCCACGGCCCTTCCAGCCCCAGATCTCTCTCTTGGGAGGGAGGTCTGGGGCTGGAAGGGCCGCGACGGAGCCCAGGACCTGGCACGCCACCGTCCTGCCCTCCTCCATGGCCCTTCCACATAGCCTGAAAAACCCACAAAAAACTATGGATGCTGGCCATGAAAGCCTTCGACTTTACATTGTTTATATCCTGTTTGTATTTAGATACTGTATTTTCTAGTGTATAAGACTACTTTTTAAGCCAGGAAAATCTTCTCAAAAGTCAGGGGTCATCTTATACGCTGGGTGTCATCTTATAGGGCAGGTGCTGAAACTTCTGAGCCAGACTGGAGAATCTGCGGTCACCGCATATGGTGGGGGGAGTTCAAAAATGGCTGTGGCCATATCCCCACCGTATGTGGCGACTGTATGAAAGCAGCAAGGGGGGGCGCTGTACAAGTACGGTAGAAGAAAATCCACTCACCAAGATTCGTGGAAAGAAGTGAGTTAACACGGTCCCGATGACAAGGTGAGGGGGCACTTCACCGGGGAGGTGTAAGTGAAGAGTGGAGCGAGCTGCAGGCATCCAGGATGCCTGGGGTATGGAAAAAAGAGCTGTGTTTATGCTATTGCTCTGATAGTCTTGGAGATAAGGAGGGCTGGGCAGCCAGGGAGAGCTGACCAATCCAAACAGGCTTTGTATACAACAAGTTTTCCTGCTAAGTACCTGCATGTCATAAGCCAGTGATGGAGAACCTTTTAGAAGCCAAGTGCCCAAACTGCAACCCAAAACTCACTTATTTATTGCAAAGTGCCATGTCCCTCTGGCTTTCTAGTAACAAACCCTGGCAAACTCTGTGCTGGGGCAATGGCACATGTGCCCACAGAGAGGGCTCTGAGTGCCACCTCTGGAATGCATGCCATAGGTTCGCCACATAAGCGTTTGAATAAAAATTACCATGTTGAAATCAAATCTGATGCTTTTTAAATTTTTATTTGGTGTGCGTTGGAAGAGGGGTAGTCTTATACGGCGAGTATATCCCAAACTCTGTATTTTAACTGGAAAAGTCAGGGGTCGTCTTATACACCCAGTCGTCTTATACACTGGAAAATACGGTACATCTTTATCTGGTATACAGTGAGCCCTTGGTCTCCATTGGGTTTGGTTCCAGGATCCCCTGTGGATATCAAAATCTGTTGATGCTCAAGTCCAATTAAATACAATAGCACAGTAAAATGGTGTCCCTTATATAAAATGGTAAAATAAAGGTTTGCTTTTTGAAATTTATATATTGTTTGAATATTTTCAAGCCGTGGATGCTTGAATCCATGGATACAGAGGCCCAATTGTATATTTTTGTGCATGAATATACAATACCAAAAAAGTTTTTTAATCATTATCTACCATTATTAGTTCACATGCCAGAGAGAATAGAGCACAATCTTTCACTGAATTGCAGCTTATTTTAGATATTATTGTTTCAGTCTTTCTTAATATAAATGTTAATGCAATTTACATAATGTATCCATATGCAATGCATTATGTATATTGGAACATATATGGATTTTCTTTCTGTATTTTAAGGTTTTGTGCAGATTTTGCTGCATCCCTTTTCACAGTGCATATACTTGAATGACTACATCATGAGTGCAGATTTGGTAGTGAACGATAGTACTGTATTAAACCATAGTATTGAACCAATGGCTTTGCAGACTAAAACATGCTTTAGCTTTATGAGAATAAGCTTAATTGAGTTTCAGGTTTATGTACCCCCTCCCAACAAACCCATACAGATCAGGCATTAGCAATCTCTACTTCTCTTTCAAAAGAAATTCTGTTTGGTACAAAATTGGGCAACATTGGACAGAGCAAGGGCCAAACATTTTTGGCTGAAAATCACCTGAAAATGTGGCCTAGAAGGGAATGGAAGTCATGGTTTCACTTTTTCTTTAGAAAAAATTCAGCCAGTTTGAACAGTTAAATGACAGTTGAGGTGTTGTGGGTGGTTGTGATATGCAGTGTCATTGCATGTGATATTTTGCATCATTTTATGGGTGAGGGTTACTGACGTTCTTTCTAAAAATTGGGTAATGGGGTGTGGGCTTTGGGGGCAGATGGATATGGATGTATGTGTTTTGTGGGCTGCAAATTCCTGACTCTGGTTTAATGTGTCATCCAGGCTCTGAACTGGGGTGGCAATCATGTGGTTCTCCACGTAGAGTTCAACAGCAACTTCCAGAAGCAGTAGCTAGCATGCTCAATGGTGAGGGATGTGCTAAAAGGTTGCAATATAATATCAAAGTCCACATGATTTCCACCATCTTCTCTAAACTGTACCTAATTTTTGTCCATGGCTTATTGATGTACATCAGCATTATAAGCTATTGTAGAAAGCTGAATTGTTAAAACATACTATGTTTGTCCCTCCCTTTTCATGGACTTGGAGTCCATGGTCTCACTCTTTGCGGGAGGGACAAGTGGACAGGGATGTAGCCAAGGGGGGGTGTCCTTAGGGTCTGGACCCCCCCCCTTCCGTTAGATTCAATGAATGGTGTGTGCTGCCACACCGCCGCACCCAAGCCCCATTATAATGGTGGCACTGGATGCCCCCCCTTCCCAAAATCCTGGCTACGTCCCTGAAGTGGGAAGGGACAAAATGGCGGTATGCATGCACCATTATTTTCAACGGGACTCGAATATTTGCGAGTCACCATTTTCACGGGGTGGGGGGGGAGAACAGATCCCCTGCGGATTGGGAAGGTCTACTGTATACAAATAATCGCAGTTGGAGTGCAAACATCACAACAAACTGCAGTTTATCTAGAACACAAGCAAGAACCTCTTAGGTCTTCTTCATATCCATATGATTTGTTGTGGTTCATTCTCCATTATATTTCTGAAGAAGCCCTTCACCAGGTGTTGTACGTCTAACAAGCAAAAGGTTGTTGGTTAAGTTTCCCAGTTTCTTTAATCTCACTGCTTTGTAAACTACAGCTTTGAACCAGTGGAATACAAATCTAATAAATTGATAAAAAGAGTATACAGTACAAGCATCTCTTCTTCCCCTATTCCCAAATGCCAGGAGAGTCTGGAAGTTAAGCTGTAATTCTACTGTACCTTTTGTATAAGCTGCGATTTTAAAGTGAGAACTAACAACAATATTTGCACCAAAGCTAAGAGTTTTTATGACTGTGGAATAAATTTTGGTTGGTTACTTTATATGTTACATCTAAATTATTTTTAGTTTGTTATCTACCTTGTAGAGCAGTGGTTCCCAACCTTCCTAATGCTGCGACCCTTTAATACAGTTCCTCATGTTGTGGTGACCCAAACTCATGAAATTATTTTTGTTGCTACTTCATAACTATAATTAAATACAGTGCTCCCTCGGGTTACAAAATTAATTCGTTCCGCCGCCGCTTTCGTAACCCGAAAAGCATTCGCAAGCCGAAATGCCATAGGCGCTAATGGGGAAAAGCCGCGATTTCGTGCGAAAAAGCCGAAAAAAGCACCAAACTTTTTTTCGTAACCCGAATAAACATTCGTAACCCGGAACAATTATTTCCTATGGGATTTTTTCGTATCCCGGAAATTTCGTAACCTGGGTATTTCGTATCCCGGGGTACCACTGTAGGTGTTTTCCAATGGTCTTAGGCAACCCCCATGAAAGGGTCATTCGACCCCCAAAGGGGTCCCAACCCACAGGTTGGGAACCACTGTTGTAGAGCCTGTTGGTCCCAAAAAAATTATTTTTAGCTTCTGTCTGAAGATATTACCACAAAGGAAACTGGTCTTAGACAAGAAATAAAATGCCAGAATGTAGTCTGCTAAAATGTCTGTAGTTTTTCTTTTGTTTTCTTGGACACAAATCAAGCAAAACATAGTGCAGTGTTATAGGTTGGGCACTGCATTTTTGTGTATGTATTTTGCTAACTGCAGTGGGTAACAGAACAGTGATAATGTGAAAGTGTATGCTGATTAAGAAATAGTGCAGTCTAAATTTAATAAGATATGTGCCTGGGTAAAATGACAGTGAAAAACTGTGTGAGCTGAAGTCTTGCTAACTGTCTAAAAGTAAATAAAACATAAGGAAAACAATTAAGACAGAATTGTTCAGCTGAGAACTGTTGTAAATAAATGATGCAGCCAGAGAGTAATGATCCTGATAGAAGCCCAGTAGAAGAACCCACTAAAAGAGGGAGAAGACAAGTAGAGGACTTAGTCATGCTTAACGGCAGAAAGCCAAAATGGAAGTTTCTTAATGGAATTTCTTATTTTCTACTGTTTTTATAACTGATAAGGGAAAATATCTTCACTGATTGGTTGAGATAATGTAAACAAAGACTTATGAGCTCTGTAAAAGAGAAAATCTGGCAAAAGGGGCTGATCTCTTAGTAGACCATGCCAGAAGGCACAAGGCAGTGGCTTCTGCTTCTTCTTTGTCTGTGCCTTCAAGTCTGACTTATGGACACCTTAACTAGGCAAACTGTCATGGGTTTTCTGGAGCTAATTATGTGTGACTCACCCAAGGTCACCCAGTGGGCTTCCATGGCCAAACAGGAAATTGAATCCTGATCTCCAGTGTTGTAGTCCAGTGCTGAAACACTATACCATGCTGGCTACTTGTCCATAGGCAATTCCTAGAATGATAACACCATGTTTTGATAGGAGAGATATAACTGAATTTAACTCTCTGTTGCAATAGTTATGCTCAATTTATAAAATGCATTAAGTTTTCTGTGGCTAAATACTCCAGAGGCATCAGATCCCATCTGATCTTAAGCAGAATGGGAGACTTCCAATTAATACCAGGTGCTGGAGGCTGTGGCCCCATACAGACAGGCCAAAATAAAGCTGCTTCAGGTCACTTTGGAGGTATGCTGTTTAAATGATGCATGCATCCGAAGAGACCGGAAGCTGCACCAAAGCCACGATCCAATCCTAAGGACTGGAGCACAGCTTTGGTGCAGCTTCTGGACTCTTAGGATGCATGCATAATTTAAACAGCATACCTCCAAAGTGATCCGAAGCAGCTTTATTTTAGCAGTCTGTATGGGGGGCTGTATTACAGAGGAAGGAACTGTCAAAACCACCTCTGAGTATTCTTTGCCTAAGAAAACCCTATGAAATTAATGGGATTGCCATAAGTCGGCTGATGATTTGATGGCACATAAACATACACACTGAGTGGTATAATGTCCTCTACAGATGAATACCATTTTTATCTTGTCTAATATATTGCTCCTTTACTATGCAATGTACTATCAGTACCATCTACCTTTTAAGTTTGAGATATATTCCATTATAAGACATAATATTCATATTTGGGCATACTTTTCCCAAGACAATGCATAATACCTATCTTAGATACTGTGTGACATCTATGATAAGAGAGACAGGCCTAAACAAGAAATATCTATGTAATATCATGAACCTTTACTAAGAGTATATAGAAGCAATGTACCTAGACTACATACTATCTTTGTGGTATGAAATATCATTTCAAGGAACACAGAAATGTATTTTGTAGACTAATAAATAATAATAAATAATAAAGTTTTATTTATATACCGCCTTTCAAATATCAAGGCGGTTTCCAACAAAATATAAATACATACAAAAGTAAAAACAATAATACAATTAAAACATTCCATTAAAAACACTAAAAAACTCATGCCAGCTCACCGATGCTGGCGGAGGGGGGAGGAGGGCATTCAGGAGGGAGGGGTCAGGGGTAGGCCTGCTCAAAAAAGAGTGTTTTCAACCCCTTCTTAAATTGGGCCAGGGAGGTAGCCGAGCGGAGCTCGACGGGCAGCGAGTTCCAGAGGGTGGGGGCCGAGGTGGAAAAGGCCCTCCTGGTGGTAGTGACTAGTCTTGCCCCTGGAACTCTTAGCAGTTGCTGCCATGTTGATCTGAGTGTGCGGGGCGGATTGTATGGAGAGAGGCGGTCCTCTAAGTACCCTGGGCCCAAGCCATTTAGGGCTTTATAGGTAATAACCAACACCTTGTATTGCGACCGGAAGCGAATAGGCAGCCAATGGAGGTCTTTTAAGACCGGTGTTATGTGACTGGCCCTGGGTGTATTAGTCTTGCTGCCATATTCTACACTAGTTGCAGCTTCCGGGTATGGTACAAGGGTTGCCTCATGTAGAGTGCATTGCAGAAATCCAAACGAGAGGTTACCAGAGTGTGTACTACTGTTTCAAGGTCCCTCCGGCCCAGGTAGGGACGCAGCTGGCGTCGCATCCACCTGGGATGTAAGATGGAGCGACGAGTCAAGGAGCACCCCCTCATGTTAAAGAGCATGGGAGACAGAATGGCTCCTTGAGGGACCCCAGATGTAAGGGCCCTCTTATCAGAGCACACGTCTCCCAGCTGCACCATCTGGAACCTCCCAGAGAGATAGGATCGGAACCACTGTAGCGCAGTGCCCCCGATTCCCAACTCTGTCAGGCGCTCCAGAAGGATACCATGGTCTATGGTATTGAAAGCCGCTGAGATGTCTAAGAGCACTAACAGGGACACGCTACCCCTGTCCATGCCCAGACGGAGATCATCGACCAAGGCGACCATAGCAGTTTCAACCCCGTAACCCGCCCGAAAGTTGGTTTGAAATGGGTCTAGATAATCCGTTTCGTCCAAGATCGATTGAAGCTGGATTGCAACTGCCTTCTCGATCACCTTCCCCAAAAATGGCAATAGCGAAACTGGTCGGTAATTATTATGCATCAGAGGGTCGAGGGAGGGCTTTTTTAGCAAAGATTTTACAGTGGCCAATTTTAAGCTAGATGGAAATTGCCCATCCCTCAAAGATGTATTGATAATCCGGTGCAACATTGAAGTCGCAAAGGGGATGTTGAAGTCTCCCAGGACTAGAAGCCTGGAGGACTCCAGCATCAGCTCCAAGACCGACTGTGTCAGCTCGTTAAGGGAGTCTGTTAGCGCACGGGGTGGCCGATAGACCAACAGAATCCCTAGACTGTCTCTGGCCTTCAGGGTCAGGTAGGTACACTCGATGTAGGAAGTTTGACGAACATGGTTCCTGGTTAGAGACAAGGTGTTTTTATGCACCTGGTTAGAGACAAGGTGTTTTTATGCACCAAGGCAACACCCCCCCCCCCGCCCACCTAACCTGGTCTGGTCCTTCACTGAGTACCCGGCAGGTAGGGCCTGAGCCCACACAAATGAACATTTATATCTTGCAGTTGCAAATGTGACAATACTTTGATAACTTCTCATGAGGAAATAGGGTCACTGAATGAATTCACAAATGCTTGTGCAATGAAAAGATTAAACAGCATAGCACTTGGGGGTGGATTCAATCAAGGAAGTGACAGCCTTGGGTTTTCAGGACCGGAACAGGGCTGTTGATGACAGAGTGTCCTGGAGATCTCTCATTCATTGGGTCACCATAAGTCAGAGGTGACTTGACAGCAGTTAACAATAGTAAACCGCACAGGAAAGCATAACACTTCTTAATAAATTTCCTGAAATTCTTGTCTTGAAGGATACATAAGTGGGTGTTTTTATCTAACTAGGTGACATTGTTCTTCACACGTTGTGAGCCCAGGTAACCATAAGGTCTGGGTAATTCCAAGTAGATGCAGATAGCTAACAAACAGCAAAGTACCTTCAGTACATTAGAGTAAAGAGGCACAGGTGGGGAGCCACATACATTCCACCAGGCAAGTTATTTAACAAATTACTTATCACAGTGAGTTAGACCTAGGCTCAGCCATATCCTTATTATTTATATTTTTCCACTAGCTCCTTCAACAACTGTGGTATGATGCTCTTTTAATTGCACATTAACAAGATTCCATTCATATTCTATATGTATGTTGTTTTCTCATACTGTTTCTGGTAGAATGAATGGACAAATGAACATTTATATCTTGCAGTTGCAAATGTGACAATACTTTGATAACTTCTCATGAGGAAATAGGGGCACTGAATGAATTCACAAATGCTTGTGCAATGAAAAGAAACATTTTAAGATTGGATGTTCATGAACTGTATGATACTTACAGTGTGAAGGCTGTATAGATCAAGTTCATTTATAAGCAGATCAGACTGCCTTTCTGGTGTGGTAATATTGCTATTGAAGGTGATGTTTGGCTTTTGAACTTTATATCGTTTAACTAGTTGCATGGTTTTACTTTATTTTATTTTTTTAAAGTTTTTTCCTTTGTGCTATGTATAATATCTGAAATCTGATCTGATAATATGGCTTAAATACGGTGGTTAATACAAAATCCTATTTTCAGAGAAGATATATTCTTTGTTGCATGTTGCTTCTGATTACAAGAATCATAATGGCATGTGTATATTTCAGCAAATCTGCTTTGCCTGCTACAGTCTGCATATGCAACAACTCTCTAAACTGATACAGGCTTTCCTGCTGCTGCCTTTTCCCCCTTTACTGAGTGCTTCTTATTTTTAAGGTGGATTTTCTGGCATCTGCCAATCCTACAGCTATTCTGGAATTTTTTCCTCATTCTCCACCTTCAACTCCTTCTACAAGAAAGGTAACTTTTTAGCATTACTGGAAGGAAAAACTCAACCCAAACAACTTGACCATTTCTCACGTCTTATTTGTAAATTATTACCTAAAAGTATATCTTACAGTGTTGTTTCTAGATATAGAAACAGAAATGAGGAGTGTAGCCCTCCTCTCTTGACTTGCATATACTAAAAATGATAGCAATGTATGAATTCAGTTGGCTAGGTTCCTGGTACTTGTGAAGAAACACCAAAGTATTAAGTGGCTAACTCAGTTTAAAGCATTTTTAAAAAATGTTAGTTTGTATCAATATAAGGAGATGTTATTGTTATCTCTATAAGTAATGTGAGATTTTGAAAAAGAATATATGATTTACTTTCTCCTGTTTTTTGTACCAGTATCAACTATGTTGAAATATTACCAATCTGACAGGCTTCAGCAATTAACTAGACCATAGCAGCCCATGATTGTTGTTTGAAGATAGGTATTTTCTTGTTATCAGAAAATATTTACTGAAAATTCTTCTTCTTTGGTCACTAGGGAGAGTCAGTCCTTAGAGAGAGTCCACAGAGATCATTTTCTGTCCCAAGATATTTAAATACATAGATTTGTTAACAAAGGTCATCTCCAAGAGCCCCCCCTAACCACCCACTCTAAATAGTTCCTTCTTGTCAACCCCATCACTAATTGACCAAAATTACACACCCATCATAGTCTTGCCTGTGAATGTCATTAAATTGTGGATAAATCTGTTTTGGTTGTGTAACAATTGCTGTGTTCAACACAATTTTCTTCCTAACTTGGATAGGAATAAATACACGAAACTGCTTTATACTGAGTCAAATCAGGGCTACATCTGTTTGAGGATTGCCTGTTTAGATTAACAGCAGTTATCCAGTGTCTTGAGCTTTTTTCTTTCCCACCAACCTCTGCCTGAACCTTTTCACTATCATTGCAGAGTGGATTGACTGTATTTCACTGCAGTAGATGTACTGAGCTAGACAGACGCAGCTGTCTGACTGCATAAGCAGTTTCATATGGTCACTTGGCACCAAACCAGATTCTGCAGAACCCATTGTTTGCTTCTGAAATAAGAGTGACACAAGTAATGGCTTCAAGGAGATTCTGGTATTGTACATATTATTTTGTACCAGAAAATGCTGGATTTCTGGGCTCCCAAACTTTGGTCTTCCAGATGTTTTGGATGCCTGTTCCCAGAATTCCTGACTGTTGGCCAAGCTGAGTGGAGCTTCTGGGAGTTGAAGTCCAAACAAACTACAAAACCAAAGTTTTGGAATCACTGATGTATAGGATACAGGATGCTGTCCGTAAGCCAAAGACTTGCTCTTCTCCGATACTGGATAAAGACAAGAGTGTCTGAACAAATCATGGTAACAAAATAGAAGTGAATCTCTATCACACCACAATTGTAATCAAAGAATCAAAATATATGTGTGTTTGTGTACACACGCACCTTCAAGTCACCTGGCAAAATCTTAGAAATACGTGATACATTCAAAGTTAGATTTTATTTACCTTTTGGATGGAAATCTAGTTGGTAGCTATACTGGTAAATAATAGGAACTGTTGTAAAGCCTGAATATGGTTTAAGGGTTGTTCTCCAATGAGATTTGATGAGAGATTTCTGACTGATATGTGCTTTGCAGCCAGCTGTATTTTTGAGAAAGCTCACCATTAAATCCAGTGCTAAAATGAGGTTTTCACATGTAAGGTGTAAAAGCATATCCATTTAGAGTGCAAGAATTTATTTCTCTATATATTAATGTGGATGTGATCACTATGTGCTTAATACTAGGATATTTGGACATGTATATTACATAGTGTTGGAGAAGAGTACTGAGGATACTGTGGATAGCCAAAAAGACAAACAAATGTGTCCTAGAACAGATCAAGCTAGAAATCTCCCAGGAAGCCAAGATGACAAGAATGGGGTTGTCATACTTTGGCCACAACATGAGAAGGCACAATTCATTGGAAAAAATAATAATGCTAGAAAGCATTGGAGGGAAACAGAAAGAGAGGAAGGCTGTATGCTAGATAGATGGACTCCATTAAAGAGCTCATGGGTATGAATTTACAGCAGACCAGTGGAGGACAGGGAGTCTTGGAGATGCCTCATTCATAGGATCGCCATGGGTTAAGATTGACTTAAGGGTGGTTAACATCAGCAAATATTAAACAGATACATATACAATTATATCTGCTTACTTTGACACCTAAATGTTTGTGTGACTTTGTGCAGGGTCTAGGAAACAGAAGAAGAACTACTTAAGTCTGATACATTCTTGTTCTTCTTTCTTAACAAGAATCCTATTTCGTGTTTTAAATTACAATCATGTGCACACTTACTAGGGATTACACACCACTGAAAAGAATGATATTTGCCTCCAGCTGGGTTCCGACTCTTGCTTTCTCAAGCAGAGATCCACATTTCTGCCAGTGTATTTGTACCATCCAATGGGTAACAGAGGCTGCTCCCTGTTTTCTATTTCATTCCCAGGAACTCAGTAGCTATTGGGAGTTGTCTTGTAAGCACAGTTGAGTCTCCTCCACCACTCATTTCCTGTGAGGATGTGCCAGGTTAAGTTCTAGCTGCCTTTGTCTATCTTTCTCCATGTGTGAACAGCTGGAATATGCCTGGGTACATCCCTGCAGTTGTTCAGTAGCCAAGGGGGCTGAACTGCACCTGTGACCCCCTCCAGTTCCTCTTGCCTATGCAGGATGAGGTCTGTTACATGAGGAGGCACAGGATACCTGTTTCCTTGTGTCCCCAAAACTACTCATTCAATTATAATCAGGGTTATATTGGAACATGACACCTAGAGAATGCTAGTCTTAATGTTTAGTATCTTGTTTTCAATAAATGTTACTTTTTATATGTTAGCATGTTATCTGGAATTATGAAACGTAACTTTCATATTGTTAGCTGTTTACAATTGCTTTTAGTGTTTCTTGATATAAACAAAACTAGTGTACATTTAAGTAGAAAACAATGGATTATATTACTTGTATATCATTTTCTGTTTTAAATTTTGTGTGTGAGTGTGTGTGTGTGTGTATTGTATATAAATCCTGCACACACAAACACTTCTTTGGGTGTGGTGTGTTTTTATGGCACACAGTACATTGGAATTTCAGTTGAAATCACACAACTTGCACAATGGCATTCTTTTAAAATTCTAGTAATGAAAGTTGATGAAAACTAAAGGTTTCCATGCAGTTTTGCAAATGTATTCATGCAGGCTGTTGTCTTAATTCTCTGAATAAAACACTAATTTGCTCACCTTTTGAGTCTTTTCTAAGCATTGTTACCACCTTTTATAAATGTTTGTCTTATAACAAAATATGTAAGAACAAATGTATTGGATTTAATTTTTAAGTTATAAAGTACATATTGTACTGGAAGATAATTCCCACACATAGATAATAAATGATCTCTGTATTACTGCCTAACTACCAAAAAAAAAAAAAAAAAAAGACACCTCCCTTAAAACAAGGAGAATTGTACTAATAGAAGCCTCCAGGTACAATTCACTTTTAAAATGAAAATATATGAAGGTTTATTGAGGGGGGCACTGCAAGTGGATCTCCAGTCAGTTCAGACCATTATATCTTGCATTCTCCTTTTGCATATTGCTGCCTCACTTCTTGTGGTAATTAAACTAGAAAGTCTGTAATGACAGTTTTCTTTTCAGGGAAGCTGCAAGGTCTGGAACAAACTAGGATCATAAATGATAGCCTGAAATTCATTTAAGATCTCAGGCTGTTCCAAAGTTAATAATATCATTTCAACACACCAAGAAATTATTTCAAAGCACACACACACACACCAAAAATCAAGAAATATTTTACTAGACTTCCTTTTAAAATTGTGGCTTGCAGAATGGGAAGGGCAAAAGAGTTTGGTGCACAGGTAGAAGACTAAAGCATGCCTTGTTTTAATAAGCTGGGGTGAGATAGTCTGAATCATATTTTAATAGTGAGAGAAGCTTTTTAATATTGTGTTTATCTGAACTTCTAAAAATTGTGAGCTGTGAACGCATTTACTAGATGTGGGTAGATGCTTCTTATTTTTAAGATTAAATATAACTGTGTAGTCGGTACTTTTCAATGTGCATGGGCTCAAATGTATCTATGCAAGAAAATAAAATTTGTATTCATTAACCTTCAATATGCATTTATGTTACTGGAAACTTTTTGCCATCCCTCTTCCACCTGATTATGATGTCTGAATGGTTAATAGAGCACCCACAAACCAGCTTCTATCCCACATGAGGCTTTGCTAGGTGTTCTGAATGATGTGACCCTATTTGATAATCAACTTTATGTTCTAAAGCCTCTGTATATTCAACGGCTCTTAATGCTCAGTGACTGCTCACTTGTTAATACTGATGTGCTTCCATAGACACATCATAAAAAATATCGATAGGGTATCCAAGTATATATAGGGTAGCCATGTGCAAACCTACAGCACTGCATAAATAAAGATTAATAATAATAATAATAATAATCACACAGTAAAATACATCAAAATCAAAAGTACACATCACAGTGATACCTTAACTCAGTGGTTCCCAACCTGTGGGTCGGGACCCCTTTGGGGGTCGAATGACCCTTTTACAGGGGTCGCCAAAGACCATCAGAAAACACATACAGTGGTACCTCGGGATACGAAATACCCAGGTTACGAAATTTTCGGGATACGAAAAAATCCCATAGGAAAACATTGTTCCGGGTTACGAATGTTTTTTCGGGTTACGAAAAAACTTTTGGTGCTTTTTTCGGCTTTTTCGCACGGAATCGCGGCTTTTCCCCATTAGCGCCTATGGCAATTCGGCTTACGAAGGCTTTTCGGGTTACGAACGGTGCCACGGAACGAATTAATTTCGTAACCCGAGGCACCACTGTATTTCCGATGTTAGCAATGAAAATAATTGTATGGTTGGGGGTCACCACAACATGAGGAACTGTATTAAAGGGTCGCGGCATTGAGAAGGTTGGGGACCACTGCCTTAACTGAACCAACCAAAAGGCAGTCATTGACACTCACTGGCTTCCTCATCAGACAGAGTTGTTAGAAACCATACAGGAGAATCAAAGTAACTGTTAGTGTCACATGTTTTGTTTGAGATGTTTGCTTAAGGTGGTCTTGAAGTAGAGATCTACCCCTTCTTGATGATGTGGGAACTGAAGTCAGAGATAGCAACAGCTAGAGAATAATATTTTTGTCTCCATTTGCCACACAAAAGTAACTCCTTTGGAGACCTAGGAGCAAGCCCTGAAAACGTGTATGATGTATTTTCCACGTTTGGTTGGTCTAATAAAGGTATCTCCCTGAAGTGTATTTTGAATTTTGTTGTATTTTACATACACATCATGTTAACCTTATCTAACAATATAGCTGGGAGCATTGTCAATCTGTGGAAGACTTTAAGCAGGCTCACAGTAAAACAAACGGGGCTCTAATGAAATTCAGAAGAGCTTTCTCACCTCCATTGGAACCTTCTGTATGTGGTTCATTCACCGGTGGGTTGGCCCTACTCAATTCAAAGTTTCATTGTTACAACCGAGAGAACATATATCCTAAAGTATCTAATTTTACATCATATCTATGATATTTCCTAAAAATACAGATTTTCTCCACATTTACTGTTTTTTGTGTGTGTTTTTTTAATTTTAATGTAGGCTTCTAGCAATGCAAATGACCCCTGGTCAAGCTGGGACAATGCAACAACTGGTGATAGCTGGGCACCCAAACCTGAAACTAAGCAGAAAAATAACACTTCAAACAATTGGGATGCAGCAGCATTTGGTCACCCACAAGCATACCAAGGTCCAGGTCAGATGAATTTTCTGTAACTATTACTGAGTGTAGTCATGGGATGTTAGATACATACACTGTAGGCTGTTTGTGCATATTAAAGTAATGGGAAAACATTAAGCAGATTGAGGCTTTTAGATGTGTTTGAGCATTGAGATGTCACATGATAGCCTTTGTTTTTAAATATCATAAAATTTTGCTTCACAATGTTGTTTTGGTCTTTCTAGCTCTATTGGGATTTGAGGCATGCTGAGCTGGGTGAAGGATGCTGGTTATTTTTTTGCTATTTGTTTATGTGATTTTGGCAATATATATGCAACTGACATTGTTCCCTTTTAGCGGCTGCTGATGATGATGATTGGGATGATGACTGGGATGACCCCAAATCAGCAGCTGCACCTTATCCTGGTTATAGAGAGACAGAACCTTCTGACCCAACAGGACTCCAGCGGGGGAATAGCCGAGGGGGTGCTATGAAATTGCCACTGAACAAGTAAGACTCAGGAGTTTATCAGACAAGGGAAATTGGAAGTATAATCCAATGGCAATCCGAACTCAATCATGGGGTTTAATGTTATTGCGTGATAGACTACCACATGCAAATTCGGGCAATGGGAAGTCAGTCTGAACGCAATCATGGGGGTTTACATTATTGCGTGAGAGGTGATCGCACACAATTTCGGGCAATGGCAAGCTATTTTGGGGCAATGGGAAGTCAGTTTGAATGCAATTCGAATTCACATAAATTCACTGAACTAGCAAATTCACATGAATGCGTCTGGCCCCACTTTCTTTTCATTTGAAATTAAGAGAAATTCCTTCCGTGTGATAACGTCCTCACAGTCATATATGGGATGAAAAAATACTAAAGGAGAAATGATGAAGCAAACTAGAACTGTTTGAACCACCATTTCTAATACAGTTTCCAGGAGAATAGCTGTGTTATTTTCTCACAGAAAACATGAGTCTTACAGTACCATAAAGCTTAAAATTTTTATTAAGGCATAAACCTTCTGGGTCTGCAGCTAACTTCATCAGATGCAATTCTGATGGGAATAGGTTATCAAATTCAGTAGTATTTAGTTGAAGGAGAGAGTAGAAACCCCCAAATCAAAATTGTAGTCTCAGGTATGTATACATTTAAAATGGATTTGATCATCTTGTTGAAGTGGAAGAACTGGGGCTAAAATATTCAGGTGGTATCAGAATAGCTGTGCAGATAGAATGCTGCCTGCACAGTCTGTTCATTTTCTAGAGCTGTTGGTAGTGTTTATCCAGTTAATGGACTTAACAGGTTAGCTCTGGACCCCATCCACAAAAGTAGATCACTCTGGTTTGTTAAAAAAAAAAATCCAGCAAAAACTGTAGGCTCCTTCTGTCCAGTTATTCCACACTGCATTAAGAACTGTTTTGCCAGTTATGGATTTTATTTTATTTTTTATAAAATAACAGTAATGGGACTTTGTGACATAATCAGAACTACCAATGATTTGAAAGTGAGCAGATAAGAGTCCTGTTGTTGACAAGGGGTAGAGGTGTGTGTTTGTGCCTATTGCATTCTGGGTCGTGACTGGCCTGATTTATAGGAGATAATGGTCTTAATCAATAAAATCTCAACTAAAGTAGAGCCACTGAATTAATGGAACACATATAAGTCAGTGTGTCTCTCCTTTTTGATACTAGTGGTTGGTTTGGGTCCAGTAGCTGTAAGCTTATCAAATGACAGAGGAGAATTCAGAAGCTTTTAAAATAGTGCTACAGTGACAGTTGGTACTAACTGCTCCTTTGATCTGTTTCTTCTGATTGGTTGAATGCAGTCAAATCAGAGATGACTTAATTGTAGATGCAGGTTATACACTTCTAGTGCAGTTGTTACATGCTGTGATTAGGTCATTTTGGCACAGAGATTTTAGTAATAGCTGCATTCATCTCACTGTAAAATATGGCTGGTATTTCTGAATCTGGCAAAGTGCCTCTGAAGAAAGGATTCAATGAATTTATCTCTCTGATCAGATTTCCTGGATTTGCAAAACCTGGAGTGGAACAGTATCTGTTGGCAAAGCAACTAACAAAACCCAAAGAAAAAATTCCTATAATTGTAAGTTCTGTATTTTAATATATCCGTATATCTAAATTTGTGGCAAGTGCTGAAATAACCACTTTAAAAATGTAAACCATCACTTAAGCAACAAGGGCTGTCTGAATGCAGTCTTTTAGAGTCTTGGTTATGCTGAGCTGTTTGCTTATTGCTTGATTTTTCATGGGAACTGTGTAGCCTGGAGAACATTTCCCTGCAAACTGACTCTCCTAACTTCTTTCAATAGAGACTATACCCCAGGACTGGTTCTTTGTTCAGTACCCTAAAGCACAACCAAGCTAAATTGGTTTTCAAATAGTTTTCAAATAGTTTTTAATGGTCTTTTGTCTCCAATTAGATTTTGTTATTGTCTAGTTGAAATGACATGGAACAATTATAATCTTAAGGAGACCCAAAAGACTGTACAGAGTGCATTGATTACCTTCTCCAGGCTGATATGTATAACGTAAAAGTTTAGTTGTACCATTACAGTATTAGATCTTATAATGCTGCCTTCAAGTTATAGGAAACTCTTACTGGACTTCAATATTTAAGAGTATTGATTACTTTCAGATGGAATAAATGCATTTTAGCTCTAAATACATATTTTAAATATTATATTTTGTTGCTTAGGGTTGATAAATATTTTTGTTCCCTTGTAGATTGGCGATTATGGCCCCATGTGGATTTATCCTACCTCTACATTTGACTGTGTTGTGGCTGACCCAAAAAAAGGGTTCTAAAATGTATGGTCTCAAGAGCTACATTGAATATCAGCTTACATGTACAGTAAGTGCAGACATCAAAACATCCAGTTACTCTTATATAATGTATATACTCATGTATAAGTCTAGAAATTTAGGTCAAAAATTGACCCAAAAAAACTGAGTCAACTTATCCACGGGTCAATGTAAATACTATATCTTAGCTTTTATTTAAAAGAAGGAACCATCTCTTGGTGAAAAGCAAGAATATAATATGTGAAGCACTGACACCCTCTACTCTCTCATCCATCCACTCCTAAGAGTAATCACAAATAGTTGTGTCTGATGGAATTTTATAAGTTCTTTGACATTGTTTTGCTTTGCTTCATCCTTTAGATCTTTGCTAAATGTCTCTAAATTTTACCCTCGACTTATATACGATTCATAGCAAAATTCATAATTTTGGCCCCAAAACTTGCCCTCGATTTATACAAGCTTTGCACCACAGAGTTAAATAACATAAACAATGATATCTAAATAATTAAATAATATCTAATGTGAACATATTATCTTGTTGTGAATATATTTTGGAAAAGTCATAAGAAGTTTTCCTTTGTGTGCTTGTTTCACAGAACACTAATCGATCTGTCAACCACAGATACAAACACTTTGACTGGCTATATGAGCGTCTCTTGATTAAATTTGGATCAGCCATTCCAATTCCATCTCTTCCAGACAAACAAGTTACAGGTAATTTTTCTCAAACTGAATGCTCTTGAATTAGGGCATCTTATAATTTTATCTGATTAGGGCCATTATTTTTTGTTTGGGGGGGAGTTAATGAAAAGGGGTCAGTTTTGGAAGTGAAATCTTTCAATGTAAATCAGCTAAAGTCATGCTAACCTTAAAACTGGGGAGAAGAATAGAGGATTCAGTATTCAAAGTGAAAGTAAAAGGAATGGGAACAATGTACTTTTAATAAAATGCATGGATCAGGATTTGGGTTCTTTGTTTTGCACCTTGCAGCACAGTCAGGCTGAACTATGGCCCGTTACATACGGGCTTAAAAGTACGCACGGAGCGCATACTAGGGTTAAGACGGGGCGGTGCTTCTGCACTGCCCTAACCCTAGTGCGCGCTGCGCGTGCACAAAGTGGTAGCGGCCATTCCACACGTCCGCCGTCATCGATACGTGACGACCGCGCACCTCCAAACGAGGCGGCGCGGTTGTGACGTATTGGGGTCGCGGCAGGGCGCCTAGGGCACCTTTTCCGCGACCCCGGAAGGAGCTCCGTTTCGGAGCTCCTTCCTGGTTTTGTCCGCTGGGTGCAGCCTTCAGACGGCTGCGCCCAGCGAACCAAAGGAGAAAGGGGCCAAACGGCCCCTTTCTCCTTCTCCCCGCCACCGCGGGGTGTCCTTGGGGCTTGAAGCCCCAAGGACACCCCTTTCCAGGCTGCGGGGAAGGAGCCTTTTGCCGCTTCCCCGCAGCCCGGAAAGTGGCGGATCGGGGCTTCAGCGGCTGCCGCTCTGGCCACTGAGGCCCCGATCTGGCGGGGAAAGGTGCGCCTACAGGCCACCCCAAAGGGGCAGTCTGTAACGCGCCTATGTTACCAATTTATGCATTTTTTCCACGTAGATGTATTTAAAGGCTGGTAGTAGTCTCACTTTGTTTTGATCTACCTTTGCTGTGCTTCCTGAAAAAAAAAATTAAGATTTCATTTTGTAACAGTGTACTGTAACATTTTCAAAAGATAATGTTTCCACTGATTTTGTAATGTGTGTGGTTCAAGTATTGCATCTCATTGTAAAGGGTTGGAACTTGGTCTAAATTTATAAAATATGGGGTAAGTTAAAGTAATTCAGCATGCACTGCCAAAGCACAGTGTTGGAGGAATTATACACCTTTTGGTGGAAAGAGAAAACCTATAAAAGATATCCAGAAAGATTTAGAGGGACAACCCTGTAACTAGGTAGTGCTGAAAATGCAACAACGAACTGCACAAGAATACTGAACAGTAATATAGAGTGAATGCCAAGGAAACAGAACTGAGGGAATTATTTAATTTTTCCTTTAGTAAGCTTCCAGCTTAGAATGCCACTATCATTTTGTAAAATGGGCACATGGACTTGGAATAAAACAGAGGAGTTCATTCAATGGGAGTCTTCTGAGTTCATTCAAAATTATTGCTCATTTAACATTTACAGCATCCCTTTTCTCCTTTTCCCTCCACCTCTCTCCTTTTGAGACTGTGCAGATGAAAGAAATGTATGAGTGCTTATTTCCTTCTGCTCATTAGTGTTTTCAGCTTCATTAGGAAATATTTTTAGTGGTAAATTAGATATTGGGATGTGCAGAATAAATGATATGTTACTGCCTTATATTTTACTTTGATTTCCTCACATTTAATAATTGTTTTGTTGCCCAAAGCACTAAAAAGAATAAAATAAATTTTTAAAAGATAAAGCAGTGAGGAATAATTTTGAAAATTGATGATAAAGCATTTGAGAGAAAGAGCAGAACAAAATATCTAATGGTAGTGGTGAATCTACAAATAATCCTCTAAAATAATTGCTTCTGTTCTCTGATCTTAAAGAAGAATATAAACAGTGATATCTTGATAGGAAATTCTGTAGTTTGGCCACAAATGTGAATCTTCCAGCTCTTCATACCACCTGCTACATCTCCATTGGGGGGAGCACATAAAAAATGGCTTCTTCAGAAAGTCATAAAGCACAGAAATAGACTTATAGAAAACATTGTTATTTTATGTTAGCAGAAACTGCACCCTTTAGATGTTTAAATATTAAAAGCAATAGTTTGAAATGTACTTAGAAACCTGTAGCCAGTGGTGACATTTAGATATAATATTGTCTCCATCAGGCATTTAGCCACTGTAGTCTGCAACAGCTGTATTTTTGTGAACAGTTTTATATTTGTGAAACGTGAATAGTCTTATGTGATTCAAGGTATTCCATAAGGGGCAAATACTGATCTCAGATTGACTTGTCTTACTGGGAGAAAAAGGTTCCATTAATTGGGAATGTCAACAGCTGTCACTTGTTGACCTACAGGGCGTTTTGAAGAAGAATTCATCAAGATGCGGATGGAGAGACTACAAGCTTGGATGACCAGAATGTGTCGTCATCCAGTTGTTTCAGAGAGTGAAGTTTTTCAACAGTTCCTTAGCTTTCATGATGAAAAGGTAACTCAACTTGTAGCCTTCCAGATATTATTTAGCTATAAGTTCTATCATCCTTCACCATTGGCTGTCTTAACTAAAACTGCTGGGGCTTACAATCCAATCATATTTGGAGGGCCTTTGGATATACCCTAATTAAAAGGTTTTCATGCATAATTAATGGACATAAAACAAACTCAGTTTCTTTCATCTGCCTTGAGAAAATTGTCTTATAGAAGGAAATGTGCTATTAGTAAAAAAAAATTCACCATGAATGCTAGCATCTTCCATGATACAATTCATTTGACTTCTTCTGTTATGCAGATGGCTATTAGGAGACCAAAAACTGTACGTGTGTGGCTAAGTGTGGGATAGATACTGCTGGCCAAGTCATGATATAAAAAGTCCTTTCAGGTGCTGTTCTTGGAGAGATTTTATACACTTCTTTCAAACAGAAGCCCACTAAGGTTTTTTTTTTGTTTTTAAACATAAACATTGAAAAATATTTACATTTTTATAGTTTTTGTGGGGTTTTCGGGCTATGTGGCCATGTTCTAGAAGAGTTTCAAGAAGCCCAAAAACACCACAAAAAACTATAGATGCCGGCCATGAAAGCCTTTAACTCCACATATTTACATTTTGTCTACATTTGTCAGAATACTCTGGGCTTATCCAAAGTATTTTGGCCCCAAATTCCTCCTAAATACCTCCCCCCCCTTACCTGTTGCCATAATTCTTTACTAAAAACCGGGACAAAATGTGAATGGTGGGCAGCTGACTTCACACGTGGTTCCTGGAAGCCAGCTGGCACTGCTTTTGCATGCGCAAGTTTCTCTGAGATCAGATTAAGGCACCCAGTGACTCACAGGGAATGTATTGCAGGGGTTCGTTATTGCTGTGTTTTGGGTTTTCTGGAAAACGTGGAGCAAAAGTAGGTCTTTTTTATTCAGGATCCCAAATCGGACCTGGACATTGTGTAAACAGCCTGAACCCAATGCAGGACTTAGGGCCTGCATAATATAAGCAGCATGCAGTGAGTCCAGGTGGAATTTGGGGTTTATAAATAATGTACACAAGCACCATGTTTCAAAAGCAGCTAATGTGTAGAAAGGAGCATTCTTCCTGAATCTTAGGTTTTGTACTATATTTGACATCAGAAGGCATATGGCTTTCTGAATCTCACCTTCAGTTATTACTGAAGTACATCACTTGTGTCCATGAGGAACCTCTGCCCTTGTTCAAGAAGCTCTTGGGAGCAGGCAAAAATGTCTCGTGTAAGAGAGGACTTTTCAGGATGTCAATGAGTGTGTTTCTGTCACTTTGTTGTTGTTTTTTGTTGTTGTTGTTTGTTTTTTACTTTTGTCCCTAGGAATGGAAAACGGGTAAGAGGAAGGCAGAAAAAGATGAGATTGTGGGTGTTATGGTCTTTTCCACTATGGAACCAGAAGGTCCTGACTTGGATATGATAGAAATGTAAGGTGTTGGATTCCTCCCCTTCATTATTACAAAAATGCTGTCATCTCATGAAAAGATGTAAATATTTTTTAAAATGCATCTTTAATTTTATATTAATAAATTCCTTCACTGGTATCCAAAATCTTCTGCACTTCTTTGCAAAGTGTAATTAAAGTTGAGGGCTCAATACATAGCAAGATAGTTTTAAAGAAATTGAAGTATTCTCAAAATGTGGAAAGTGTACAACCACAAAAATACATTCATATATAGGGTTGCCATAATTCTCTACTAAAACCCAGGACAAAATTTAGACCAAAACATAGGACAATTGCAGGATAAAATTTAGGCCAAAATGTAGGAAATTTAGGGTCCTCCATTTTTCTTAAATGTCCTACATTTTGGGCTAAATTTTATCCTACAATTGTCCTATATTTTGGTCTAAATTTTGTCCTACATTTTGTACCGGTTTTTAGTAAAGAATTATGGCAACCCTATAATCATGTAACACTACCAAAGTGTAGGTATACCTACATGTCTGAGAACAATAACTTTGGACCAGTGTGTATGTATCAGTGGTTCTTCTTAGTAGTTTCTGTGACTCACACAAATGGGCAATTCTGAGCCTCTGCAGCATTGGTTTAGAACTTTGTAGAACTCAAAGACGCATTTTTGTGAGAAACCCACCACAGTGTGCATGTCCAAGAGCAGTGACCACCTTTCACCACTGCTGCTGCTTTAGCAGATTAGCTTGAAACTTCCATAAGTTCCTGCTTTTTCTCAGTGTTCATGTTGCTGCCTTTTATCTTTTTTGTCAGTTAATTATTTATTTTATTTATACCCTGTCTTTCTCCTGGGATGGGAGAAAGTAAGTTAAGCCATTTTCTGTTGTTCTTTGCATTGTACTCCCCTCCCAACAAACATTTGGAAAAGGTTAGGAAATCAGTGTGAATTTTCCACAGGGAACCTCCCAACCTTGCTAATCATGTGGCATGTTGCCACACTTAACTGATTGTGACACAAAGATCATTACAGGTATGATTACATGTTGCAGAACTACCCTCCTCTGAGGTGAATGCAAAAACTGAGGAAATGCAAAAACTGAGGAATGCAAAAACTGATGAAAAGGCCCTCTCCAATATCAAAATTAACAATCATGGACAGCAACCAAAAGCTGCATGTATCTGAGAATGATGAGTGTTTCTTCCTTATCCATATAATCCTCTTGGTGTTGTCTGTCTTGATATAGACATTCATAAACATCTACTTTGCATTCACAAGCTTACTCCTCCAGACATTTACTCCATTGCTTCAAGTGCTCCTCATCTACAAATACAACCTCTCAGACTTCTACTTAACTTTTGGTTTGTTGCTCAGATCACCCATCATTTTTGAAACCAGATTGCCTCTGCTGATACTCCCAACTTTTGGGGGGGTTATTGTCTCATCAGTTTCTATTAAAAATGGGCCTCCATTAGGTCTTGGCCATCATCCACATTAGTTATGCCTTTGAGTTCACTTCTCCCTCAGGCTTTCTTCTTTTTTCTGTCCCATCTTCCAATCTTGGGAATGAAATTGTTTCCCTTCTTCAAAACGGGGCAACAAAGTAGTTCTTTAGTTTCATATCAAAGAAGGGCTTCATTCAAGATAACTTGATAGTTCCAAAGCACAACAGTCTCTGATCCTTGATCTCAGGGATAATAAACAAGCTTTTCATTTCCATGTGATTTCTAATGGTCATGCTATCAAGCATCCTGTCTCTCCTCAGGCTGAGTGACTAGTTTGACAGTGTTGATCTAAAATACACATATTTTCATAGCAGCATTGAACCACAACACAAGAAATGTCTGTTTCACTCTTGGATCCAAACTGTTCCAATACAGAGTTCTTCCATTCAGCTGTGCATCAACCCAGAGGATGTATACTAAATGCCTTGGCTTGCCTCTGTGCCAAAGGAGTCACAGGTTTTCCTTATTAAGACAGTTAGCATCTGATCTCCCACTTGAGATACCATCTCTGGTATTACATACACTTGACAGTCTTTCCTTAATGAACTCTTCTCTTCATCGGGGCTCAACTCAATTTGGTACTAGGGGACATCTAATGTCCAAGGGATAGGATAGACAAGATTATATTTTACGTTTGAACTCTCCTGCACAAGGCAGTCTCTGATCTGTGACATATAAGTGTTAGTAGGCCTCATGGTATCAACAACTTATGTCAAACACTTTCAGTGTCTGAGACCCTTTGTGAGACCTCTCTAATTTTGGTTCCTCCCCATGTTCAACACCAATTCCAAGAGTTCTTACAAATGTATAAGCATTCCCTACATTTAAAGACCTCATTACAATGGTGGACCCTACTAGACAGCCTCCTGAGTTGAATACCTTTAAACATTCAAAAGTTCACACTTAACATGTGTGACAGATGCATCCCGTCAAAAACAAGGAGAATATGTTTGGTCCCACACCATCATGAGCCACTGATCCAGACCTGAGTCCTTGGCCCATGTGAATATTCTGGAGCTGTTACCTATAAGGAAAGTGCTGAAAAAAATTGAACCAATGTTGCACAGTAGCAGTTTTTACAGATGTCTCAACAACAGTTCATTATGTAAACAAGCAGTGAAGAACTTGCCCCCACGAACTGCGAGTCCTTTGCCTTTGTCTGACAGACTGGTGCATTGCCAGAGGAATATGGATTTCCACAGTTACCTTCTCAGAATTGTTTCGTTTGGGTAGACATTTGCAATAGATTCAACTAGTTTCACATGAATGGCGACTCAAGACCAGGGTAATTCAGGGCCTCTCTTCTGTTGGGGCTTCCTGACCATATGTCATGTCTCCCTCCAAGGACAATGTACATTGAACAGATTTTGCTGCTTAGGGGTAAGGATGAAATTTGGGTAATGCATTCCTTAACAAATGGAATGGGGCCCTCCTATCTGCCTTCCCTCCATTTCCTCTAATCATTGGGACTTTGCTGAAGCTTTACTTTGACAAAAACAACTGAATGCTAATCAATCTTTGCTTGTCTTGGCAGCTCTGCCAAGGCCACTTCACTTCTAGTTGTGACTGGGAATTGCTTAATTTGACTTCCACCACGACCTGGCCTTTTAATCCAGAACTTTAAGCCTTGTGGTTTGGAGAACATTTTTCATGCATGGACCTCCCAGGGCAGGTTTTACAACTTATAAGCAAATCTAATAGAATATCCCCATTACTCTTATTGTCTAGAGAAACTGAATCGATTCCATCACTTCAAAGAGGCCAGTGACATGCCTTGTTCTGTTGTTTCTCTGGCATTTAGGAGATGAGTCTTGTCCTTTTCCCTTTTAAAAGTCTCTATCGACCATCTCAGTTTGAGTCAAGACTCCTTTTGTCTATTCCTTGTTCTTCCATCAGTAAAAGCATTTGTGAAAGAGTTCAAAAATTTGCACCTTCCACTTACCTACTTGGTTCTGGCATAGAACTTGTACTTGGCCCTCTCTTATGTTATATCTAAATCCTTTGAACAGATGGCAACTGATGATAGTAGATTTCTCACTATGAAGATAGTTTTTCTTGTTGCTATGACAGGTATGCAAGGGAAATCTATATGTTTCATCACAGCCTTCCATTTATGCTTTTCTACAAGGATAAGGTGGCTATTTACTGTAATATAATCTTTCCTCTGAAGACCATCTCATTTTCTCTTTGCATCATGGATGGTACTGTTTTCTCATCACCTTAGTCTCCTCTGGAAGCAAAATGTCACACTTTGGTTGTTAGATGGGTTTTTTCACCTTCTTACATCAGCAAGATTTTGGGATGGTTGCTAAACTGTTCTGATGTTAACACTGGTTCAAAGAAGCATCCCAGTGTTTTGTGAAATGGGTTTCAGCAGCAACTTGGATTGCTAATGAGTTAGCATGCTTATTTCTGTGAGTCACAGAGACCACACAGAATTAGAACAGCTTACTTTACCTGTAACTGGTTCTTTGAATGATCATCTGTGAACTCACACAACCTCACCTTCTTCCCCTCAAGTGTCTTCATTGTGTCTTACAGTGCAGCAAATCACAAGGAACTAAGTGAAAAGTTGGGAGCATGCACTCTGGAGTGAGGCTCCTGCCAAAATGCATCTTTGAACTCTAGAAAGTTCCAAACCATTACTGTGAAGGCACATCATTACCTATTTGTGTGAGTTCACAGGTGACTACTCAAAGAACCACAGGCACAGGTAAACAGCCTGTTCTTAACAATCAAACTAGGAAATTAAGAGTACACTGTGAGATTAAATGGTTCCTCTCGCTGCTGTTCTCTCTTCTTGGGTAAATTCTTATCACAGGTATCAGAAATTTCTTGCAATTCCTCATCTTTTATCAGTTTGTTTGTTTGTTATGTTTATGTCCTGCTTTCCCTCTTAACTGCTGCACAACAGTGAGTCTAAGAATGGCAGCATTGTGGCTACACTGGACACTGGATAATTTTCCACTATTAATAAAATCTGAGCAGGTCTGTCAATGACTGGAGCTCATGATGGTCTTTCAGTCCTAGGGTCAGTATTAGTCAAAGCCAGCTTGGTGTTAAATAATAACAACAGTGTTGAGGAAACATTCAGGTTTATGAGTGATTCAGACAATTTGCAAACAAAGAAACAAACAAAACCATCTCCAAGTTCACTATACTAAACAAGGAAAATACTGTGCCTGACTCATTTATTTTTTTTTTATACAGTGAACAGAAATGTGATGCGGTTGGCAGGTTCACCAAAGCCATGGATGATGGTGTTAAGGAATTACTGACAGTGGGTCATGAACACTGGAAACGTTGTACAGGACGTAAGTTGCATTTTTATCTACAAAACGTGCAACTTTCCTTTCTCTGAGACTAGCAGCAGAATATTCATAAACAAAGCAAAGGCAGTTTAAAATGTGTAATCCATAAATGTGAACATTTGCTCACCCTGTAGACCTTTGAAATCTGATCCTGACAGGTTTTCCCTTGGAAGGACATAACAGGCTTTTCTGGATGTGATTTTCGTAACATATTCTGTTTCCTCTGTAAGCCTACAGAATTTATACAGAGCAAAATGATTTCTCAGAGAACTAAATAGTTTAGATCATATTGTATTAGAGCATAGATACATTTCCCTGAAATAATCACAACAAAATAGCACATGCATCTTCTTCAGTGCAACTGAATTCATAGATTATGGCAAGGTTTTGAGACTTATTCAGAATGTAGACTCTTGAAAACAAAGTAACCATTACTCAAATGTTGTGTTTGGATGTTGATTGTGATGGTTTGCATACATGCTTCACAAACCTTCTTGAAAATCTCATTTTAAAAAACAGTTAATTCCTCTAGAAAGTATATGAAATTTGTTTGTTTGTTTATGGCACTTAGATTCAGCCTTTCTCCCAAAATAGGATCCAAGGTGTCTAGTTGCATTTGTGGATGCAGTAATTTAGGAGAGACATTCCAGAATAAGCTGCCTCTCTTATAAGTGAACAGTTGCTTGTGCATGCATGCTAAAAGTCTTCAAGCCTACTTATTTGATCTGTATCAAGATGGAAGCCCATGCTGTAAATACACTGTGTGCGGTGTGTGTGTATAAAATAATATGTTCCTTCAAGCCATCTGTCAAGTTATGGCAACCTCATAAATTGTATAGGGTTTTCTTAAACAAGGAATAGTCAGAGATGGTTCTGCCAGTTCCTTCCTCTGAAATAAAGCCTACAGCACTTGGTATTCATTGACAGTCCCCTATTGAAGTACTAATCAGGGCAGATCCTGTACTGTAGCAGGGCTTAATTTAGTTTTAAACTTCCTGTAGGCCTTGATATTCAGAATCTGTCTGCCCACTTCCCCTAAGTAATTGATACTCTGACATCATAGAAACTTAACCAATGTGAAATAAAGAGTCCACAGATTTCAATCTTTGTTAGGGCCAAGATTATGCATTGCTTCGGTATAGCATAAATCTCTACAGGCAGAGTTGCATTTTGCAACTTCAGTATTGAATACCCATGTAACACAACATAATGTGGATCAATGGTTAATGTGCATGGCTGGCAATCCATCAGATTGTACGTCGTAGGCAAGTTTTTATCTGTATCTTGTTTGATGACCATGTAAAGTGATGTGTAAAATGTACAGTGCTATATAAATAAACTATAACAATAACAATAATGCAGTTGCAATGTACAGCTTGTAAGGACAATGCAAAGAGACAATACATTTTCACAAGCTACTCTTTAATGCACAGCAATTCCACAAGCACAGCTCCACTCATACCATCGTCACTACGATATGAGTGTTGCACATTGTTCAAAAAATCATTCTGTGTGTGCTGAGCAACTTTAACCAATGTAGACCACTAACAGAATGCTTGCCAAGGGATATTACGTGCCTAAGGCCAAATAGCTGAATCATTTCTAGGAGAAACAAAAGCGCACTGATCATAGCAAATGAACTAATGGTGCTGGGAAAGGCAGAGAAAGTAAAATAGACCCAACCAGAGGAACTGCAAGAGAAAGAATACAAGGACAACTGGGAAGGAGGTTGATGAGACTGGCTGCTTGTCATACTAGTGTTTCTAGTTAGTTAACTACTGCATTTTGCAGAATTTTAATGAATTATATTTGCAGATTTTTAATGGATTATATTTTAAAGTCAAATCTTCTCTCTTTCAGCATTACCCAAGGAATACCAGAAAATAGGAAAAGCTTTACAAGGTTTAGCTCTGGTTTTCAGTACCAGCGGATATCAAGGTATTTGGACATCATTTATTGGATAACCTCAGATTCGTTTGGGGGGGGGAGGTTACATGGTTACTTTTCCTTTAATTTATGTATTTGTATAAATAGGTTTAAAAAATAACAAAAATACTATGGTTTACATAGAGAAAGAGAAAATGGGTGAAATTTTAGTTATTTATTTAGAGTTTTTATACCCTGCTCTTCAGGCACAAAGTCTCTCAGAGCAGCTTGCAAATTGCTAATTTGACAGTTCCCTGCCAAATATAAAATATAAATAAAATATAGGATATGCTGCTCTTTTGCCCTTCTGTTTGATAGACCGTACAGGTACACCTCAAACTATGGTCCATTTGTCAGCAGAAACATATAAACAGCTAGGAAAAGAAACCTAAATCTAAAAGAGCTACAGTTTTAATATTGTTGTGCTAGTTTTTGCCATAATTGCATAGATAATTAAAAGCATTTTTTCTTCTGCTGAATGGCTTATCCTCTATCTTAACATTCTAAGTAACTCTTTCATGAGATTAAGTACTGGCTTAGGTTTATGAATATTTATGCATTTTCTTCTACTGGTGGTTATAGAAGTTATCCCAACAAATGCTACTTTTAATTGTAATTACCTCAGCTAGGGGAATTACGGTTATTTTTCTTTGTTTGAACTGTGTATTGATTGACTTGAGAAGTTTTCTGCAACTTTTGATTTAGGTGAGACTGACCTCAATGAAGCAATAACAGAAGCAGGAAAAACGTATGAAGAAATTGCCAGTCTTGTGGCAGAACAGGTGAATATGGTATAATATTACAATGATTGAGATGTCTGTGGACTCCATGGAAGACTCTGAGTAATTATGTCAATAATATACGAATAGGTTGATTATTAAAATCTGTCTTTATAATTTGAGACTATGCATGCATAGAAGCAGACTTGTATGTTTATTTCTCTAGCTTGATGGCAAATTATGTACACAATTGGGTGCTACTTGTATGATTCCCCTTTTCAATATAGCTGCTTCTCTTCCTCTGTATAACCCTTTAAATTGCAAGGAGCAGGGGCTAGATTCAGTCCTCCCACCCCAGTAACCACAGTTTTGCAGATTATATATGCATTTTTGAAAAAAGCCAGCCATAGAGCTCACTTGAAAGGATAGCAGATAAATATATGTTTTCATTTAGAGACATCAAATTCCATCTGATCTTGGAAGCTAAATAGGGTCAGCTCTGGTTAGTACTTGGATGGGAGACAACCAGGGAATACCAGATGTTGTTCAGAGGAAGGCAATGGCAAACCTGAGTATGACTTGCCTAAGATTACCTGATGAAATTCACAGGGTCACCATAAGATGAAATTCTCAGGGTCACCATAAGACAGGCGACTTAAAGGCACATAAGCAGACACTTTCATACATTAGTTGCTATAATGTTTGGAAAAAGCTTTCAAAAGGCAGATTTAAAATATAACATAAAACAAGTATTTTCTTTAAGTGCTCAAGATTTTTAAGCTATTAATAATGATAATAAATAAAATATTTATATATATACCGCCCTTCCCTTCTGGGATCTAGGCGGGTAACAACAGTCCAAATTCTCCTCATCTCTGCCCTATCCACAGTTAATATCCTTTGTAAATGTACAGATGTTATGGAGTTAATTACTGGATGTTTTTCTTTGTCAGCCAAAGAAGGATCTTCATTTTCTAATGGAAACCAATCATGAATACAAAGGATTTCTTGGTTGCTTCCCTGATATCATAGGTGCTCATAAGGTACTAAACTTTTCTGCTACTCTTTTTAAAGAAATTGATACTAGGATACTGAAATAAACAAATGCATACTGTTGGTGCAGTTGTGTCGGTAACCTGGAGTTACACCATCATGCCATTTGGAGATGTTGCAGTAGGAGATATATCATATTTCCACTTCACTCAGACAGTGGCTTCCAAATGTGTCTTCAGTTCCATTTAGTAGGGATGAAGGAAGGACACCTAGACAGCAGCTTGCTGAACTAGTGCACCTAGGAGAAGAGAGTAACCATTGACCCCCCGCTCCCCCAGGGCCTCCAGCAACGACTCCCTGGAGATCCAGGAGAACAACAGATTTTCTCTTCTCTTGGCTGCTGCATAAGTGTATTCAAACATTCTGAAATGAGCTTCCAGTGAAAATTTGAAGATTAAGAGGATGCAGAATTGACACTTATATTAAAATATCTAGGGTGTGGTCCTATATTGCACTGGAGGAGTGTTATGTGAAGAAGGGACTGCCGGCAGAGCATAATACTCCTCCAGTGCAATATAAGATCAGACCCTAGATATTTTAATGTAATTGTGCATTCTGCATCCTCTTAATCTTTAAATTTTCACTGGAAGCTCATTTCAGAATCAGAGAAGCTGTTCTTTGGAGCAAGTGTTATATAAATAGAAGTATAGAGATTTAATAATGCTTCATTGGAGTGATTTTTCCCCACTAGGTGATTACTTCCAAGGTTTCCTGATTGCAGTGATTGATATATATATTTCAAAGGGATATTCCCAATAATAAACTGATGTTTTGGAAGCCATTTTCTGTGTTTATGTAAAGAAATTCTCTGTTGTTGATGGTTTATGCACAGACCCACAGCAAAAACTCTATGATGAGTTGGTATCATGTTGCTGCAGCTTTCTTTAGTACTTGTAGCTGCCAACTACAGGACACATGAAACACCTAAGTACATTTAGACGCTGTGAGTAATGAGGTACTTCAGCAGTTTAAACTCTATTTTTTGCAGCTATTTGAGGATAGATTCACAAAGTGTTTGTAATTTCAGTGATGCATTGTGTAATGTTTTGTCTTAACAGGGAGCAATAGAAAAAGTGAAGGAAAGTGATAAACTAGTTGCTACCAGCAAAATTACTCCACAAGATAAGCACAACATGCAGAAACGTGCAAGCACAATGTCATATGCACTACAAGGTACTGCTGTTCAAGTGCTTTATTTTCTTGTATCCACAGGGAATGGTCGTGGGATGGAGTTAGAAAATGGCAAAACTAATTATGGTCAGCATACTTGAAGGCACTTCAATTTGCTAGTTATTCTAGAACAGAACTGGAATGACCCAAATTAAAGCAATAGGCAGGGTTTGCCTATCAGTTCATATCTGTTTTGTGTTAAAGTTATTTTATCTATCAATAAACCAATGCAACTGTCTTCATTTCACTGTTATAGATAAATGTGTTATAGACAGATGTGGTTTGATAAGTGATTGCTGTAATGTGTATCTTACTATAGAATATATTAAAATAGATTACTTTGAAGTTTTTGAAAAGAGCATTTGAACAATGTGGTATACGTCTTTGTAAAAAAACTATTTTCTCTTCCCCCCCCCCATCTTGTCTCTCTATGAAATTCACATTCGTGTCTTTGTCCACCAAACTTTCTGCTAGCGTTTTAATTAGAATTGCAGTTTTCCATGTGTGTTGTTTCATGTTCTGTTTCCAGATTTGCGAAAGAATGGAGTACCTACATAGTGTGGTAATGAATACATTTCACTGATTGACATGTATTTGATAGCTGAATTTAATCAAATATATTTGTCCAAAAGTATGAAGTTTGCAATATATATTCAGAAGAACTGAGACTAACCTGCTAAAGATGAGATTGCAATTTCTGTAACAATAATCATGTATGAAATTCAAGCAGTGCCTCCAAGTAGTTGTAGGAGGTCATGTGAATACTTTACCACTTTAACACTGAAAACTTTCCCATGCCATATATGCCTCTTACCTTTCTGTAGCAGCTCGTATTCCAAGTGAGGAGGTCAAACAAACTGAGTATGAGGTAGCAAGCATGTTGTTACTGCTAATACAATGATGTGTGAAATTTGGCCTTTTGTTTGAATTCCTGTAATAAGTAAAATGTTATTCCTTTATAGTATTAGACTTTAATATGTGATTTGAATTTTATTTATAGCTGAGATGAATCATTTTCACAGCAACCGGATTTACGATTACAATAGTGTTATGCGCTTGTACCTGGAACAGCAGGCACAGTTCTATGAAACGGTAAGTTG
Source organism: Sceloporus undulatus (assembly GCF_019175285.1). Lineage (NCBI taxonomy): Eukaryota > Metazoa > Chordata > Lepidosauria > Squamata > Phrynosomatidae > Sceloporus > Sceloporus undulatus. Next base: position 80,808,443 of record NC_056522.1, on the reverse strand, counting down.
TAGCTTGCCTTCCAGCCATGTAGAACCCTTACTCTTCTTTTTTATATGAAAGAAAAAGGACTAGTAAACTGTGCACAATTTTTGTTCTCAGATTTTGCATTTCATTCTTTATTTTTTTTTCTTTTTAAAAAACCTATGTAAACAGTGACTTTGTACATGATTACTTCAAAAACCACTAAATTTATTTTTTAAATATCAATTTATGAAGAAATTATTTTTCCTCTCTTCCTTAGAAAATGCTGCTTGGTGTTCCTAATTCTTCCTGTGCCCGACACTTAGCATGACAAGACAGTGCAGCTGCCGCTTCCTTTTTGGCTAGGATATGCTATTGAGTTGTACTTGGCAGTTCATTAGTGATTCTTTCATTCCTTTCAGTGAAGGAATAACGGTTAAGCTGTATGCAGTTATTCCACTTAAGTCTCTGTATTTTTAACCGCTCTGTACCTTAGAAATACACACAATACATATATGTAGTATTAATCTAAAGTTCGCCTGTCCCTTTTCCATCCAAAGAGTGTCTTAAGCACTTAAAGGGGAAGAAGTGCACAGGAAGAGGCCAGCCAGTACTGAGACTAGATAAAAGACTGTTTGTTTCAAGAAGTGTCTCAAAACTGTGCTTGTTCTGTGTTCAGTGAGATTAAGGGCTGCACTTCCCATTCACCTCTGGTTGGGAGAAGGGGTGCCATGGGTGCTCAAATTGCAAATGCTGACTGGATCTTCTTAAGATTTGCCTACCCGTTTAAAAAACAGAAAATGAGACATTTTACCACATGACAAACAAACTACTAAAAGATTAAAAATGAATGTATATTTATGCAAACAGAACTGAATAACTTGGAGAGCTGGATCGATGTAAATGTTTACTGGTAGAGAATTGCTTTTATTGATGTAGGAGCAATTTTTTTTTAGATTTTTGGCTTGCAGTTTGTGATTTCATGCCACCTTCTGTGTTTTGTTTTGTTTTTTAAATTTCCTGTGGTCTTTACTGAGTAATGTCTCTAGCCATTCTAGCCAGAATTGTTGCTCTTGGGCATCTCTTTAGTCGTTTATCTGGAAATAATTTGAATGTGAGTTGAGAATGGTTGACTATGTATTTCCTACTTGCAATTAATTATTAAGCAGATTTGTTTATATGATGATGATAATAATAATAATAATAATAATAATAATAATAAGGATTTATTTATAGCCTGCCCAATCACAAGGAATCAGGGCTGGTTACAACAATAAAGAAAGTACAAAGCAAATAAACAATAACAATAAAATAACGAAGCAATTCACAATAGCAATAAATAGCAAAAATACATAGCAATTCACATCAGCAATAAAATTAACAAAGCAAATTACATAGCAATAAACGAACAAAACAAGTAAAATAGAAAATAATCCCCATTCTCAACCCCCCATCCTAATCCTGAAAACAATATAAATGATACACAATCTTAAAACATTACAATCTAGGACCATTGGGGGGGGGGCACAGCTGGGCTCCTGTGCCTCCAGAGTCTCTCTGCTGGTCCCTGGTGTTTCTGGGAGAGGCAGGTGATGGTTCTTGGGTGGATGGTTCTTACATTGCTTTTTATTAACTGCTACATAAAAATAATAGGTATCATTTTATTTCTGTAACAAACCACAGGTAAAAGCAAGCTGGTTTAACAGTCGAGGGTTAGAATAAGTTGTAAATTGAATTGGAATTGAGGTTTTTTGTTTGTTTTGTTTTGTTTTAAAAACACCTTAAAGTTGTAATCCTATACCATCTTATCTGATGGTAAATCCCAGTGGATTGCATGGGATTTACCTCTGAGTAAACATGTATAGGATTGTGCTGTGCAGGATGAATGCTTACAATAGGTGTTAGAATTTGTGCAGCATTTACATTTATTAACGTATTGCTTAACTTTCCTTCTTTAAGATCATCAAGGTAAAAGTGAAAACTGGGTAATCCTAATATGTGGCATATCTTACTTTGTACACTGTATTTTTCTGTTTCAGATTGCACAGAAGCTGAGGCAGGCTCTCAGCCGCTTTCCAATGATGTAGATACAGATAATGAAGAAAAAACTCCAAAGTGCTTTCCTGATTTTTTGGTGGGGACAGTGCAAATACAAGATGCCTTTGCCATCCAAAAAGCCTTTTTAAAAAAACCAAGATGCAAAAAAGTGAAAACTTAAGATGTTTACTTTGTTAGCCTAAATGCCTTGGATATTTATGTATATTTTTATCCTGAGTGCTTTACTTCCTATATGTCTAAGCAAAACTGGAATATGAGATGATAGGGCTTTGAATTGCCAAATGATTTGTTGCTAAGGGTCACAAAAAGATACATGTGCCTAAACTTTTCAAAAGCATTCAGTATCAGCCAATTAGAAATTCTTGAAGAAAAGTATAATAAGGATCTGTTCAGAGATCTAAATAAGTTTACTTTCCAAGACAGTCAGTTCATTTATCCAGTTGCTAAACTGCATTGTAGCATCCAAGCAAATGTGTTGTGGTTTTTTGTTTGTTTGTTTGTTTCATTGTGATGCTTGAGCAAAGGTTCAACCTTTCTCTGATCTAGCCATTGCATTCAGTTTCTATAATACGAATTTTCCCAATTTGAAATCATTTAATGTCCTATTCCTGTTACATAGATGCCTGAAAACTGGACTGGCTCTATGAAAAAGAAGGTTGAACTTCAAGACAGCCATTCCAAATACCTGGAAAATATTGAACTATCAAATAACTCTAAGCCATGCACCTTCTGCCACTTTCCAGTGATAATCAGTACTGTTTATTCTTAGGGGCTTTCACCATTTTCCTCAACAAGTGTGTTGTATCATTAGTAGCTCGTATGTCATCACTACTGCCATGATAGAAAATGTGCTAAGATCACTTCTGTGTTTTAGGTCTTTCTATAATAGGCTGATTTGACACAGCATTGAAAACATTTGATCCTAAAATGGCCAAGGGTGTCAGTCTCTTTTCCAGAGGAAAAACAAATAGTTTTTTGTGTGTCAGCATACAGCATCAAAGAGACAGCTAGTTCAAAATAGTAAATTTTGGCCTAAGTGTAAGACCTTTTGTATACTCACTATGAGCTCTAAAGGGATGAACTGTAAGATTGAACTGATGGTAGAACTGTTGCCACAACAGACCATGGTGCCAAGTTAAACTTTCAGTAGAATTAATCTTTGCTCTAGAACTGAATGATTTATTATTTCTAAGTTCTACTTACTTTCATTCTATTATCACTTAAGTTTTAGAATAAAAAAGAATCTGGGCCAGTCAGGATAATACGAAGCCAAAACAATTTAATTGCAGCGTGTCAATCCAGCTCAGTGCTTTTCGTTGTCAAGTTTTCAATATATTTTTTTACAAACTTTCTTCTTCTCTTTTAGTTTTGCCATCCAAAATTCCATAAAGTGTTATGAGATAGCCATGAAATATTTGTACAAATTGTAAAGGATGTGTATAAATGTTTTACACCAAATGTAATGAAATCTATCTTGCATGTAGAAGAAATTTATGAAGTTATTGCAAAATGTATAGTAAATTCTAAGGCACTTTTTTTTCACAGCACCACTTTTTTCAGCATTTGTATATTCATTTTTGTCTCAGAATCTTTGTAACTGGTTCTCTGGGGATTTCTTTTTACCAAATTTTGAGTTAACCCTGATGACATAAAAGTTGCAGACTTAGCATCTTAAATAGGGAACAGTGAACAGAAGTACAGAAGAGATAGTTACAGTGTACAAAATCCATGTGCATAGGAAGACAACTTGGAATAGGCAGATCTGTAACTTTCTAGCAAATTAAGACTTTAAATTGATAATAAATATTTATACATAAAACCAATTGCTTTTTACTTGATGGATCACATATCAGTGTCAAACAGTGCCAAAGTTGATGTTAGCAAGTGTCTTGTGGCACCTTATTGAGCTGAGAATTTTCTTATTCTTTTTAAATCAAAGGGAGCATTCTTTTCACAAAAATTGCTATAACAGGTTCTATGAAGTACTATCATTCTGCCAGTGTAATAGAAAAACCCTTACTGAAGAGATTTTTCCCTCTCTTTTGCAGTCTCCTGAACATGTCTGGTCCAAAGGGTTAGGAGATCCTTTCTGAGCAGATCTGGGGAGTGTGTAGGATGGAATAATAGTCTCAGTGCGTGAACAGAATTCCATTTGCACAATACTCAGCGTTGCCGAATATGAAAACCAACAAGAATATCTCAAAAGTAGCAAGCAAAATCTTAATTTGTTAAAAACAAAACGAGGAATATGAAACTATTCCTGGGCATGATAGGAAAGACCCAAGGCTCTCCTGCAGAATATCATGGGCCTCATTGATATTGTTTTGACCAGGCATGTTGGTTCTGAGAAAGAATGAACAAATGTGGTTTGAATACCTAAGTAAGAATAAGAGTGCTTGGGCAAGGTATCATTTCTCATCAAAAAAGGAGCTTATTTGAACATGGAAGTTGTAAAACTACGTACCGTATTTTTCGGTGTATAAGACGACCCCCAACTTTTCCAGTTAAAATATAGAATTTGGGATATACTCGCTGTATAAGACTATCCCTCTTCCAATGCACACCAAATAAAAATAAAAAACCCATCAGATTTGATTTCAATATGGTACTTTTAATTGAAATGCTTGAGACATGTAGGTACTTAGCAGGAAAACTTGTTATATACAAAGCTTGTTTGGATTGGTCAGCTCTCCCTGCCTGCCCAGCCCTCCCTGTCTCCAAGACTATCAGAGCGGTAGCACAAACACGGCTCTTTTTTCCATACCCCAGGCATCTTGGACACCTACAACTTGCTCCACCCTTCACTTACACCTTCCCGGTGAGGCGCCCCCTCACCTCATCATCGGGATCGTGTTAAGTCACTTCTTTCCAGGAATCCTGATGAGTGGATTTTCTTCTACTGTACTTGTACAGCGCCATCCTTGCTGTTTTCATACGGTCACCGCATATGGCAGGGATGTGGCCACGGCCGTTTTAAAGCTCCCCCCACCATATGCAGTGACCGCAGATTCCCTAGTTCAGCTCAGAGGTTTCAGCGCCCACCCTATAAGACGACACTTGGTATATAAGACGACCCCTGAATTTTGAGAAGATTTTCTTGGGTTAAAAATTAGTCTTATACTCCAGAAAGTACAGTATATTAGACTAAGTAATATTTTAACCTGCTACTGCATGTTATTAAGTGTCTAACAGCATGGTAGTTCAGTGTGTGCATGTGTGTATATTTTATATCAACAACCCTGTATATACATACATGGTTGTTGATATAAAATAAAGGACGTGTTAACATTCTGCAGAAGTGTATCTGAGCAGGGGGCAGGTTCCTATACTTTGAATCTCATAGTAACCAGAATCAGAATTTTAACCAAGGCAACACAAGCAAAAGGGCATCTTCTACAGCAGGTGCACTTTTAGAAACACTACCTGTTAGCATAGTATGTTCTCTGATGCTGAGCCAGGACAGTAGTTTAGTTTACTGGCTGAACTGAATTGTTGATTCTGATTCTGAAGAAATGTATGATAACTGAGTGTGTGTATCAACAGTAATCTACTTCTTACTCTTACCTTATAGGAACTAAAATTCACATGGGGAACAAAATTGCTGGTTCTCTCTTCAGAAGTACCAAAGTGTACTAAAAAAAACATTAATTTCCGCCCAATTTTAAAATCTCTTCATGACAGAAACGTGTCTTGTATGATAAAACTGAAATAGTGTTGCTGTGTTGGTAGTTTACATTATTCTTCATTGAAATAAGCTGAACTGGAAATTGATCTTACTCATCTTTACTACCAGATGTACCCACATATTGGGGGGGGGGAGTATACCAGTATATTACTTTTATTTAAAATACTTACATACCATCTTTAAGTGTAAAAACCATCTCAGGCAGTTGCAGTGTAGTCCTTGGGCCATGGCAGGAAAAGCATAACTTCTTGCCATATGTGATTGAAATAAATTTAACACATCTAAAAGAATAGCTATTGTGTAACATTCAGTCTTATTGGCTCTGAAATATAGATCAGTGAGATGTCTTTGTGCTTTGGACAGAAATATGGAGACCACTGGTATTTTTAAAAGCTGTAGACTATATTCTCATCAGTAAAGAATGTTCCTGCTCTGGTGTGATTGTGGAAATTGCTTGGCATTGCAGTCTCCTAAAAAAAACAGTAGACTCATCACTTCTTTAAAATACTTATGTGTGATATTAAAACAATTTAAAGTATAATTCCTTAACCAGCAGAAGTCACAGGTTTATGAACACCTACCCTCAAGTTGTTCTCAACTCATGACGTCCCTGTGGATGAGACTTCTTCAAGACCCCCTGTCCTCCACTGCTCTGCTCAGGTCCTGCCGGCTCAGGCCTATGAGCTCCCTAATTGAGTCTTTCCATCTAGCATGTGGTCTTCCTCTCTTTCTACATCCCTCTACCTTTCCTAGCATCATTGCCTTTTCCAATGATTCATGCCTTCTCATGATGTGGCCAAAGTACGACAGTCTCAGTTTAGTCATCCTGGCTTCCAGGGAGAGTTTGGGCTTGATCTGTTCTAGAACAGACATTTAACACCTATCAACATAAAAAAAATCCACTTTCCCCAAAATGATATTTTCTCCTAAAGTGTAGAATATAAAGAATAAATCCCAACAACAAAAATCAAGGAGTTGACAGAAAATTGATCTAAATGAACATAATAGTTTTGGATTCCATAGACACTTATGTACTCAACTTCACAGTGAGACACAAAGTGATAAGGAAAACAAAAACCTTATGGGTATATGCCTTATTGAACATAGTAAAACTAACTATGCATTGTACTTTGTTTTTATGTGTATAATAGTTGCAGTTTGATTGTTCATAAATGCAGGTCTTCACAATGTAAAAAGAAAAAAATAGGCAACAGAGACCAGTCTGTGGCAGGCAGCAAAGTGCCCATTGTCATAATGCATTTTTGGCCTTTCCGTTTAAACTATTGAAAATAATTTTGTTACTTTCATTATTTCATACCTTTCCACCAATGGGCTCAAAATATAAATAGCTGTCTGTTGCCCACTTTATCCTCATAACAATCTTGTAATGTAGATTACCCTGGAAAAGAATAACTACACACAATCTCAAGATCATCCTATAAGTTTCAAGCTTGAGTGGAGACTTTAAAAGATGTCCCATCCGCAGGTCCAACACTAACAGCTGCATCATGCTGGCCTTACAGAGGTAACTACATATACTGGAAATCTATTGGAAGATTCCAGTCTTTGAAGTAATCATTTCAAAATCAATGTTATCAAGGGGAATGTATTAGAGACATGTTAATCCAATTCCAATTAACATTCTTCTGAAAAACAAATGGAAGTGTCTGTGAATCTTCAGTTTCCTTGATTACATAGTTGACTATAATTGAGCTTTTGCAGATCCAAAATGACAGATTTGGCTAGCTGGGAACAAGCAAAGTTGTTGTTTGGCTGGATCACAGCTACAAAATGGTTGTGTTCACCCAAAATGTATTGCCCAGTCACTCCTATTTCACTCCTAGAGGCAGACTGAGTGAACCAGAAGTAGGAAGTAGACTGAAATATGAGAGTAATGACCAGATTACGCAAGTAAGCTATAACACTTTGACATCCTGATGAGAGAGTTTTGGAAAGTTCACATCTTGGGCATTAGTTTGAAATGGCCCAGATGATAAACTTGATTTATAACAGGCTCATCCAAACAATGGAAGTTAACTGAAAATTATTCTCTAGACAAGCTGCCGGTTTATTTCAGATAAGTTTCTTTCCAGACAAATGATCACACGTTATCGAAACCAATCCTTTAGTCAAGAATAAGATGTTAGGACAGGGGAAGAAATTGTTGCTATATTATCTGCTGTCTCTTATCCGTCATGGCAGTGCACATACTGTAACAGCCGGGCACCCAAGTTAGTTAAAGGGATGAAATAGCAGAGGGTATCCAGAGTTTATTATCACATAAAAGACCAAGGTTTTATAAGTAAGGATGACACCAAGTCTGTTGATAAAATATATAGAGGCCTGTTTTAAAAAGTAATTATTCAAAGAGCATTCCAACTCCTTTTTTGTGTAATGGCCCTCTGTTTGACAGTCCTAAATTTTAAAATGCAAGCATTATTTTCAATTGCTGTCATGGATGAACTTTTATGAAACTTATCTTTAACAGTCTCAATGATACAAAGTATGTATGCAGCTTATGTATCAGGTTTGTGCAATCCTCAGTGAATGTTCACATGAACTCTGATCGCCAGCAGAATGAACCTTCTTCTCATGCAGGTGATGCAGCAGTAAGGTAGGTTGGGGGGGGGGGGGTACAGTCATGGCAACAATGTCACAAGACTAAATAGTAATCATGAATAGAGCTAATGTAGCGTAGTGGTTTGAGTGTTGGACTACAACTGGAGGCCAAGGTTTGATTCCCAAATAGGGCCATGAAACCCACTGGATGACATTGGGCAAGTCACACTTTCTCAGGAGATGGCCATGGCAAACCACCTCTGAATAAATCTTGCCAAGAAAAACCCATAATAGAGTCGCCATAAGTCAGAAATGACTTGAGGGCACATAACAATAAAGCTCCAACTCTACAATTCTACGATTCTATCATAAATACAAAACATACTCTTCTGTACTCATGATTGCTACTAAGGCCCTGTGCAGACCAGCACTTTGCACCAGCCTGGGGGTGGAGTCGAGGCATAGGATCTACACGACACATGCCCTGGCTCTGCCCCCAGGGTGCCGTGACACTGCGCACCAAACCACATGGCGCATGGCATCACGGTGCTCCTCTGGCACTGAGACCACATGGCACAGTGCCAAAGGAGTGTCGTATATCTGCGGCTGTTGCGCCCTTTCCAGGACGCAAAAAGCCATTTTGTGGCTCCTTTTTGCACTCTGGAAAGGCCAGATTGGGGATGCAGCATGCGGTTGTCACGGCCGAAATCTGGCTGAAGAAGGGGCGGCTGGAGGCCGCCCCTTCGAGGATGTTTGCACAGCCCCTTAGTCATTATTATGAGACTTTTGCCACAGTTTTAACACACACTCCATCTGCTTTACTGGGCTTCAGCTGCGTGGGGAGACGTTTCATTTTGCCGGATACCAAAGCATGGGTGAATTATGTTTCTGTCAGGTTTCAGGGAGGGGTGGGCCAGGAGAGGTTAGTTATGTATATGTTATTAACTAAGCAGCTAATGTAGAATACTAGTCCATATTAATATCCTGCAAGAGTCTGTGATATATATTTACTCAGCCAAATCATGATGAAAGCATAGTTTCCCCACACTGAGCACAAGACCTGCTCATGAGCCTTGCAGGAAGAGACCTGGACAGTTTCAAATATGGCAATTCAAAAAAAAAGTAAAACATCCACTTAAGATAGCACAAATCTGGTACATGAACCCATACAGGTCTATGAATTAAGTTTCCATCGGGTTTGGTGGGGTCTGGCTAGGAGAGGTTATGGTGTTAAGTATACTTAGTTGTGTAGCTGATGCAGAATACTGGTCATTATAAATATCTTATGATTAAAGGGAGAACAGTCCCAGCTGTAAACCATGCCTCAAAATTTGGAGTCCTCATGCATTTTACTTGTGAATGAAAGTATATTATGTATCACTCATGATTCAAACTTTATATGTGCCATTTGTAGACAAGTGGTTTTAGGATTGTGGCATTTAACTTGTAACAAACCTGTTACATTAAAAAAAAAAAACCCATTACATTCAGGACTCTGTATCCTTATCCATGGATTCAAGCTTCCACGGCTTGATATATATCCCTGCCTGTCTGTATTTCCAAAAAGCAAACTTGATTTTGCCATTTTATATTAGGGACACTGTCATGCCTCCAGAGTATCTTTGATGCTCTTGAGACATATATTTAGTTAAGATTATATTAGCCTTTCTATGTATTAGTTTAGAAGGGGAAATAGAGATCTACAGCTTTAAGAAAGACAAGGATTGTGGGAAATCCCAGGGTCTCTTACTGTCTCTCTCCAGCTAGTTTCAGTTGTGTAGTAAGATTTCAGCCAAGTCAGACCTGGAGAGAGTATTTTCCTTTGACACTGGCGGGTTACAGACGGGCAGGGGAAGACGTCTTGAAGGTGTCTTCCCCTGAATACGGAGCCTCCAGACTGCCTGCCCTGGGGGCGTAGCTAAGGTGGATGGGGCTTCCACACTGGGGGTAGTGAAGACGCCTCACCTGGGGCCATTTCTTACCCGCAGCTTCCATACCACCACCTCGCAGGACGCTGCAAAGAGAGAGGCAGCTTCCGCACGGGCGGCCAAAAACGTGGCTTTTTTTTCTTTTGCCGGCTGGCGGATGCGCAGCTGTGGCGGTCAGCACTGGCGGCAGAAAGCATATGTGCACATTTAAAGCACCCAGGCCCCTTTAAACTTTTTCCCCCGCCCTATCCAAGAACAAAGGTGGCCTTCTGCCAGCTGGTGATCAGCTGGTGTTGGCATCCTTGTCCGCTTGCATGTTGCCAGTGTCACCAGCATCATGGTCCCCGCGCTCTTGCTGAATCTGCATTGCACAACCACAGCTGTCGCCGCTGTCCCCCTGCCATCCCCCATCACCTCCCTTGTACATATGTAAATATTTAAAGTTTTAGCGTTTTTTTATTGTTAGGTGAAAATGGCGCAGGAATGTGTGTAGGGGTTCACTTTAAATTCCAAACTTTCCACAATTCTAGCAGCACATGCGTACATGTTGCTCTAGGGTTAGGGTTACGAGCATTAAAATAGAGTGCAGCTATGCTGCAGCTTCCACATCTGCATGGCATCTGACGCTCTAATTAGAGCCTGAGTGCAAACTGCGCATGTTCCAGGACCCCGACTCATTATGCGATGCAGCTGACTCGGAGCCTTTAAATGGGCAACTTAAATTTGCGGTGTGACAATTGTGTTGTACAGGTGCAGCAGTTTACAGACGGAGATGCGCAGTTGCGCAGTATATAGAAAAGAAGCAGAAAAAAGCGGCACCTTTTTAATGCCGCTTCTTCCCGCTTGGGGCGTGCAGGCGGCGCGTTCATGGCGGCATTCAGGTAAGGGCCATCTAAAGGCTATACCTTCATGACGTCATGAGCACACCCCTTTTTGCCCGTCTGTAACCCGCCACTGATAAGTTCACAAAAGAAGGAAGATAGTCCTCAGAAGAAGAAAGATAAAATCCACCAAGAAGAAAGAGCAAGGTATTTAGGAAGGACTATTGAGAAAAAGGAGATCAGTTTCATGTTTTGTGTTTATAACCAGTAAAGCTTTTGAAACTTAAAAAATTTGTGGACAAGTCTTTTGTTCTGGCTGTGTTCCTGAGAGCCAGAGGCCTTACTACACCCAAAGTCCATAGCATCGCTCTTGGGACAAAACAGATACCATTTTACTATCCATTGTATTTAATGGAACTTGAGCATCTATGGATGTTAGTATCCATGGTGGCTTCTGGAACTAAACCTCAGGTCCCTCTGTGTCTTGAATTTAACTCTGTGTGTGTGTGATCTGCTGCTTACTAGTAAAATAAAGTTAATGGGCTTGTTGGCTTGAAAAGAATATTTTTCTTAGTAAATTTACAGAAGGCTTTTTCATCACATCTAGAGACATCATGTGAATTTGTGGACTCCCCAAGAACAGGCTGCTAAGCAACTTGATTGGTAAGATCAAGTATACAGGGCAGTACTTATGTCCTGTATAGATCTTACTGCATATGCAGTAAAAGCAGTAGCTATTTTTGTACCTATTTTTGAGGATACATGTGTGCCTAATTTCCTGATCTCACTGTCCTCATGCAATGACTCATAACAGCAAAAGACCTATGAATAATGTACTTATAAGTGAGAAAATGGATGTGTAATCATAGGACAGATGACATTTACGATGCCAGCTTTACAAATATAAGTTACAATTTATGGGATTTTATTTTTCTTTTCTTTTAGAGGTACTTCAATAGCTACCATTATTACAGTAATTGAAACTCAGTGAGTGGTTTCTCCAATGATTGCCTGTTCATGCTGAGAAGAGTATGCAACTCTGTGGGATTTAAATAAATTGTTGTTAATGAGAGCAATTTATTAACTGAACAAGACAGTTCAATTCACACCACCTACCATTAGAAGCATATATTTTAGGACTTGCTCTTCTCCTTTAGTTCTACATTTATAATTTTTTTACTCTTCTGTGCACTAGCCAAAAATATCTCAGCTGTCAGGGTGAACTTGAAAACCTGTTGACAAATCAAGGGAGTACAGAATCCAAAAGTTGCTTCTTTTGTGCAATCCCTACAGTTCGATGGAAGTGCATTATTTTGGTTAATTCCTACAACAGTTCTGTGGGAGACATATCAATATTATTATGGTTGATGTTAGGAGTGGCCCGGCTCAGTCAGATGAAACATGAACCATTTAGCCCTTGAGCTGTGCTTTAATTTTTGTTTGTTTATTAACAAAAGGAATGGGAAGGGGTATCTTTTGCCCATAGGTCATCATCTGAATGGTGAAGGACTTAGGTCAACTGCAAAGGCATCAGGTTGTTTTATTGTTGTGTGCCTTCCAGTCCTTTCCAACTTATGGCAACTCTATCATGGGGTTTTCTTTCACATCTTTCAATACATCTTTCAGCAGAAAGGTTTTTGCCATTGCTAGGCTCTGAGGCTGGGTGTGTGTGACTTGCTCAAGGGAACCCAATGTGTTTACATGGCCAACCCGGGATTCAACCCCTGGTCTCCAGAGTCCTAATCCAATGTTCCAATCACTAAACCATGCTGGTTCTCACAAAGGCATCAGTAGAGACTGCAAAGGCCTCCTCTGCCCAAACTCCACTCCTTTCTTCCATGATCTCAGCTCAGACTGAGCAACATTCTCAAGGATGAAACTTGCCTGCTCTTAACCAATGAAGAAATGTGAGTGACAGGTGAAGCCATTTGTACACTCGGCCAACATCTTGATTTCAAGCACAGTTTTGGACTGTGGTTCCATCCACTGCTGGCATGCAGCCACAGTGTGCTTGTCTGGAGCCAGTTTGGTCTTTGGGCTGGACCACTGCCTTTTTAACCATTATGCTGCATTCACAAGCTAAGATTGTCTATGCAACTAAGCAGGAGTAAGAGTTACTGCTTCATTTTTCTGTGCAATTAGTATTCTGGACGTCCTCCATATTTGTTGCAAAATGTATACAGAATTAGACCTACAAAGTAGGCATTTTATGATGTGGTCACCTCAAGAGTTATATCCACTTGCCAAAAAGTGTCTAGGACAAAACATGCATCTGTGTTGCAACAACTATTTTGCATATATCTTGGTTACTTTTTAAAAAATTAATGGAAAGCTGACATCTACTGAGAACAAATGTTCCACTACATATAAAAATGTGTTTTCTGTCTTTGGGTGATTGGATATTGTGGAATATGCCTTTTTCCTCACCCACAAATGCCCCTATGTACAGCCTGTAATACATTAAATTCTCATTGGTATCAGAAAATATCCCCGTTTAAGGCTTGCAGTGGAGATTTTCTTATCTGCCTGGATTACGGGTGAATACTCTATATCGGTAGACTATTCTTGCCAGAGGCAAGAATTTTTAAATTTTGTGGCCTTTCTCTTCCATTCCTTTCCTTCACAGGAGCTACCTGTAGTGCTGTTGAAATGGTTCAGCTCCTGGATTTCTTACTTCCTAGATCTGATAAGGCAGTATTGGGAACTTGAACCAGTAGTTAAGCCCGCTGTTTCTTCTTGCAAGAGCACTACAAGAGGAGACCTGCATATGAGCTAATACTTCACTAACATGGACTACAGTTTATTTGTATTCCTTTCTTTATCACAAATCTATATTTCTTGGTATCATGCAAAGTTGGTTTGCTAAATGGAAAGCAGGCAGCAATATACAGTGGACCCTTGTTATACACTGGGGTTTGGCTCCAAGATCCCCCATGGATAACAATATCCGTGAATGCTCAAGTCCCATTAAATATAATGACATAGCAAAATGGTGTCCCTTATAAAAATCGGAAAATCAAAGTTTGATATTTGAAATTTATACTTTTTTGAACATTTCCAAACTGTGGATGCTTGAATCTGTGTATAAAAAATCTATGTATAAAAATCAGTGTATAAGAAGGGCCGACTGTATGTACACAGAACGGTTGCAGTAACTTTTTTCCAAACATCCACTTGTAAGGCCTTCTGCTTCTTTCCAGGTATGCCACAAACATTTGCCAATTACAATTTCAAATTTCTACAGCACTTGGTGTCCCTTTTGTAAAATGGCAAAATCAATGTTTATTATTATTATTATTATTATTATTATTATTATTATTATTATTAATCCTTGGATGGTTGACTTTGCAGATACAGAGAGGCAACTGTATAAAAAAATATGCAACTACAGTACTGAATACAGGTGTTTATCCCATAGTAAAAAGGTGTCTGCTGTACATCCTAGCATCTATTATTTCATCAGAAATGTTTTGCCAGAAGGGAGGGGAGATGCGTTTTTCATCCAATTTCACACCTTTAGCTTCCATGTTGATATAAGTATCGCTATTTAAATGCTTCTTATGGGAGTCCTTCTTTGGAATGAGACCCTCCCCACACACATTCTCTCATGTTTCGTGTGTGTGTGTGGGGGGGGGTCCTATATCTAATAGGAAAACCTACATGTTTCTGGTGTTTTTCTATCTATGACTATTCAGATTTCAGAAACAGCAGCTATGTTATGTAAAAGAAAGGAGGCAAAGCATTCTCTAGCACCTTAGTGACTACCTATTACACTGGACTGTTTCAACATCAAAAATGGATCGTGTAACTCTTATTGTAATAGAAGGACCCATTAATATGTGTTTGCAGGGCATATTGAAAGATAGCAAGAAATACCTCAGATAAATAATTCTCAGTTGATTACAATTAAAGGGGGTGGACTTATCTCTGTCACTGTTTTGTATAACTGTGCACCTTGCAAAATATAGTTTATTTTTTTAAAAAACCTGTACAGCAGAAGCATTAATAGTCAAACACGAGAATAACAAAAAGGACACAGCTGATAAAATATAAAATATTAATGCAATGCTATGTCTCAGGGAAATAACAGGTCTCTGTTCCTTGTATATAGGCTTGCCATTTTCTGATTTCCCCCAGGACAATCACGGATTGGAGGGTCCAAAAACTGTCCCGCTTGGCTGGGCATTTTTGTCCCTTCAATCCTGGATTCCTGCTTTGTTCAGGTCACATTTTGTCAATCTGGAACAAGGGTTTTAGTTGGATGTGTCCTCAATTTTTATTGAACGTCCTACATATTCCCCTACACTTTGTCCCAGTTTTGTGGAAGAGAATTATGGCATCCGTACTTGTACACAACTTCCAGCTTTAATCATAATTCTGGTGTATGGTAGATGGTTATCAAGGTAGTGTTGGTACATTGTCTAAAACAAAATTATCATAGAAAAAAATTCTAGAAAAGAAGGCAATGTCAACTTGAACATATTTATTCAAGTCTGTCTGACCCATGTGGCTTTCAAGCCATGAGCATCTAAAACAAGCATACCTACACTATTAATTACAAACATCTCCATCTGGAGAATCACAAAAAAGCAAAAATCTGGTTGTCTGGTCACTCTTGCGGCCTAAATAAATATGGTCTCACTAAACTCACTCATCTGCACATAGTTTTGGGATGAAGCAAGACAAGCTTTAAAACAGCTGCTGCTAAAAATAAACTTAATAGGAAATGTTTCACATCTGTTATGGTCTACTTTTGCTAAGAGATTCTTTTCTTACAGTAAGTTTTCAAAAGTATGGCTCTAAGAAAATAAATGATTAAGAACGTGCAATTTTCCAACAGCACTGTAAAATTGCAATAGTCCTGTGCAGTAGGTTAAGAGACACTGCATTTGCTACAGCCACCCAATAGCTCCATTTATGAATGGAGATTAAAATAAGAGTTGGCAGAAACCCTTTATTGTTATTTGCTGCCACGTTGTCTTGGAGCTATGGCAACCATACAAATGAGAGACCTCCAGTCATGAACAGTGCTCCTCAGTTCCTGCAAACTCAGGGCTGTGGTTTCTTTGCTTGAGTCTATCCAGCTGTACTGTTGTCTTCCCTTTTTTCTATTGCCTTCCACTTTTCCCAGCATTATTATCTTTCCCAATGTCATGTCACTTCATAATGTGTCCAAAATATGATAGGCTCAGTGTAGTCATTTTGGCATCTATTGAAAGTTTAGGATTGATTTGCTCACTGATCAATTTATTTGTCTTTTTGGCAGTGCATGGTATCTTCAGAACTCTCACCCAGCACCACATTCCAAATGAGTTGGTTTTCCTTCTGTTAGCTTTCTTACTGTCCAGCCTTTACAATTATACATAGAAATCAGAAATATTGTGGCATAGACAGTCCTGACCTTGTGTGTGTGTCTGTGTGAATGTGTATGTTGCCTGTCAATTTATGATAACAAGATGAATTCCATAGGGTTTTCTGAGGCAAGGAATACTCAGAGATGGTTCCAGTTCCTGTCCCATCAAGTACTAACCAGAGCTGACTGTATGTAACTTCCAAGATCACATGAGATCTGGTGCCTTTAGAGTATTTGTGTTGTACCTTGTCTCAAGCCTTGGGGAGAGACAGGTAAGAAAGCATCATCATCATCATCATCATCATCATCATCATCATCATGGCTGCTCCTGACCTTGACACTTGAGAATCTTTACTTGTTCCTTTATAGCTGCCCTTCCTAGTCTTCTTCTGATTTCTTGACTGCAGTCTCCATTTTTATTTACAACTTTGTCAAGGTATAGAAAATCTTTATCTTCATGTTCTCATTGTCTAGTCTAGAGTTATGTAAATCCTATATGGTCATTCTTTTTGTTTTCTTAATGTTGAACTTTAACCTACTTTTGTACTTTCTGCCTTATCTTTCCACAATAGCTGTAAGAAATCTTTACTATTTTTTGCTAGTAGTATGTGTCATCTGCCTATCTTAAATTGTTGATGTTCCTTTCCCTGGTTTTCACACCTCCTTCCTCTGTGTCTCATCCTTCTTTCCATTTGAGCAGGAACTGTAATAGAACCTAGTTTTGCCATAGTTTGTGTAATCAACAGTTTGGGAAACAGTAAGCAGCAGGTTACTCTGATGTTGCTGGGATCTGTGAAGGAACATTTTATTTTATGGTCTTTTCTTTATGTGATATAGGATGCAGAAGTTGGCAGCAGTAGAATTATGGGTATAGCGCATCTTCCACACCATAAAAGACCTGATTAATTGACAATTGTATTCCACAAATTTCTGTTTACCCTTTCATCTGCAGAAGACTGCCCTCACGTAACAGCTATCAATGAAGTGAACATACCTATTAAAACACTGCTATCGTGCCCTATGTCATGGGATCTCGGGATAGTGTACAATATAACACTTCCAGATTAAAGCTGTAAATAATTTAAACAAAGAAAAAACACATTAAACTTAGCAACAGTTAAAATAACTTTAAAAGCTACAACAATTTAAAACTATGTACATGCATACTTTGAAATAAATTAGTCTTCCCCCCCCCCCCATCAAACTTGGCTTTCATGTATGTATGTATGTATGTATGTATATATTTTTTGCCTAGCCATTTTGGCTAGGCATCAGAAAGAAACCAGTGTTGGCATCAGTCAAACCTTAAAGAGGGGCATTCCACAATCAAGGTGCCATAGCTGAGAAGACCCTTTCCCATATTCTCCCACTTCATATTGCTCCCACAGATGGGAACAGAGGAGCACTTCTCCTTCAGACCTCAGTTTCTAGGCAGGTATACATGGGGACAGACATTCCTTCAAGCACTGAGGTACAAGATTTTTAGGTTTGGGACCAGTACCATGCATCACCAGCACCTTGACTTCAGTCCAGAAGCAAATTTGCAGCTAATTCAGTTCCTTTAAGGCTGATGTTATTATAGATTATCTACATGGTACTCCAGTCAGCAACCTAGCTGCTGCATTTTGCACTAGCTGCAATTTCTGGGTCATCTTTAAGGGCAGCCCCAAATAGATGACATTGCAGTTGTCTAATCATGGACTGTTGTGGGTATGTTGCCCCGTCTAGGAAAGGCTATAGCTCATGCACCAGTCAAAACTGGTCACAAGCACTCTGAACCACAGAGTCCATTTGGGCCACCAGTGACAAAGATGGTTTTAGGAATACTCCCAAGCTACCTGTTTAGGAAATGTGGACAGACTAACTAATCAGGCAACTGAATTTCACACAACTAGTTTCCTTGTTTAAACTCCTAGTCTCCCAATGATAGTTTTTTTTTTTAGGGGTACAATAGTGTACTAAATGTTCACTTGAGGCCCTTTCAGGTATGTAAGTTTCAGCTGGCAGCACCCATGTCCCTCCAACTTTTAGTCCAACACTTACTGGATTTAATCACGCTATTTAATCTATTTTGGGATCAGGGTTCCTACTTTGTATTCCTTGTTCAGGATTCTGAACAAAACCTGGAGTGGATTCCCCTTCCCACTCACATAGATGCTGACAGCTGCCACTGGTACGCTTTATACTTGGGATAGTGGCACAAAACTCAAGATTTGCAGAATAAAGCTAACATAAAATTTTGGCAAAGGTTTTCGGGGAGAAAGAGCAATACTGGGTCTTCTCTCAGTTGATGTCTCACTTGTTTGTGGCTGCATACAACTCAGAGTTTAATAGAAAAAATGCAGATTGATGAGATAGCAGATTTCACTCAGAGATTATAATTAACATTTCTTAGGGTATGAACCTGTGAACTTTTAGGCATGCAAAGAATGAACTCTGCCTTTAAACGATGGCCTCTCCCTTGTATTTGTGACTGCATGTCTCATCTAGTTTGGACAACAGGAGTCAAGAGGGAATAAAGGAATATATCTTTTTGAAGTTGGCTTTGGCATGTGAATTTGATAATGAATGTAATGTGTGAGGAGATCCAGGGTTTGTAAATTGAAGCATCTGTATGATTAAACCAATGAGGAGAACTGTTTGTCTTTGCATTCAACAATTATGCAGCAAAAATAACAGCAGTATTGTTTAGAGCTGACTAAGAGTAGTGTTTAAAAAAACTGTCAAAACACAGCCCAGACCCCAATACTGAAAGGGAGGAATGATTTACAATACAGCTAGAATAAAAGAAGGCAAAATAAAATAAGGCTTCTCCATTCACTGTATCAAGCCTCACCCTCAAATTGTTTGGTTTTAAACCTAACTATTGTGGGTATGGGTGTATTGTCCTAAAATCTACAGCACTGAAACCTCTGAGTCACATACCTATTGGAAGCACAATATAACTGGAAGCTGTCAAGGAAGGAGATTACCTTTTCACTAATACATAGAATAATGGAAATAGTATTTTTCCTTCTCTTACTCATACTAAGAAATCTACTTTGTGAATATTACCTGTCTGCACAAAATGTAAATGATGATATGCATGCATGCATATATTGAGTATAAAGTCCAAGTAACTGGGCCCCATGCCAATAGAAAGATGGGATGTTAGTCAGAGAGACAGAGAGACAGGTAGATAACAGTGTACTCAGCCAAGGGCAGCCCTCAGTGTACTCAGCTGTGTAACAGCCCAGATACAAAAGGAGTCATTTTCTCTTCTGTGGTAAGAAGCTGCTGCCACAGCACTACCTACCACACACACAAGGAACAAGACAGATACACTGCATTTGCAAAAGCAGTGCTCCTCCCACCCCGAAATCCAACCCAACAAGTTTCAGACAGCTTTGGACATTTGAGTTTGATCTCTCTTAACACAAGCCAGGGCTAATGACAACCACAATTTTCAGATTGCACTACACAAGTGGCACGCACAGGGAAGGAAAAGTAAGGCATAAAGCAATGTATCTAGAATTCAGAGATATAGCCATGTTAGTCTGGAAAATCAGTATACAGAGGGATCTTGTAGCACCTTTAAGACTAACTGAAGGAAAGAAGTTCATAGCTATCAACTTTTTTTCTGTCAGTTAGCCTCAAAGGTGATACAGATTCCTTTGCAAAGCAACATATTTAGTTAGCTTCCCAGTCTGTTCAGCAGGAGGCTGGCCTAATAAAGATGTATGCAGGCCTCCTGAGATCAACTAACAGTCAACCAAAAGATCCCACTGTGGTAGTCCCACAATGACAACTGCTGGAAGCAGGATGCATGATGTTGCTGCCAAAGTGTATGTGGAGACAAAGTTGACATCTAGGTTTGTAACAGGGTCTTGTCCTTGTATTTTGATCCATATTATATATTCTGTTGTAGGCAAGTAGTTGTTTTGTAAGGCTGTCCATAACACAGAAAAGGCCAGCCACTCAGACCCTGTGAGAGGACAGTATTATTCTCCAGAATTAGTTGTAGTTCATTGATGATGCAGTTGTGTGGTCTCAGCTGAGAGCTATAAGTAACAACTGATGATGTTCTGTCATTTTTTGTTTTTGATCTGTCTTGTATTAAATGGTTTCTGGGGCTTGCCTTGTTTATTTGTCTTCCTCCTATTGGGTGGATATTGTAGTATGAAAAATGTTTGCTATAGATCCATGAGTTTTGAACCTCTGTCTTGTGGATCTCAAGAGATGCAGCTGTATCAGAGGGCTTGTCTGTAAACAATAGATTTGGTAGTATATTCTCATTGGAACCTGGAGGCATGTAAGTATATGCAGCAATCGGTGGGCTTTCAATATAGCATGATGCTTAGTTATCCAGGTAGCAGTTGTAAAGTGGTGTCAGGAAAATGAACTTCTTGTGTAGATTGTTCCAGGCTCAGGATGATAGTAGGGTGAATGTTGTAGAAATTCAGTTGAAACCACTCAAATGGTTTCAGTCCATGCATCCAAATGATATGATAATGGTGTCATCAGTGGTTCTAGGACTCCAGGACACCAGGGTTTAAATCCCCACATAGCCATGAAAGCCCACTGGGTATGCTAGGGGGAGTCAAACTTTCTCAGCTGAGAGGAAAGCAGTAGTAACTTCTGAACAAGTCTTGCTAAAAAGCCCAATGATAAGGTTGCCACAAGATGGAGTTGACCTGAAGGTACATAATAACCAACAACATCCAAGGTGCTAAAGTTGTTTTAGGGGCACGGTTCAGAACTTGGATAGCTCCCTTCTAGACTAAATCCTGAAGCAGATGCACTATTCCAATGGACACAGAAGCTCCCAGCCACCACTGATCTCTGATTCCTCAGGGTACATTCAGCCACTTAAAAGGAAACACCTTCAGCTATAGTCCAACTTCTGTATCCATGGATTTTTCATCCACAGATTCAACCAACCACAGTTAGAAAATATTCACACCAAGAATAAATAAATGAATAAATAAATTCCAAAAAAAACCCCAACAACCTTGATTTTACCATTTTATATAAGGGGCACCATTTTTCGATGACTTTATATAATGGGACTTGAGCATCCATGGATTTTTGGTATCCATGGAGGGATCTTGGAATCAAACCCCAGAAGATACCAAGGGCCCACTGTACTAGCTCCTACTAAGGAAATGCCAGATAATAATTTCTTTTTACTAGCAAGCAACCATATGGGTGTTCAGCAGTTGCAAAGCAGTATGATGTGAAACAGCCCTGGCTGAAAGCATTTTTGTTGTTTTAAACTCTTCAATCAATGGTAGTATCTGACTGAAATTGGGCTGCATCCTTTATAGACAAGATGCTATCATTGGAACTTTTCAGATGAAGTTATGTGGTACAGTTTGTCTGTAAATTTATACCATAAACACAATAATACATAGAATCATAGAGTTGGAAGAGACCACAAGGGCCATCCAGTCCAACCCCCTGCCATCCAGGAAAACAAAATCAAAGCAGCCCTGACAGAGGGTCATCCAACCTCTGTTTAAAAACCTCCAAAGAAGGAGTTTCTACTACACTCTAAGGCAGCATATTCCACTATCAAATAGCTCTTGCTTCTTCGTAAATATGACCATGTTTCCATGAATCACATCCAGAGGTATGCAAGACAGGAAAACACAGACATAATTACCTACAGGCATACTTCAGTCAAAAAAGCAACTCTTTCTCCCCATTCTTTGTCTGGAAGGCTCTTTTTAGCAGCATAAGCATTGGGAAGATGGTGAAGGAGGACTGGAGAAACAGATTTAGTGTCAGGTTGCAGAAGCATGTCTCTAGTAAATAACACTATAAAGCTTGAGCTGGGAAAGCATGGGATTGTACTCTAGCCAATCCAACCCTTGCACCGTATGAGTCTGCCCACAGCAGTAGTTTTCTCCAGAATCCCTTACTGAGTATGTGTGAACAGCAAAACAAAAGTGAAAAGGGGACAGGAGATAAACCTACCTCAGCATCAACTTCAGTATGTTAAAAAAGCATAGGTCTGTAGGTTAGGTCAGCAACAGTGAAATCATAAGTGGAGCTTGCTGAAAGAAAAAGTCATAGCTAAATTTTGGGAAATGTACTTATTTCAAAGTTTTCAGAGCTAAAACCCGAGACCTAGGCTGCATCTGCACTACAGAAAATTTTTTTCAAGTAGTCTCTCAATGCTTCAGTGTTTGTTTACTAATACAAGGCTTACCTGACTTTGTTGTTTCGCGTCACGTGCACATATTGTTTTGGATTAAAAAAAGTTTGCTGAAACCTATTACTACGTTTTCTTTTTCTGTTGTGGGGACCTGTACCTCTCCCTGTCATTTCTACACCTGGTACCAAATTTTCTGTTGACGAATGCCCAGGAACAACACATCTGCTTTGTTAACGAAGGTATATAACCTGTGCTCTAGCAAAAGAAAGTTTTGACTATGGTAGTGAAGAGTGCCACATGTTCCGATTTGATTAATGTTTGAAATGTGCCAATGTTAGCACCTTCTGTGTAAACCAACATTGTTGTTCTTCTTGTATGGCTACCCTAAGGGGACTCTATCATGTGGTTTTCTTGGCAAGTCTCTTCAGAGGGAAGGTGCCACTGCCATCCTCTGAGGCTGAGAGAGGGTGACATGCTCAGGGTCTCCTGGTGGGTTTACATGGCAAAGCTGGGATTTGAATCCTGGTCTCCAGAGTACTAGTCCAACACTCAAACCAGTAGACCATGTTGGCTTGCTAAACCAACTTTACACCCTACAATCCTCCAAGGAATTGTATGAAGAACTTAGCTCTGCAAGTGCCCAGTGCCAGAGGGAGAAAGATCAGATTCCTGATAGAAACCTAGTGCCTTGGGTTAGCTGCCTTGAGTCCCTGTATATATGTGTGTGTATAGGTGTTACATATTATTGTGTGTGTGTGTGTGTGTGTGTGTGTGTGTGTGTGTGTGTATATATATATATATATATATATATATATATATATATATATATATAAAATAAATAAAATAACAAGGCTCTCACACCACCAAAACACTCACAAGCCCACAAACAGCTGTCTCGCAAGGTTAAAATATTTCAATGTGAAGTTGAAGGCTTTATTTCATTTGGGGCAGGAAGTGAGAAAGAATTCAAAAAGGAAGAAAAAAGAAGTAAAATACTGTATCCTGACTGGTGGCCAACCCAGCTGCCTTTTCCCCCCACCCCTCACCAACCTCTAACCTTTTTAACCCTGTGTCTAATGCAACTGTATTCTTGCCACCAGCATATGACTTGTTCTTAGAATCATAGAATCACAGAGTTGGAAGAGATCTGAAGGGCCACCTAGTCCACCCCCCCCATACGTCTGTTTCTTTGGTCCAAAACACACTGCAGAAGTAAACCAGTTTGAGATTGCTTTAACTGCCTGTGTCATGGCCAGCCACGAGGAGGACGAGGAGGAGGACTAGGCACCTCAGGTGCAGGAGGAACCTGAAGCTGTGCCAGGCCCCAGTTCTGCCCTCCCAGTGGATTTGGCTCAGCCAGACCCTAGCTCTGTGGGATCTCCTCCAGTAGAGCCTGGGGCTGAGCAGTCCAGCCTTGCCCCAGTAGAAGTGCCAGACTTGGGAGACATAGAGCAGCAGAGCATTGAGGTTCCTACCTTTAGCCAGAGGAGATCAGAAAGGATGTGCCTTTGGCATTCCAAGAGGTTTGCTGAGAAATTAGGCAATCAGCAACTGTGATAAGGAAAGTAGATATAAGGCACCTGAGCTCTCGTGCCAGAGACTATTAGTTCTCATTAGTGAATGCTGCTCGATCTGGCTTCCTAGACCCTTGACTCCCTTTGAATCCTTGACCTTGGACCAGACACTTTGACCAACCCTCTGGCTCTCTTGACCTTGGACTGGACTGGTAGTATTGCTCTCTGTAATCCTGAACTTTGGATTGGCTAGTGGTTTATTCTATTGGACGTTGTTTGGCATTGTTGAGGAACTGCTTCTTGGCAGCTTGGCATTGTTTACCTTTTGCCCAGCAGGCTCTTAGCCGTGTGAGTGTGTGTTGGTAGCATTCCTGGACAGCCTGGCTCATTGCTAGGGAATCCTGGAACTGTAGTTTATTGTGGCACCAGAGCTCTCTGACAGAGAAGGCTAAATGTCTCACAAAACTATAGTTCCCAGAATTCCCTAGCATTGACCCAAGGCAATGAAAGTGGTCTCTCACTGGATTATTTGTGTGGTGTTAATTGGGCAATCATTGGGCAAGCATTCCCCAATGACTCCTTCTGGGCAAGCACTCCCCAATCATTCATTCCCTGTGGGGCAAGCATCCCATAAGGATTCCCTACTCTCTTTTATTGTAGTAGTTCCTCAAAACCCTGCGGCTGCTGGCTGTGAAAGCCTTCTCAGTGTCTTTGTGCTGTGGCCCTAAGGCCATCCAATGGGGAGGGAGGGGGTCTCTTCTGGGGGGACTCCGAGGAGGGCCCTTTCCCTGCAGGAGGGGCCCAAGGAAGCCTCTGGGAGGAGGAGGAGGAGGAGGAGGAGGAGGCGCCCTTGGGAGCCCTGCCCAAAGGTTACGCAGCAGCAGGGCAAGGAAGGGGCAGAGACAGAGCCTTCAGCAAGCGAGGGGAGGAGGGCCAGGCTGCCTCCGCCTCAGGCGCTGGAGGGAGGCAGGCAGGCAGGCAGGGAGGGGTTTTCCAAGGAGGAAACAGCAAAGTCCGGAAACTGAGCCACAACTCCTTTCCAAGCTTGCCTCCCTCCCTCCCTTCCCTCCTCTTTCTCAGTCACCCCCCTCTTTGCCCCCCCCCCCCCCCCTTTATCATTACCCTTCCTATTCCCTGGGCTCCTGTGGGGCTAAAAAGGGGCGCCTTTCCCCCTGGGGACTTGGGAACTAGACCTCTCCTGGACTTGGCTTTCTCCAGAGAAGACTGCTGCGCCCTCAGGACTAGACACAGCAGCCCAAGCAGGGAGGCAGCTCGGCGGGCTTGGGGTTTCCTTCCTTCCTTCCTTATTTTATTTGCTTTCTGGTTCCTCTCCCCTCCAAAGTTTTGTGTTTCTTTCTCTTTCCATCCCCCCTCCCAGGGAGACCAGGCACGTCCTCCTTTTCCAGGACCTGTCCTCCATGCCAGCCCCTTCTGCCCAGGAGGGATTGCAGAGGGTCCTCCATTGGGACTGAGGAGCAGGCGCTGCTCTTTCTAGGAATGCTTTTCGTTTGTCTTGGGTCATGATGTCCCTCCATTGCACTCCCTTCTGCCCAGGAGCAATGGCAGCACGTCTTTCATTCTGAGCAGGACTCAGAAACATGGAGGGGCACCTCTAGGAGGGGGTTTTAATTTTAAAAAAATTGTCTTTGAGGTCCTCCTTTTAGTGGTGCCTGGTCCTCCATTTTGGTCCCCTTGCCCTCAGAGGGACCCCTTAATTCCTGGCACCTGAGGGAGGCCTTGGAGACCATTTCTCCCTCAGCCCCAACTTTCCAGGACTCTTTGGGGTTAGGGTTTCTGCAGTTGGAGGAGAGTATCTCCCTTCCTTCCTTCCTTCCTTCCCTGGGGCTCCTGTGGCACCTTCTTTGCCCCACCGCCTGATGGGAAGCCGCCCCCATGGCTCTGAGCAAAGGGCTGAGGCTCCTCTGGAAGCGGGACCCTCTGCCCAGCGCCCTCCTGGAGGCCCGAGGGAGACCCGACTGCCTCCTCCTGGAAGCTGGCACCATGGCCGCCCTCAGTAAGTCACCCTCCCTCCAGGGGGGCAGGGAAATGGGGAGGGTGGGCATGGACAGCTCAGCCGCTCGGCACCATCTTGGCACGTGCATGTTCTCCTCATCTGCCAGGTGTGCCCCCAGGTAGGTATGGGTGGGTGGCTGGGAGAAACCGCTGAGAAACCGCTGGAGGCCCATCCAACGCAGGGTGACCAGGTGCCCTCCTTTTATAGCAATCACAATAGCATTTACATTTCTTATACCGCTTCACAGGACTTTACCACACGGGGAAGACTGGGGGTTTAAACAGTGGTTATCCCATGAAACTCATGCAATCACAATTAAGATTTTCACACGATGTCGCAATTAAACAGCCATTATCCCAGGCATAACCAGGCAATAAACAGCAACAAATTGATTACGGGGAAATCCCGTGAATGATTTGTTGCTGTTTATTGCCTGCTTATTCCTGGGATAATGACACTTTAATCGCAATGTGTGTGAAAATCTTAATAAATAAAGGTTAATAATTGCAATCACATGATTTTCATGCAATAATCACTGTTTAAAACCCCAATTTTCCCTGTGTGAATCTGTAAGTCCCCAAGAAGCTGGGTGCTCATTTTACTGACCCCTGAAAGGATGGAAGGCTGAGTCAACCTTGGAGCCCCTCAGGATTGAACTCACAACATTGTGGCTGCAGTTCTGGCATTTAACCACTGCACCACTGGGGCTCCTTTTCCAAGACCTGTTCTCCATTTGAACCTTCTGTCCAGGAGGCATTCCAACAGGTCCTCCATTTGGAGCACGACTAAGAAGTATGGGCGAGCCAGTGTGGTGGAGTGGTTTGAGTATTGGACTGCAGCTCTGGAGACCAGGGTTTGATTTCCAGCTTGACCATGAAACCCACTGGGTGACCTTGGGCAAGTAACATGCTCTCAGCCTCAGAGGAAGGGAATGGTAAACCTCCTCTAAACAAATCTTGCCAGGAAAACCCCATGATAGTTCCCCTGAGGGTTGCCATAAGTTAGAAATGACTTGAAGGCATACAACAACAAGAAGCAGGGATTTATGTTTATTTGAGTGTTTTAAGGTTTATTTAGTGATGTTCTACATTTTTCTTGAATGCCCTATATTTTGTGGTAGTATTCAAAGATAGAGCTGTGTTGGTCTGTAAAATCAGTATGAAAAGAGATCTTGTAGTACCTTTGAGAATAAGTGAAAGAAAGAAGTTGGGAGCATGAGCTTTCATAGACTTGAGCCTACTTCCGCAGATTGTTTAGTGGAGTCACTCCAACAAATGCATCTGAAGAAGCACAAGCCCACAAAAGCTCATGCTACCAACTTATTTCTTTCAGTTAGTCTCAAAGGTGCTACAAGATCTTCTTTCATACTACATTTTGTGGTGCCTTATCCTCCTTTGCAGTTAGGATGTCTGGCCAACCTGATCTAATGCAATCCATAGTGGCTGGTTGTATGTCTTCTGGGGTGGCCCTTCTCACTCACCCTCCTAGGTATGTACCATGGGAGAGGGCCTTCTTGGTTGCTGCTCCCAGGCTCTGGAACTAGGGTTGCCACTTCAGGAGCACTCAGGCCCTGAGTTTTCAGAGCCAAAACCTGAGACAGAGGGTGCATCTGTGTGTATGCTGTGTGCCTTCAAGTCATTTCCAACTTAATGGTGACCCTATCATGGGATTTTATTTTATTTTATTTTTGCAAGATTTGTTCAGAGGAGGTTTGCCATTGCCATCTTCTGAGGCTGAGAGAGTGGGACTTTCATGGCCAAGCTGGGAATCAAATCCTGATCGCCATTGTCACAGTCCAGCAATCAAACAATATGGCATACTGGCTCTCACTGTATAAAGAAAGAAATTTGACACTACTTTAATCGCCATGGCTCCATCCTAAGGAA
This sequence comes from Sceloporus undulatus, assembly GCF_019175285.1. Lineage (NCBI taxonomy): Eukaryota > Metazoa > Chordata > Lepidosauria > Squamata > Phrynosomatidae > Sceloporus > Sceloporus undulatus. Next base: position 80,780,533 of record NC_056522.1, on the reverse strand, counting down.
TCTTTGGATTTGTTGTTTTGTAAGGCACCAGCCCTCTTTGGCTTGTTGTTGTTAACTGCCCTTGTCTCAACCAGAACTCATGGTAATCTTGTGGATGAGGCATCTCCAAGACCCCCTGTCCTTTACTCCTCTGCTTAGGTCTTGTAAATTCAGGCCTGTGGATTGAATCTATCCATCTGGGTGTGGTCTTCCTGTCTTTCTAGTAACCTACCTTTGCTAGCATTATTGTCTTTTCTAATGAGTTATGCCTTCTCATGATGTGGCCAAAGTATGACAGACTCAGTTTCATCATCTCGGCTTCCAGGGAGAATTCAGACTTGATCTGTTGTTCAACGACCCATCTGTTTGTCTTCTTAGTCGTCCATAGTATCCCTAGTCCTCTTCTCCAGCACTGCATGTCAAATGCGTTGATTTTATCTGCTTTCTTCACTGTCGAGCTTTCACATCCGTACATAATCATGGGGAACTTTTGTGCTTTGTTGTATATCTTTACTCTTTTGTTTTTTGTCTTGTTCTTTCATGACTTCTTTTCCATTTTTTAGTCTTATTTCTTGACTGCAATCTCTGTCCTGATCAAACTTTGATCCAAAGTACGGGAAGTCTTTAACTATTTTGATTTCCTCATTATCTAGGTTGGACTTACGTAGAGCCTCAGCGGTCATTATTTTTGTTTTTTTTATGTTCAGCATTGAGCCTGCCTTTACATTTTCTTCTTTTACTTTTCTTAGTAATAGTTCCAAGTCTGATGTTTTCTGTTAGTAGTATGGTGTCATCCGCATATCAGAATTTCTGATGTTCCTTCCTCCTATCTTCACCCATTTTTCTAAGTCTGATTGGTATGTTTTCTGTATACGATGATAGGATGTATCCTTGCCTGATCCCTTTGCCAATTGAGAACCATTCTGTTCCCCCATATTCTGTTCTAACAGTAACCTCTTGTCCTAAGTACAGATTTCTCATCAGGACTATCGCATGTAGTGACACTCCCATGTCTTTAAGAACGTTCCATAATTTTTCATTATTTCTTTGGCAGAGAGGGCTAAAGACCTTGTAAAACTACAAATCCCAGGATTCCATAGGATGAAGCTGCAATACTTAAAGTGGTGTCAAACTTCATTATTTTTGCAGTGTAGATGCACCCCTAGATGTGACTCCCTGCCATGTAATTAAGTACCTATCACAGTTGCTCATCATCTTGGGTGAAACAAATTAAGGAACATTTAATCTATTCTGCTTCTGCTAGCCAGAAGGTGGATGCAGACCAGAGTAGAGGGTAAAGCATGGCACCTCAACAACTGGGAGGAGAGAAGAATGCTAAATAAATATATAGACCCCACCACCACCAGAGTCCAGATAAGGCACCAACAAATAAATTAATTCTTGCAAATTGTTTAAAGCTGCTGCTGTGCCTAATGAGCAAGAGATTTGTATATAGCCATTTCCTCTTGCTCAGAGCTGAGTTCATAAAAACTGGAGAATTTATACACTTTGTTTCCTGCTTGGAGATGGCCCATGAGGACTGGAAATTCAAGGCCAGATCTTGCAGTCTGGCAACCCTATCCGGAACTCCCTAGAGAGGTGAGACTGGTATCATTCTAGTTATCCTTCAGTAGGTAGGTGAAGACCTTTTTGTTTTGGTAGGCCTTTGAGATCTGACTGCTCAGGAGGAACAGGCTTTTTACATGCTGGGTTGTTTATATTTTTTATTTTTAATCATTTGTTTTTATTGATAGTTTAATTATACTTTAAACTTTTGTATGATGTAAATTTTTAGCCATATTTGTTTCAACTTTAGTAAGCTGTCTTGAGTCCCAGACAAGAAAACAGACAAGATGAAGATGGTGATGATGATCATCATAATCAATCAGAGGCCCCCAAAACAGAGCCAGAAGCCAACAGCTCAGATCCACATCCCACCCACTGTTTTTTTGAGTCCTCCTCCTTTAAAGTTGCTACTCATTTAGAATATACCACTGCCTTATATACCACCTTCAGGAGATTTTGTATAATTTGTAGATGGGTTATAGTTGTATAGATTCTGAATCTGTCCAGTTCCTCCTTTTGAAAGCCATCACAAGCCCATGGCCCTCACCAAAGCTTATTGAAGGGTCTAATCATTAGGCAGATCATGGAATCTGCCTCAAGCATAGGCGTGCATGTGTGAAATTTTTCTTCAGTCCCCATTGCAATAACCTAAAACTTCAGTTGAGCATTTAGGAATACAGGTTAGGCATCCAAAGGAAAGGGGCAACCAAAGTACCCAAGTGAATATGAGCACAGCAAATGTAGGCATGAACAATTTTCAGTGTTTCCCTCTCTGCAGTAATAGAAAATTTGGAAACTGAAGGGGGGAAAAGGTGTGTGTGTCTGTGGGGGGGACGGGACAATTCTTGTATGAGGGACAGTGCCCTCTTTTCTCCCATATTTACACCCCTGCCTGGAATACAGTGGAAGACAGAAAATTATTCCTTCATTTACGGCAGGGGCAGAAGGGAGGTAATGTTCTGCCACAAGTACCAAAGTAACTTGACTGGACCTAGTTGTGTGCCTAAGACCTTTGGTGGTGGTGGGTCATTTGCTACCTGGTAACATAGCAGGTAATTTTGACACCTGTGGCAAAAAGTCCCACAAGTGCTTCTTTATGGCAAAGAAAACAGAATAATAATAAAGTATACGTTAACAATTTGCTTCCCTTTCATGCCCATTCCCTGCCAAAAGTGAAACCATGAAGGAAGGAAGGCCTACAGAAGTAATGGGCTCTAAAAGTTCTATGAAGTCTAAGTAAAGCCAAGTGCTTGTCAAACCTCCCCTCCATGCAGTAGGTTTATAAGAAAAACAGAGGTATAAATGGATCCAGTATTGGGCGACCATCCATGGCTAGTGGTCTCCATTTGAATTGGTAGATCAAATGTTAGGCAGGATATTTGCAATGTATTTATTCTCATGGTATTGCTGAGATGTAGGTTATGTCACATGATATGCAGATTGTATAGGTCACAATATTCAATATCCTACATGAAGATATCTCTGTGTGTAATCTTTACTCTTTATGTACATAAGCACAATCTTGATGACCCCTTTATTTTACCAAAAAAATGTTTACGCACAATTTAAAATAGGGCTGAAGAGAAATTAAATCTATTCATAGATTTCTCAGGCCCAGTTCTTTAACACTAAAGGTTTTCTCACAGTTTAAATTAAATTGTTAAAATGAAGATGATGTATGACGTAGTTGTATATGAAGGAATTGGATTGACAAACCCAACAACCTCTTTCTTAATTCTGTGCATCAGATCTTTGTGAAGTCAAAGGCCTGAAAACCCCACAAAAAACATCAGATCTTTCTCCATGCATCTTGACTCCAGCTGATTGACTTGGGGATTAAGAAACAAAAATCGGCATGAGAGTAGATCCTCCAAGCTTAGTCTGTCCACTGTACTTTAAAGATTAATATTAAACTGATAACATGAGAGCTGTGCTGGATCAGCTACCAAAACTTCCTGCTCATGTTCCCCAGCAACCGCTACTGAGAGGCATTAATATTTTAAGATTCTCTCTGTATCCCTCTCTTTTCTTCTCTGAATCTGCTTTGCTTCACTTGAGAGTCCTTTAAGGATACAATCCCATTTGTTATGCATTGTTACAGTTTGCTGTGGGAGTTCACTGTGCTAGAAAATTTCAGGCTCAGTAAAAGAACTGGCAAAAAATACCTCTGAGTAGCCCTTACCTAAGAAAAAACTATGAAATTCATAAGGATGCCGTAAGTCGACAGGTGACTTGAAGGCAGGAATACACACATTCTTATTTATATTCATTTTAAAGTCTTGCATTCTGCTGGGTTTGTGGCCTTAGATTTCAGTAACCATGTGATTTACACTTTGGTAGCACAATTCAGTACACTCAGAAAAAAAGCCCAACTGAATTCAGTAGGACTTCTTCTCATGTAAGTGGTGATCAAAGAAGTCTCCAGCCAATTGCTTTCCAGCTCTGGAAGTGAAGAGGCTAAGAGGGGGCTTGTCTATTTAGCCTAGTGCTTCCAAAGAAAGTGGACCTTCTCAGCAGAAGAGTTCGGCTGAGATAAGAAACATAAGAGTAAGAAGAACACAGGACAAACAGTGTGTAAAATCATCAAGAGTGACACAGAAATGCAAAATTCCTATGAAAAATAGGAGGGTTTGGTCTTTAATTCCATAATCAGCACAGTTGCTTTTAGAGACAAGTATGGTTTGTGGAGCTTTTATCTCCTGGCCTCTCCCTCCCTCTCTCTCTCTCTCTCTCTCTCTCTCTCTCTCTCTCTCACACACACACACACACACACACAGAGACACACACACACACAGAGAGAGAGAGAGAGCGCATGGAAGCAAGATTGGGATGTTCATTGTTGTTGTTGTGTGCCTTCAAGCTGTTTTTGACTTAGGGCAGCCATAAGGTGAACGTAACACAGGATTTTCTTGGCAAAATCAGAAGGGATTCTAAGCTTTTCTCTGAGACTGAGAAAATGTGACTTGCCCAAGATAACCCAGTGGATTTCCATGGTTGAATGAGGATTTGAACTCTGGTCTCCAGAGTCGTAGTCCAGTGATTGGGATGGACTTCAGCATTAACCTGCTTGTCAAAGCCGCAAGGCTCACATTAAACCGCCATAAATGAACAGTTGATCCATGTGTCATTATGCAGAGTATGATATATCTATGAACATTAATATTGTGACCATTAAGCATAATAGTTGTTATGCCCAAGATTGTAAGGGCAACCTGTTTATCCTGAGAGCGTGTAATGAAAACCTCTCCCTCCGTGGACCTGTTCACAGCAAGGCTGAGAAAGACATTGAGACACCAAATTTGGTTTTAAACACCATGCATGTAACATTTATTGAATCACACAAGTAACACAACCATTGATTATCAAGAGCTCTTTCACTCACACGTTCATACAATACTCACACACACTTTCCTTCTGCCGAACATTGATCAGTTGTTCTCGAAGGCTGGGGATGACACCGTTGCCGCGGATGATGCCAACAAAATGGAGATGAAAGTCCAGGGTCTTTATACTTTTTCTTCTCTCTGGCTCTTGGCTGCTGAAGTCTTGCAATATTGCAGCCCATTACTCAACATCCTCTTTTGGGAGGACAGACAGGTTGTTCAGTCCGTGTTCAAAGCAACTCGTTCTGTTCAAAGCTCTCCATTGTCCTGTCAGTTCCTCATCATGGCGACTCAGGAGATAAGGTTCTTCCCGGTCATAGTTCGTCACACCTGGACGGCACCCCGCTTCAGCTTCCAAGTTTTCAGACTTTCCTCGCCTCGGTTGCCAAATACCTTCGTCACATCAATGCTTTGCGCGGAACCATCTTGTTTGGTCCTTTAGCTATGTTTAAAGCACAATTCCTTGGTTCTTCGGTTCTTCAGCTCTGGGTTTAAGTCAGAACTCACTCATTCGTCTTGCATAGTGACCTATGCAGAGATTTTTTTAAATAAATGTTTTCTTGTTGCTATGTGCCTTCAAATCAGCTCCCAAGTTATGGTGATCCTGTCATAGAGTTTCTTGGCATGATTTATTCATTGGAGGTTTGCCATTTGTCATCTTCTAAGGTGAAAGACTGTGACTTGTTCAGTAGGTTTCCATTGCTGAGGTGGAATTCTGATCCTGGTTTCTGGGAATCCTAGTCCTAGGTTACATCTACACTGCAGAATTAATGCAGTTTGACAAACTTTCTGTAATTTCCATGTTGTCTTCCAAATGTTCAATGATATGGACATTGTTGGTTCTCTTGTTGCTTCCAGACCATTAAATGTTTGCACTAATTAAAAACAAACTTTAGTGTCAGGGCTTTTCTCGATGAAAGAACCAACATGTTGTGTTAAACATATTTCATTTTACTGGTTCAAACAAGGGAATGAACTGTGATTTCAAAAGTTAAAAATTGCTTGCATTCCTAAACTCTTGTTTACATTTTAAAATGTCAAGCTATGCACTGTATTTTTTCAGTTTAACTGTTGTTTATTGCCACACTGCTAAAGACAAGGTTTCTTTTGTCCACTTTAGCATCTCCTAATTCATTGACCCCAGTGCCTGTTCTTTGAGGACATTGATACAGATATGAAGTCTTGCACAGGGAACAGCTCTATTCTCCTTTTAGTGAGAAAGCTGTAGGACCACAATAGGAATTCCTATTCGTGTGCCCATAGTATTAGGTGGTGACAGCTCTACCTCCCAGAATTTTGGATAAAGCCTAAGATCTGCTGCACTGAAATATGCAACAAAGATGCCTTCCTTGGAAAGTCTTCCCTTCTGCCAACTCCACCCCCCCCCCCCCCATTACAAGAAAGGAGATTCAATCTAATAATTGGAAAGAATTTCTTGGTGGCAAGACATGTTCAGTGATGAAATAGACTGCTTCAGAAGGTGGCATTTGCTACTGTGTACTGTATTGTTTTGTTAGCAACACACCATTTCCCAAATACTACCATTTCCAGAATTTCAAAAAAATTAATTATATTTATATATCAGCAAAGCTGCTTATTTTGTAAGCTTGAAAACAAACTCTTGTTTGTCTTCAAACAGTCCCTCAAAGAGAGAATGTTGTACCAGCATATTATTTGGTAAGTTCCAATATAAGAACGAGAGACACTGGGAATTTGTTGACATAATGAAGAATTAGACTTAGAATGTATTCCATTAGTACAAATCTTAAGTGTGCATTGCTCCCCCATTCAGGTAACAATTTCCTAGCCTCACTCACAGGCATAATCAACACTACAGCTCCCATCAGATGTGGCACTAGCCCCAAATCTTAGTTGTATCCATCCATGTAGGCATGCCCTAAGAAGCCACTTCGATTGTTTCTTACAAATAAGCAGGATATAAATAAAAGTTTTATTATTTTATTATTATTTTAGAAGTTTCTCTTGGGGCTCCAAATGCAATTAATGTTGAAAACACTATAATTGAAAATAGCATAAGCCATAGGAGGAGCATGGGGTAAGTAAAGTGCAAGCTAGATTCCAGCCTCCATGCCTGTTTTTGTGCCTCCCAGGGCCCAGTATGGTGTAGTGCAGGGGTAGGCAACCTGCGGCCCGCTGGCCGGATGCGGCCCGGCAAGGCCTTGGGACTGGCCCCAGCCTGGTCCTGCTGCCGATTGCCACCGGAGCCTTTGGCCTATCAGGAGGAGGCGGGCAAGGGGGGCAAGCAGCAGGCAAGGGGGGCAAGCAGCGGGCAAGGGGGGCAATTGTCTATAGAAGCCTCCGAAACATGCATTTATATTAACATTTTTTAAAAAATCAGCAAAATTTTTAGCATGTCCTCCATATTTTAAAAAAAAGTGTCCTCTATTTGAATTTTTGTCCTACATTTGTTCCGGTTTATTTGTTTATTTAATTTTTTTTTAAAAAATTATTTAATTATTTATTTTTGGGCTTCGGCCCCCCAGTTGTCTGAGGGACAGCAACCCAGCCCCTGGCTCAAAAAGGTTGCCTACCCCTGGTGTAGTGGTTTGAATGTTGGATTATGATTCTGTAGACTAAGGTCCAAATCTGCAGTCAGCCATGGAAACCAATTGGGTGATCTTGGGCAAGTCTTTGGAGATTACTGCACAAAGCTTCCTTCCTGATGTTACTGTGGCTTTTTAAACACCTGAAACAGTAGGGATTCTTTTCACTTTACTGTACCACACAATTGTGAATTGATAACTGGTTGGCAACGCATCTTACTGCACTACCATTCCATTTACCTGCCAGATATCCAAGATTAAGTAACGGTAGGCTTGCCTTCATTTGGAGTGGAGTGTGTACAGTGAAACTTCTTTAAATCCCCTTTCTTCTGCCAAAAATGAATGGTTCCCTCCTCAGCAGTAAGAAATCTTGATTTCATTAGTATTGGGATGCGTGCAGTGAATTACGCCTAAATGACCTATGGCACATACTTCAGTAAGGGGTTAATTGCATGATGGACAGGTATTCATGAGATTTTCCTGTTCGTTAAAAGCAGCAGCAGAAGTATGAATAACAACCGGATAGCTAATCCCTAGCCATGAGGTCATGTGGTAAGATCTGGCAATTACAGTTGTAATCCTGTTTCAGTCCTGCTTCTGTCCCACAATTTAAGAACAGTGCAATAATCTCCATACTCTGTCTGCCTCAGAGGAAGCAATGGCAACCCTTCCTCTGAAGAAATCTTGCCAAAAAATCTCATGATACGTTAATGTTGTCATAAGTAAGAAATGACTTGAATGCACGCAACAACCAAAAGTCCTCCCAAAAGTCAAATTCCTTTAAAAAACAAACACACAATTCCTCACCCCAGGCTGTTATAGACACAGGAGAGGCCTTTCTTTTCCAATCAGGAAGTGACTTTTGTTCACTTTCTGTTGTTAAAAAGGCCTCCAGTGCATAGCAAAAATGTCCCTTGAAGGCATTTACCCAGCATGGCCAGTGGGGCAAGGGTCTCTGGTATTAATAGGATGAAACACTTGGCAGCTAAACTGTTTCTCCCAGCTAAAAAAAGTATAGGTCTTATCAGTTTCTATTATCTTCAAGTGTTGCCATAGAATGAAAAACTAAGGGGTTTTCTCTTTTGTTGTGTGATTTTCTGTAGCTCCTGAAGAAAAAGAAGAAATTAAAGGGCAATATGAGAAGCTCATGGATGCTTATGGATGCCTAGGAGAGCTCCAGTTAAAATCTGGTAAGCAGCCAGTTAATAGAGTGTCTTTGTAGAAGAATCAGAGAGATCATGTATCATTACTCCCAGTGAACTGACAACATTATTTTGGCCCCATACAGACAGGCCAAGATAAAGCTGCTTTGGGTCACTTTGGAGGTATGCTGCTTAAATAATGCATGCATACTAAGAGTCTGGAAGCCACGTCAAAGCCACGATCCAGTCCTAAGGACTGGAGCGCAGCTTTGGCGCAGCATCTGTACTCTTAGTACACATGCATCATTTAAACAGCATACCTCCAAAGTGACCCGAAGCAGCTTTATTTTGGCCTGTCTGTATGGGGCCTTTGTTAACTTTAAAAAGACTACTTCTTAGAAAGGGGGCTCCAGGTGAAAGAGAAGCTGTTAAATAATGATTATAAAACAAAAATATCAAATAACCAGTGGAGTTGTGTTACACAACCCTTATATTGAATACCAATGAAGGATGCTGTACATGGATCTGTGGCCAATGGGCATGGCTGACAACCTGTTATGCAACTGCAGTGGCTAATGTGGAAAGGAAATGCATAGATGCAATATGCATTCACATGATACTCTGTGTATGTTAGTGTACCATGCCATGTACACAGTGATCTCAAATGCACAACTCTAGATATGACCATTGTGCATTGTAAAAAAAAAAGATGATTCTGCGTGTATTGCATAGTTTTAAGTCCTACGTCACTAACAGGATGCCAACCTTGGTATGAAACACATGTCTCCAGTACCTGCACTTCCAGTCATGCTAGGCAGAATGTGCTGCAGAGCACGCTTTTTCTGTCAAAAAACCTCATCTTCTGAATAACATGCCAGTTGTAAGAACTACAGTATATGGCCCTCTGGTTGAACTTAAAGGTCTTAATTTTTTTAAAAAGCCTTAGCTAGCCTAGCCAGTGCTGAGGAATGCAGGGACTTGCAGTTCAATGACCTCTGGAGGGCCACATCATTTCTACCCCTTCCTTATGTCCAGGATGTACTAAAATACAGACTTGTATACTTATGGGAAAAGAACATACTTTTTTGAATCTTTCTTTAAACTCCTCAACAAACAATTTAACATATTAATGAGTGTCTAACTCATGGATATAAAGCTAGGGATCTAGGGGAAAGAGGCAGACCAACTCAAGATTTCAGTTCAGTTTTGTTTATTAAAGAACCAAGTGGAGAGAACAGTGAGTTCCTTTTCAGAAAAAATGAAGGAACCAGCCCCTAATAAAATGTCTCAGGATCCTATGAATAACTCACCAAAGCTACTTTCAGGGGAAGGAAATACCTGGGCTTGCTTGGCCTACTATACACCTGCCTCTTCATTCTCCATGGGAAAACAAAGGAACTCCCAAAGGCCAGGGATATTTCTGTAGGGCTGGGCAGCTCACAGACAGGGATAGTCAAACTGAGCAGTCAGTAGCCTGAGAAAGCTTGGATGGAAGTGCTGCTGTTTTTTCTTCAGGTATCTATTTAATGTAAAGCTGAGGTATAGGAATTTTGTTACTTTTACATGTTTGTCCATATCCTTTGTGTAGAGGCATTCCTAGAAAAGAGGTGAAGTAAAGGTTGGCTTGCCACACCTGGTGTCATTGAACTGATAGGAAACTCATAATAAAAGATTAAGATGGTCCTGTTGGAGTCCTTAACAGGGTCATTGTTTCCTAGCCTTCTTTTTTGTTCTTTGATTTTGTATCTGCATGGATGTGTTTTTTTTCCCTCTCATGAGAGTGATGTACAATAGGTCAAAACTCAAATTGCAATGCTGGAAATGATACATTTTGAACCTCATTCTCTCTGACAAGGAGCTGTGAAAGTGACTTTGCGCTTTCTCTTAGGGATTGAGCCTCTATGCCCTGATAGGCAGAAATTCAGAAAGTGACCTTTGCCCTAGCATAGAGATACAGTGTTAAGGAAGCCTAGTTCTGATTTTTGTAAGTCACAGCTTGTTAACAGCATGGTGTTTTCTCCATGTAATTGTGGAAATCTTTTTTTATGTCAAGAGTCAGCATCTTTGCTGGATAGAATGTTTTTCATGTTTGTTTTCTGAATAGTTATGTTGTATTTATTAATGTCAATAGTTTCTGCATCTGATGAAATGGACTGGAATCCACAAAAGTTTATTCTATAATCCCTCCCCCCCCCTCCAGTTAGTGTCAAAGGTGCTACACTCAACAATAGTATTCAGCATTTGGTCCTCCAGATGTTTTGGAGTTCAATCCCGCAGGAATTCTGGAGGAACAAAAGGCTCCAGGATTTCCTTATATGAATGGTTCATGATTAACTAAGGTAGTAGCCCTTCAATTAACAATATTCTCTCATTTGTTGACTTTTTAATTTAAGCATCCTGATCACATTTTCAGCACATACTCCCCCACCTACCTCAGACTTCACTTCACAGCCATTTGCACAATTAGGGTTTCCAGTGCTCCACCAAAAGACATTGTTTATCCCACTAAAGCACTGAGAGAAAATGCATTCACCAAATCCTCACAGCCTCTGATCACAGGCTATCTTTCCTGATTTATTCTTTCTTGAAAAAAGTTAAAAGATTGTGAGTAAGATGGATGCTGTGATGAATTCTTTGTGTCTTAGAAGGAGACTGGTGTATTGCATGTAATGATGATATAAGCAGAACAAAAGCAGTGCCCAAAGTGTAAATGAAAAGTGTTAAGTGTAATGATGATCGTACAATTAATTTGACCCATAGCCTTTTCCTTTTGTTGGCTTTTCTGTATTAAAAGCGTTTGAGATAGGCTGGAATGTGGGTACCCGACACAAGATCAACTGGGAGTACCTGAGTACAAGATCAGTTCCAGTAATTGTAATGAGAGATGTCAAGGATTTAAAAATATCAATATCATGGAGATCTGTTCATATTCCATGATTTAAAAAAACGTACACTATTCATTTGGTGGGGTCTTCTTTGTGGTCTCATTGAGAAGTCCAAAATGTTCCATAATCAAAGGAAAGTTTATTTCTGCAGAATAAAGTATATTTAATATTTAAATTTTATTTTATTGACATTAAAATACATATAGGTTCACATAGAATACAACACAAAAAAAACTTGATATATAAATATTCATCCTTTGTGTATCATTACATTTGTTCTGATTTCCCTCCCCTAATAATATTCTCTCTTGTATTTTCTGTCCAAAGTACGGTTTCCATCCCTTTTGTCTTCATCATCAACTAACAAAGTCCTTCTTCCCTTTAACTCCTTTTGCTCTTCTTCTTCTTCTTCTTCTTCTTCTTCTTCTTCTTCTTCTTCTTCTTCT